>NC_141689.1:1780039018-1780365428 GCF_964263255.1 Lissotriton vulgaris
TTGTAATTATGCTTAATCAGACGAACCAACAATAAAGCAGTGGGACACAGTCCTGCATCCACGATGCTGCACAAACAATCAAAACAAACAAGTACTGGGGTATTTCAGGCATTTGAAAGGCATGAGCAAGGAGAAGGTTTAGAGTGCATTTGCTTCAGATATGCGGGAAACATATACTTTTTGGCACATAATAGTACACTTATTGTTTAACCCACATATTGTGTCGATGGCGTTTCGATCCAATTATTGATAATGGATCATCATCAGGACATCCATTGTTTTGCCTGAATGTAGAAAGCCTGTATTGACAGGAAGGAAGGGGACATACAACAATATGTTTAAACAACTGTATTACTCACAAAATTCTAAGGCAACCTCATGCCAGCCTTAAGGTGCTAATGAACATTCAAGTGAAAGGGTCTCTCACATCCTGTGCCACACGAGTTTGATGCAGTGGTGAGCAAAACATGCCAAGGTCGGTTTCTGTCTGATGCGTGAATTGTGTATGGTAACATGCCATAGGTGTCCACTAACAGAATGGTGAGTGGTATTGGCCGTTAGTGCCTATCAAGTGGTTGTGCAATGCGCGTTACGAATACTCAAGGTTGTGAAGAATAACATAATAATGCCGGAGTGAAACAGCATGCAGCACATGCATGTCTTGCGGTGCCTAAAAAAGTTTAGAGGACGCAATAATGTGGAGGCACAGTCGGGGACATATGGGGATCAAATACCTCGGGGTTTGAAGGCATAGAAGGTCGGGGTTGGAGAAGGCCAAGCCTGATGCGGAATTGGTTCCGGCGGTACCTGGGGCCAGGGGGATTACAAGGAAGAAGGATTTGAGCCAGCAGCTCCTAAATAGTACACCAGGGCACAAGGGCCAATTCAGGGTAGAGGCCGCTTACCTAAATATAAAGGTAGGTATTGCTCCCAATAAGGAGCAGACAGTTAAGGTCGGATGGTCCCCGGTAATGGTCCGGTGTTGGAAGCTGCAGTTTACCTAAAATCAAGGTAATAGCTCTCTGTTAGCAATCCATACCGTGGGGCACTGAGGGCGCGAGTAAGCACGAATTAGCAATCGTGCTATAAGGCACCCGGGGCGCGTGCAAATTATCTGTAAAGCGCTTACCTATGGTAGGATCAGAGAATTCTTGATCCAGGACTGGTAGCCTTTAAATGGGGCTCCTAAGGAGGAAGCATTGCGGGCCGGTTAAAATTGGATAGCGCTAGTACATCTTAGTCAAGGGGGGGTGGTTGATGGGGGGGAAAAGGTAGCAGCAGCTTACCTGGAGTTCTCAATGGAACTTCGGTTCAATCATTCCGGTGCTCAGTTGCGCCGTGAATCTTGCCGGGCAGGGCCTGCCGGGTAGAAGTAATATGCGTGTCGGCCATGATGTTATGGGAAATGACAAGTTACGGCGGCCATTGATAGTGGGGCAACTCCGAGGGACAGCTGACATGATGGAGTGGTGAGGTGTTGTGGACAATACAAGGGGGTGATAGAATGAGGTGCGCATGCAGGTGACATGACAATTCCAATTTTTGAAAGCACATTACGACATATTCAATCGCGTAAGGTTGACAATGCATAGTTCATTTCAAGGAATAGAATTTTCCATTTAAGCAGAAGAAGGGTCAGCCCTTGTTCTAAGGCAAAGGACAAGTGACATGTCAGTCTAAAAAAACCTTGACGTGAAAATCGACATATTCAATCGTGTGGAAGTGGCAGTGCATAATACCCTATTCACAAGAATTACATTTATACAGAAGACTGGTCAAGCCATTATTTTAAGAGACAAAGCAATTCATATTCACAGTAATGAGGTCCAGTCCTCATTTCGGTTAAGACCACTACGGATACTGTCCAAGAGTAGGATCATTTTGAGTTCTTCTCTATTCAGCAGAAGTCCTATGTCACCTCCACGTGGCGGTAGCTTTACAGATTTAAGGACAGTCCACTTGAGATCATTGTCTGTGTGTCCTCTCTCAATGAAGTGGTCCACCTGTGGGGCGTTGGGCGTTTTACAGCGGATCCGGCTGCGGTGTTGGCAGATCCTTGTCTTCACTTTTTGTCTTGTTTGTCCCACGTATATCAGTTTGCACGGGCAATGAATCAAGTAAATTACATCATTACTATTGCAATTAGTGAAGCTTTTACATTGGATGGTGATTTTATTAAATACAAAGGACTTGCCTTCTATAGTGAACTCACACACGTTGCACGCACCACACTTGGCATGTCCCACTAATGGTGTTTGGGTCCATAGGGAATTGATTGTACTTAACGTGGGGGGATTTGGAAGGGCCGCTCGGACCAGGTGATCTTTTAGGTTAGCACTTTTTTTAAAAGCGAACAAAGGGCGGTCAAATTGCAAACTTCCAGCACTGAGAGTAGGCCAATGCCTAAGTATACTTTTTTTCAGTTCATTCGACACAGGCGAGAATGTCGTTACACATGCAAGTCTTGTGCTAGATTCTTTAGCTTTAGGACAAAGGAGTACCTCCCTAGGGCAATACCAGGCACGTTTGGCCGCAGTTCTTACTATCCTGTTGGGGTAGCCTTTATGTTTTAGTTTGTCTGACAATATGGTGGCCTCCTTAAAATAGTCTTCCTTGGCATAGCAATTCCGTCTGATGCGGAGGAACTGCGAATAGGGCAGGGAATCCCTCAAGGCTCTGGGATGGTTACTGTTGTAGGATAACAATGTGTTTCTTTCTGTAGGTTTGCGATGTAACCTAGTGTGTAAAAGATCATCTAGATGGTATATGTTTAGGTCCAGAAAAGAAATGGATTCAGTATCAATGGAGCTAGTAAATGTGAGCCCACAACAGTTATTATTCAGCCAATGGATGAATAAGTTCAAGTTACCTTCATCACTATTCCAGATTAGAAATATATCATCAATATATCGTTTCCAACTGATGATATCTGATGAAAAGGGGTTTGAAGGCGTAAGAATTGAGTGGGTTTCTATTTGGTCCATGAACAGTGTTGCCAGGTTGGGGGCAAAAATAGCCCCCATGGAAGTCCCTTTGACTTGCTGAAAATATTGCTGGTCAAATGAAAGAAAGTTTTTTGTAAGACAGATTTCCAACAATTGAAGTATGAAAAACGTTGGAACTCGGTGTGGTCTAGGCCTAGTGTCAAGAATATCACGTGTAACCAGTAATGCAGCAGTTTGGGGAATATTTGTGTACAAGGACTCAACGTCCATTGTACACAATAACTGACTACCTACATTGAAGGCTGTTTCTTCAATGAAGTTAACCATGGCCATGCTATCTTTGACATAACACTGGGTCTCTGGTACGAAATCCTTGATGAAAAAGTTGACATATTTTCCCAAGGGTTCAAGGATTGAACCACATCCAGATACAATTGGACGTCCGGGTGGTGCGGTGGTACTCTTGTGTATTTTTGGCAGAGTATAAATTACTGGCATGCGTGGTGATTTTATGTTTAAAAATTGGTGCTCTTTTTGACTAATGATCCCTAGTTCAAGAGCCTCTGTAGTAATTTTCAGAATTATCATTTGTAATTCCTTGGTGGGATTAGTGGGGAGTCTCATATAGTGGTCTGTGTTAGAAAGTTGTCTCAAGATTTCTGCAGTATACTGATCTCTATTTTGTAGGACAATTCCACCTCCCTTGTCCGCGCTTTTAATGACAAGGGTTTCTAGATTTTTTAGTGAGTTAATGGCTTTCTTCTCTACTAGGGGTAGATTGTAGGGAATACATCTTTTCCTTTCTTTCAGTGTATTAAGGTCCTTAGTAACCAATTTCTCAAAGGTGATAACCTCTGATGGTACCATACCAGCTGTGGGTAAGAAGGTTGAAGGAGGTCTGAATGGGGTATAGGATGTAATCAATGGCAAAGGATTCATTTGAAAAAAGGCATCCAAGCGAACTAAAATCTGAGAAGTTCAGTTTGGAGCTCAAGGAAGTCAGTGCGAGTTGTAGGCACAAATGAGAGGCCTTTGCTAAGGAGTGAAGATTCAACACTAGAAAGATTATGCGTAGACAGATTGAAAATAGGGATGGATTGAGATTCAATCACGTTGGGATCTACCATTTGTAGAATTTCTGTCTCGTTTGGCGTTCACCCGGAGGGTTGTGCCACCGTGGGCCCTCTTCCCCCTTCCTCTGGCTGGTGTGTTGGATTGCTATTCAGTGCCACAGTGCAAGTGCTCCCTATGTTAAATTGATGTACTAATTAGTGATTCCATGATTGGGTTATTTGATTTACTTGTCAGACCCTAGTACAGTGCTCCATGTGTACCCAGGGCTTGTAAATCAAATGCTGCTGGTGGGCTTGCAGCACTGATTGTGCCACCCACAGAAGCAGCTTGTAAAGTGTGTCTCAGTCCTGCCATTGTAGAGCCTATGTGCAGTCTAGTACTGCCATGTCGACTTGGCAAGTGCACCCCTTTTCTTCATATCACACACCCCTAAGGTAGGCCCAAGGGCAGGGTGCATTGTGAGTATAAGGGAGTACATGCCCTGGTGTGTGTAGCATGTCCTAATAGTGAGTTACAACCATTTTCGTTTTTCACTATTGCAAGACCCACTGTTCTCCATAGGCCAAAATGGATGTTAGATTATTACATCTTATAATTATAATTGACTCAGGGAACATGGTTGAAATTCGAATTAAGTATGCCTGAACTCAGAATGATAAAAAAACATCTTTTAGTAAAGTTGGTTTTAACATTCTATGTTTGAAAATACCACTTTTAGAAAGTAGGTATTTTCTTTTCTAACTATCCAAGCCTGCCTCTGCTAGGTTGTGTATTCCTTGTCTGGAGTGTGAGTGACAGGGCTGGTAGATTCCAGGAGACAGAATGAGTCAGCCCAGTGGTTAATAGGGAGATCTGCATCTAGATGGGAGGGAGGAGTTGCACCTGGGACCTGAAAAAGGCTGGCCTTCCCTCCACAATGCTGGCTCCACCCCCTGTGGTGTGTCTGATGTTTCTGCCCTGCACTGTGAAAGAAGAGAAGGAGTCATGTAAATAGAGTGCTCCAGAAGTGGTTTGGACTGGGCAAAGGCCCCTCTACCTTCAGAGAACAAAGAGAAAAGCAGTCTAAATATTGGGACCCAGACCCAAGAACTTTAGGTCACTTCTGGGAACAAGACAAACCTTTTGCCAAGGAGAAGAACCAAGGAAGCTGCAGGAATTTGAACTGCCCCTCTACCAGTGTGCTGTTTGCTGGGTTGCCCTGCAGTGGTTTCTTTATTGCCAAGGAAAAGGAGAAGGAACTTTTTAAGAACTTTCATCATTTTGTAGAATATTACTCCAAGGGCTTGAACTTGTGCTTGCCTCCTGCTGAAGTCTCAGGGACAAAAGACTTCACCTCCAGCTCCCCTCTGAATTCCCTTGCTGGGGATTCTATAAGCCTGCATGTACTGGGAGCTGGAAGCCCAACGCAATGAGAAAAAGCGTGTCGTCGCCGCAGCTGTAGTCGTCGCATTGCCAGAGAAGCGTGCCGCCGCTGCATCTCCCAGGAAGCGTGTCTTCATCGAAGCTGTCTGCTGTCTCAACACCGGAGAAGCGTGACGCCATCGCATCGCCGGAGAAGCGTGTCGCAGGGCCTGTCGTGGCTCCAAAGTACAGAGTCGTCGCAAGGCTGCCAGGGCGTATACGCATCGTCTTCGCATCGTCGCATCAATGGCGCCATCTTCTCGCATCGCACCAGGTTTGTCGCATCGCATCGAGGCGCCAACTTGCGCATCACAACCGGGCCGCATGCTGAGAACCTACGCATCACCCCCGCACCGGTAAGGATCACAACGCATCCCCTACTCTGCCAAGCATTAATGCGCAACGCATCATCTCCCCCGGAGCACGGAACCAACGCATCTGCCTCTGCAAGCCTTTTGTTTGTTTTGTGTTATGGATCCACGTACTTTTGTGAGAACTGTGTTGCATTTATCACCAAATTGAAGTAAGCAACTTCTACCATCTTTAGGTCAATCTTAAGTACAGTATTGTGGATTTTTGTCGTTTGTGGTCTTGTGTTAAGTCTATATAAAGCATACTTATTTTTATAAAACCTCTGTGGTGTTCATCTGTAGTGTTTTCACTGTATTACTGTGTATATTCACAAATACTTAATACACTGCCTCTGAGATAAGCCTGTCTGCTCGTGCCAAGCTACCAAGGGGGTGAGCAGGGGTTATCCAGTAGCGTAATCCCCCTATCCTGACGTAGAAGCAAGGGTCCCTATTTGGACAAAGGTGTATATCATTGCTAGGCTGTGGGGTTTTAGGTTTAAACCTATAATAACTGATAAAACCCCACTGAAAGAGAAATAGCTCTCACCAGTGAAAACATATAAACACTGAAAAACACCTGCACAACCACAAACTAAATGCCATTCAAAGAAAGGAAAAAGAGAGTGAAAGTCATTTATTTTCATCCTGACGGGGCCAATACAATGTAACGTTGTTATACAAGCTAGCAGTAACAAAGCCTGGGCTAACATTATTCTGCTTGAGTTTTGTTGTTTAGGGATGCCACTTAAACATTGTTTCTAATTCCTTTTGCTTTTTTCAGTTTTGTGGTCTTTGGTCTAAAGATGCAGGGTTTCGATTCCCGACGCGGCAGGGTGGTCAGCGGGCTCGATAATTCTCGCCTCGGTGCCTACTCCAGTCAGGGACCACACTCGGCAACTCTGGCATTAGCTTGCCTCATCTTCACAACGGCCCCCCCAGACCGCCGGGGATGCTTGGTCGCACCTTAGAGATACCCATTAGGGACCATCTCTCAGGGTGAGCCAGGACGGGTTCCCCAGCAGTCGAAGCGCAGAGATACTCCTCCGGGAGTTGATTCCTAGCGCTATATAAACCCGCAATTAAATTTTAATTAAATTAGAAGCATGTTTTAGGTCTTGTTTAAATATTTTATAAATGGTGGAGAATCAGGAAATATCAATCATATTTGAAATTTTTGCTGCGTTTGATTTTTTCACTGATCGGTAAAATGGCTTGTTTCATAAGAATCTTTCCTAATATGTGTAATCACATTTACCCACCGAGAATGGGTAAAAACCCTTAATACATCAGCCCACAGTTCCTAGTGGGTCAGTATTGACAGTAGGTGAATTAATTGTCAACACCTTAGGCTTTAAACATTAAATGCAAGGTATAGTGACAAGTATATGTATAAAGAGTGCTATCACCAAGCATCTGGGATAGTGATGAAAACATGACACCAGACTTTTGAAAAACATGGAGTGTCACTTGGAAAGCACTGCAAAAAATATTCTTTCCAAGTTCAACAAAGATTGGAGTGATATTGTTTGTATTTGCAGTGATTCAGCTACATATATGAAAAAGTTGTGTGATGACCTATCAAAATTGATACCTTAGCCAAAGTGATTCCCTGTAGGAGATCCTTGCCACTTGTTAGATGGTATGTTGAAAGCATCTTTGCAATCTTCAGAGTTAATGAGGGATGCTATTGACTTTTTAGTCCATTCTGGTGCACTGTTGCCTTATGCACAGGAACTAAAACGCAAATATTTATAATTTTGCGCTTTGTGTGGCATCAAAGAAAGAGTCATCTCAACTGTGTCCCTTAGCTGATGGTTCTCACTCCAAGGGGCTATGAATGCTATATTATTATTGTGGCAAGCTTTTACAGAATGTTTGCTGAGTGATGGTGCCAAAGGCAAGAAATGTGAGGATCTTTGGTCACATAAAGATAGTGATGTGAAAAAAGTGCACTCTATTGCATTATTAGATTTTTACAGGAAAACATAACTTCTGTAGTGGACATAATAAAAAAAAACTAGAGTTGAAAAAACCATTGTCTGCCAAGTGTTCAGCATAATTGGTGTAGATGTGAAACCTCTCCTTGAGAGTAGGATGGGCGACACCTTTAGTGACTTTGGCACTGCAACCAGTATTGGCAGGGAAAGCTATGTCAGTGGCCAGAGTTAACAAATTGTGTACTGGCTGTTTTGGAGTTGCCCGTCTCAGGTGCCAATGTTGAGGGGGTCTTTTCACAGAAGTTTATATGGGAAGGAAAGGGCGAGCGCACATGACCAAAGACTCACTGAAGAAGTATTGTATGGTGTATCAATCAATCAATCATATTTGTAGAGCGCGCTACTCACCCGCTAGGGTCTCAAGTCGCTGGGAGGAGGGGGAGCCGCTTCTGCTCGAACAGCCAGGTCTTGAGTTGTTTCCTGAAGGAGAGATGGTCCTGGGTCAGCCGTAGGTGGGTGGGGAGGGAGTTCCATGTCTTGGCCGTCAGGTAGGAGAAGGATCTTCCCTGGCGGTGGCTCTGCAAATTCGTGGGACGGTGGCAAGGGCAAGGCTGGAGGATCGGAGCTGGCAGGTGGGTGTGTAGAATGTGAGGCGGCAGTTGAGGTATTTGGGACCCATGTCGTGGAGAGCCTTGTGAGCGTGGGGGAGGAGTCTGAACGTGATCCTCTTGCTGACGGGGAGCCAGTGCAGGTCTCTCAGATGGGCAGAGATGTGGCAGTGACGGGGGATGTCCAGGATGAGTCGTGCAGAAGCGTTCTGTATGCGCTGGAGTCTTTTCTGGAGTTTGGCTGTGGTTCCAGCATAGAGGGTGTTCCCGTAGTCCAGTCGGCTGGTGACGAGGGCCTGGGTGACGTCTTCCTGGTTTCGGTGGGGATCCACCGGAAGATCTTTCGGAGCATGCGCAGGGTGTTGAAACAGGATGACGAGACGGCGTTGACTTCCTTGGTCATCGTGAGGGAGGAGTCCAGGATGAAGCCCAAGTTGCGTGCATGGTCCGAGGGCTTGGGGGCGGTGCCCAGTGCAGCGGGCCACCAGGAGTCGTCCCAGGCAGAGAGGGATGGTCCCAGGATGAGGACTTCCGTCTTGTCTGAGTTCAGTTTCAGACGACTGCGCTTCATCCATTCTGCGACATCTTTCATTCCTTACTGGAGGCTGGCTCTGGCGGTGGCGGGGTCGTTGGTGAGGGAGAGGATCAGCTGGGTGTCGTCAGCGTAGGAGATGATGTTTAGGTTGTGTTGGCGTGCGATGGCTGCGAGGGGGCTTATGTAGACGTTGAAGAGGGTTGGGCTGAGCGAGGATCCTTGATGAACGCCGCAGATGATTTTGGTGGCCGCGGATCGGAAGGGGGGAGGCGGACTCTCTGGGTTCTTCCGGAGAGGAACGAGATGATCCAACCCTTGGATTCTGGTGTTGCTGAGGCGCTGTATTAGTGTGCGGTGGCATACAGTGTCGAAGGCTGCTGAGAGGTCCAGGAGGATGAGGGCAGCTGTATCCCCGTTGTCGAGCAAGGACCTGATGTCGTCGGTAGCTACGATGAGGGCGGTCTCGGTGCTGTTATTTGCCCGGAAACCGGACTGCGAGGGGTCGAGGGATCCATTTGTCTCGAGGAAGGCGTAGAGTTGTTTGTTGACAGTCTTCTCGATGACTTTGGCAGAAAAAGGGAGGAGCGAGATGGGGCGGAAGTTCATGAGGTCCGTGGGGTCCGCGGTGGGTTTCTTCAGGAGGGCGCTGAGCTCGGCATGTTTCCAGCTCTCCGGGAAGGTGGCGGATGTGAAGGAGCTGTTAATGATGTCCCGGAGTTGGGGTGCGATGATGGAGTCGGCTTTGTTAAAGATGTGGTGTGGACAGGGGTCGGTTGGGGAGCCGGAGTGGATGTTGTTCATCATGCTGGTGGTGTCTTCGGTGCTGACCGAGGTCCAGGTGCAGAGGGTGGTGGTGGGGGGTACTGGTTCGGTGGTTGGGTGTGTGGTCTGTGCGCCGAAGCTGTTGTGTATGTCGGCGATCTTGCGGTGGAAGAACGAGGTGAGTGAGTCGCAGAGGTCTTGCGAGGGTGTGATGTCGTTGTTTCAGGCGGTGGGGTTGGAGAGCTCTTTAACGATGCTGAAGAGTTCCTTGCTGTTGTGGGTGTTGTTGTCTAGTCGTTCTCTGAATGTTGTCCTTTTGGTGGTTCGGATCAGCTGGTGATGTTTGCGGATGGCGTTCTTGAGGGCTGTCATGTTTTCTGTTGACAAGTCGTGGCACCAGGCTTTCTCAAGGGTACGGCAGGATTTCTTGGAGTTTTTGAGGTCGTTGGTGAACCATGAGGTTTTCTTGCTGCCAGGTCTGCTGGGAGGATTCTTCAGCGGTGCAAGGTCATTGGCGCAGTTGGTGAGCCACTGTGTGAGGTTGCGGGCTGCTTCAATGGGGTCCGTCGTGTTGGTGGGAGGGTTCTGGCTAAGGAAGGTGGTGAGCTGGTCGGCGGTGATCTTGCTCCAGCTTCTTCGGGGAACCTGTTGCGGGTGGTGGTGGGTCGTGGTTCTCCTGAAGTTGAAATGGACGCAGCTGTAATCTGTCCAGTGTAGTCCGGTGGAGTGGCTGAAGGAGATGTGTTTGCTGGAGGAGACGGGGTCAAGGGTGTGGCCGGCGTAGTGGGTGGGGGTGTTCACCAGTTGCTTGAGTCCGAGGTTGGCGAGGTTGTCCAGCAGGGTGGTGGTGTTGTTGTCGTTGTTGTTTTCCTGGTGGAAGTTGAGGTCCCCTAGGAGGATGTAGTCTGAGGAGGTGAGGGCGTGCGGGCTGATGAAGTCTGGGCTGGCTTCACTGAATTGTGTGCGTGGTCCCGGGGGTCTGTAGATGAGAGTGCCTCTGAGGGTGGTCTTGGGGTCGGTGTGTATCTGGAAGTGAAGGTGTTCGGCGGCGGTGAGGGTTTCGTCGGATTTGGTCGTGATGCGGATGGTGTTTCTGTGGACGATGGCGATGCCTCCTCCGGTTTGGTTGATGCGGTCCCTCCGGGTGATCTTGTAGCCATCCGGGATGGCTATGGCGATGTCGGGGGCTGAGGAGGCGTTCATCCAGGTTTCTGTTAAGAAGGCGACGTCTGGTGGTGATTTGTCGAGAAGGTTCCAGAGTTCGACGGCGTGCCTGTGGACTGAGCGGGTGTTGAGCAGGATGCATTTGAGGTGATTGTTGCTGGTGCCTAGCCTGGCGGGTGCGGTGCAGGTCCGGAGGCAGGTGAATTTGCAGGCTTGGCAGATGAAGGGTCAGTGGGTGCGTTTCCGGGAGGCTCGGTGGCAGGTGGGGTTCCGGCCAGTGTTGAGTGCGTGGAGGGTGGCGGCGACGTAAGACAGTCGGGTGGGCTGGTGTCGTTGAGAGCCAGGAGTCTTGGCGCTGGGCGCGGTCTAGGCCCAGACGGGCTCAGACGTGCTTGCCTTAGGTGCGCCTTCGGCGCGCCCACTGCGCGGCCGCTTCACGGCCTCCATATGAGGGCAGAGGGAGAGAGGAGCAGCTGGGAGGTGGGAGCGGGGTGGCCAATGGGAGTGGAGGGGGCGGGCCACAGGGGCTCAGCGGCGGGGGAAGAACCGGGGAAAACGGTGGGAAAAGATGGCAGGAGGGGCTCAGCGGTGGGGGAAGAACCGGGAAACGGCTGAAAAAGACAGCGGGAGGGTGACAACAGAGCACAGGGGTACAGAAGGCAAAAACACAGGGGCAGGGAATAAAAAAAAGAAGTAAACAAGGTGGCACTGGATGCCAAGCGCAGGGGTACAGAAAGAAAGAGGGAGCGAGCAGTCAGGCGGCAAAAATGGCAACAGAGGTTCAACCCACAGGGGGCTGCGTGGCGGATGGGGGGAGCGACCTGCCTGGTTACAATAAGTTTAATTTGCAAAACTCTATTTGGAGCTGATATATACTATACGTACATTGTCTATATATCATGTTCTATAAGTGCAGAAAGCAAGCAATAATAAAAGCAAAACATTCCATCAACACCGGAAAAACACTTTTCTATGGTTTTTAGTGGCGCGAAAATGTGTAACCACTGACAACAACTGTTTATTAAGGTATTGAAAACACTGAAAAAACACCACCAGAATTTACCAAAAATAGAAACTGAAAACAGCAAAGCCTAATTATTGCCAACTAGAGACCCCCAGATCTAGCATTGTCATGTTGCTTAAGGTCTGAATGAGCTTCACCATTGCTTATGCCTCAAATATGTATATTACTGCAGCGTAACGATTTTTACCATTGTCAAGCTTGGTCATTATATAGGCTCATTGGTGGATCGAGGGAGGCTTCGCTATCAGAAAGCTCATCACGGTCATACACTTGCTCTACAAAGCTGACTTCAACTAGTTGTAGGGGATTCTCCACATTTTGCAGAAAATGGTCCAAGGTTGACAGAAACTTTGCAAAATCCTGTCTCACTGCAGTGATTTCTCTGTAGAATTTGTATATCAGGAGATGAATGTCTCCTTTCATTGAGGAAGACAATACGTCTGTCGCTGCATTATGTTGCCCATTGGAGATCTGTGGTTGTTGTGGGTGGTCAGGGGTGCTTGGTGTTTTGTGACATGCTGGCTGTAGCATTTCCTTTATGGGAGTGATCTTTGGCCTTTGGACTTGATAGTGGGTATGTCTGAGGTATCTAGAGAAGAAGGTCTCATTTATTTAGGGATTTACCAATTAAAGCATTGAATTCTTAAGTTGTTCAAAGTAGCTAGCTTCGAACAATCATTGCTTTGGTTTAAGACCGCAGATTTCGTAAGTAAAATTAATGTTTTAATAATTTTGATTTTATTAAGCCAAATGTTGGAGCCAGTGTGATATGAGCCGCAGACGATTTAATAGGCCCCCCAAACCTTCATTCACCCACTCTCCAGAGTGGGCCAGTATTCTCCTCTCTCCCAGAACCCTCACAAGGGCTACTCTCTGTCGCTCTCTGTGGTCTGACCAATTGATGCGCTTTGAACAGTCTAGCACTCCTCAATCAATCGATAATCAGGTGTCTTGTAAAGCGTGATTATTCACCCATAAGGGTCTGAATGAGCTGGGGTGGGGGCTGCTGATCCATCAAAGGCAATGTGGTTCAGTCGAAGAGCCAGGTCTTGAGGTCCTTCCTGCATTGAGGCAGTGATGGTTATTGCCTGAGGTGGAGAGGTACGGTGTGCCAGGTCTTTGCTGCTGAGAGGTAGGAAAAGGATCTTCTGACGTGATCTTGTGGATACATGGGATGGTGGCCTGGGCCAGTTGGGCGGAGCAGACGTCTCTGGTGGGTGAGTGGAATGTGACGCAGTGGTTGAGGTACACAGGTCCCATGTCGTGAAGGGCTTTGTAGGCCTGTGTGAGGAGCTTGAAGGTGATTCTTTTGTTGACTGGGAGCCAGTGGAGGTCTCCGGTGACCGGTGATGTGGCTACGGTGGGTGATGTTCTGGATGAGTCTCGCGGAGACGTTCTGAATGTTCTGCAGTTTCTTGAGGAGTTTCTAGGTGTCGCCAGCGGAGAGTGAATTACCGCAGTCGAGTCTGCTGCTAATGAGTGCTTGGGTGATTGTCTTTCTGGACTCAGTGGGGATCCACTTGATCTATGTGGGTTCATCCTCCATCTTGGCAGTACAATGACTCATCTCGAGCACCTCACAGGGCTCTTCGATCTCTCTGAAGCTTGAGTGAGGTCCTGGAGTCTTGGGTTTGTAGACAGAAGAGTCGCCAATCTGAATTCATTTGTCGGGCTCTGACTCAGATTTCATCTTTTCAGCAGGTGCTGACCATTATCTTGAAAGGGCTACAGTTGCGAGCAGAGGGTGTGATAAGGATGAATTCTACTACCGGGCAAAGCATTTTGTTGCCAAATACACATATTCCATGGTGGATTGTAAGCTGCGGGAAGCAAAACAAGTATTGTTTTGGGCTGATTTGAGTGTTGGATGAGGAATTAGACCAGGTTAGAGGGCATCTGCTCTGGAGCTCAGGGGAGATGCTGCAAATTAGTTCCCCTCTTTGGACATGCCATCTATTATTGCCTTTGTGATTTCTTAAAAAATGGTCATTTAGGAATGAACTGTTGAGCGGAAAATTAGTGCACTCAGTGGCCCCAATGTAATATATGCAGCTTGCAAAATAGCAAAGAAAATTAGTACCATCTCTATGAACCTATCTTGTTATGTTGCCTCATTTATATTGAGTCATATAGCTTCATCAGTAGAGGTTGAAAGACTAAAATATGTATTCTGGGATCAGCGACTTGGAGAATTTGTATCCAGGTTCAATTTAACGGGTAAGTAGTGATTAAAGTCTTGTTGAATTAAAATTATTTTACACTTTTAGTGTGTTTGAAGTCACTTGATCTTTTCTGTTATCAGAACTTTCGTCATCTCTGAGCTAAACCTGTGTTACAATAATTATTGGACTGGTGCAGAAGACAGTACCAAGAGTTCACCTGAAATGTCTTGTGTTCAAAAGTGGAAGAAGGCTTTCACGCAGTCCCCATGAGCACGTTTCCAGACATTGGACTCGGACCGATGCTAAGCATCCTCACCACCTGGATTATTCCAATGCTTCCATGTTTATAATGACCTAGAAGGTTATTCCTTGAGCTGCTTAAAGTGCGAAGGGCAGTACTGGGACTCCAGAATTTTGCAGTGTGCAAAATGTCAAACTTGGGCTTCTTCATAGTTAAACAAATACCATGAGTTATTTGAAAGGGATGGGATCAAACCTTATGAGCAGCCAATTCCAAGATAATTGTCTGGCCAAGGGATGATGATTAAGTCTCCCAATCTAAGATGTTACGGAGTGTCTTCCTGTGAGGTAAGTTTATGTTTAAGCTTCTGTTTGAAGTGTATAAAGTGGAGGCTTCATGAGAGGAAAATGCATTGCTATTAATTTTGTTTCCTGATTTTTATTGGGATCTTCATCCAGTGCTCCTATTTTTGTTCCTGTTTTTTGTTACAAGCAGATTGGATTGTTTCCCTTCTAGAATCACCACTCCCGTTTCTCTTTCCTGATGCTTTTCTTCTTTCTCATGTGCTATCTTCATCTTCAATCAAGGATCCTTGAAACCTCGTGGGTTGTTAGTGGGAGGTCCTACGCTGACAATACTCAGCTGTTGTTCTCATGTAGCAAGGGAGAAGAGATATCAGGGATGCTGATTAAAACCTGCCTTACTGCATTCTTCCATTGGATGGCTGTTCATCAGCTCAAGTGCAATGCTGACAAAACAGAAATTCTTTTCTGTGGCAATACTTCTCCAGAAACATGGCAGTCTTACTGGCTTGGAGATGCCCCCCCCTTCCAGGCCCCCAAGAAGGCAACCTAGGGGTCAAATTCAATGATAGTCTGTCCTTTAAGCCACAAATTAAGTCCCTAAAAATGTTCCTAAACTACCTGTTCTTCACTGCAAAAAAAAACAGTTATCCAGGACCTGATAACCTTGTCGTTGGACTATGGTAATCCCCTCTATTTTGGTTTGCAGTAACACCTGTTGGAACGGCTTCAGATGGTCCCAAATGCAGCAGCCTGGTTTCTTCCAAATCTGTCACTCAGATCACCTATGTCCCCTCCTCTGCGTTTACTTCACTGGCTTCCTATCCGGAAAAGAATCATATTCAAGGCCCTAGTGCTAGTTAATGGGGCACTTTACCAGACTGGTGCGGACTACCTCAGAACAAGGTTCAGTTTCTATGCCTTGTCAAGAAACCTGAGGTCTACCAGTAAATTGTTAGCAGTGACTCACAGAATTCAGCGTGTTAGAGTGGGAGGTAGGTCACTTACCCATCTAGGACCAGATGCATGGAATAAGCTCCTTCTCGAGCTCCACACACTATGCAATGTTGCAGTGTTTAAAAAAAGGCAAAATACTTGTTTTTTGTGCAGAATTAAAATTTCAGCACTTCTGACCTGTGCTGGGCACCGTGACACTCCTGGTAGCTGTGAGCGATACAAGTCGTCTTTATCATCATTCATCATAAGACTGCGGAAATGTGTTTTTCCCTCTTTTAGAGTTTTTTCTTTCAGTTGTGATACTCTTAAAAGGTGTCACATATATTGCTCTGTGCAGGGTGTCACCATAGCTACTATTAGGAATACCCCTTTCTTCAGGCTATCTGGAAGGATTATAAATAGACCTTGTCAGACCTTGTCAGTGTCCACTCTTTAACAGCCTTTCACCAGTATACTCTGCCTGGACCAAGGCTTAAATGGTTGTGATGCCTGATTTTGCCAGTGGGGCAGGCGAGCTCCAGTTTTCATAAGATCCACATACCTTTTTCCACTCTTTCGAAACAGGACTTCTTAGTAATTGGAAAATGGCTTATAATGTCATGAGCTTCTCCTGGAATTGATAGTGTCATGCCTTGTGACTGTTGATTTGGCAAATTTCTCTCATCGTGTGTGTGATCTCTAACTTTGCTTGAGCCAGTCATGCATTTGCTGGATCATAATCTCTTTCTGATGCCTTAAAAGTTGGAAACATTTGTCTGCAATTTGTAATTACACAGTCTTCTATACATATTTATGTTCGAATGTGTTCCTTTTCCGATGTGTCTTCCAAATAAGTTGGCCAGTTTTCAATGAATGGTCTTTGGCCAGTTTTGAATTAATGGTCTTTATTTTTTGCCAAAAGTGCATACAGACCTTAAGAATCCGCCATTCAGGCCGATAGTGTCTGGTTGTTCATCTAACTTTGAAAATTTGGGCATTTTTATCGATGCTCATATGCAATCATTCATTCAAAACTGGCCAACTTATTTGTAAGACACATCGGACTTCCTACGGAGTCTATCAACTATTGACACAGAAGGAGCTACGGATTGGACCCTATGTACAATTGATGTGACATCGTTGTACACATCTATTCCTCACAGGCAAGGTCTAGAAGCCATGGAGTGGGCTTAACTTCGAGATGACAAACCAGATGAATTGAAGTGCCTAATATTGCAACTGCTGGAATTTTGTTTAGAAAACAGCTACTTTTCATGTGAAAATGATTACTATATGCAGCTCACGGGGACAGCAATGGGTTTTCCGGGGGCCTGTATATATGCAAATATTTTCATGGCCAAGTTTGAACTGGATTACATTCTCGAAGACCATACTTGGCAAGAGGGTCTTGTATACTACAAGCGATACATTGACGATATCTTCATAATATGGAAACGGTCAACTGCAGATCTAATTCAAAACATCAAGAGTTTGAATCTCGCAAATTCCAGAATTCAATTCACGCATACCATCAGTAAGGCAGCCCTATCCTTTCTGGATGTATGGGTAGAAATTAAAGGCAATTCAATCAACACTACCCTCTATAAAAAACCTACAGACAAGAATACGGCACTATTGTATGGAAGTTTCCATCCTTCAAATCTTATCAACAACTTGCCAGTGTCCCAATTTATGAGGATTAAAAGAATATCTTCTGACAAGGAGAGTTGTGATAAGCATATCGAAGAACAGAAGCAACGTTATTTAGATAGAGGATATCCGAGAAAATTGCTGGAAGCACACGTGGATAAGATCAAGACAATCCCAAGGGCAGATCTCTTAAAGAAAAAAACACGGACTGAGAATAAAAGAATGGTGTTTGTTTCAAAATACTCCACCGCATCTAGAGATATAAAACGTATCATTCTGAAGAGGTGGGAGATTGTACAAGTGGAAAAAGACGTTGGTACCTTGTTCAGTGATAAGCCTTTGTTTGCGTACAAGAGAGCGCAGAATTTGAGAGTTATTGAATAAACCCACACGTAACATGGGCACCATCCAGCAACAAGAAGTGTATAAAGGTACTACACGCTGCTATAACTGCAAAAATTGCAACAATGTAATACCTGGGAATATCTTATTGCATCCAAAGACAGGCGAAAAAATTCAACTCAGGCATAGCACAACTTGTAATTCTGAACATGTGGTTTATTCCATTAAATGCCCGTGTGGCTTACTATATGTTGGAAAGACGGAGCGTAAACTGAAATTGGGACTTTCAGAGCACAAAAGCCGCATTCGAAATAAAAATTTAACATTGCCACTTGCGAAACATTGGTGGGAAGCTGGGCACACTATTGCGCAGCTGAGATTTCAGATTATTGAATTACTTCCACAGCGATTAGGTTTGGACAACTCTAAAATCCTACTCCAAAGGGAAGCTTTTTGGATTCGTAAACTACAGACCTTGACCCCAACCGGGTTAAATGACAAAATGGATATGGTATGCTTCTTATAGCGAAGTACATGAAAAATTATCAAATAGGTCTCTACAATACTGCACCCCACGGGACACTAACAGACAGTGATACATATAGACACGTCAAATCGAAAGTTAGTCACACTTTTAGTCTTTTGATAAGTGTAGGACCATAATATGTATATGCTAGACTGTATTGATTAGATTGTAAATAGGCAGAAGATACTCTGATTCTATTGCTAGCTGCAATTCTCTGTATATTTTTCTCTATTGTTTTTCCTTTCCCCCTCCTTTTTTCTTGTTCAAATTATTACACTGAAAAATATATTTTTAATTTTTTTAATTTATTCAAATATTGGAATTCATACGTGCTTACAAAATTCATTTGGTAATGAACTTCTAGTTTTATTCACGTATAGGTTAGCAACATATATAAAGGATTTCTTTTTAACATCAAAAATAGACTTGAAATAGTGAAAGACACCATTCAGTAATGGCGCTTATAGATTTCCAGTCCTACTTTCATTTCGAGTGAGCGAAGCGACAGAGATGAGGGACTTTTTACACAACAAAGTTTGGACTGAGCGTTGACGCTTTTGTTTCCAGCCGCGTACAGCAGAGACTGATGGCGAGTACATCGGTAAGCTTAAATCAATCATTAGAGCATTTATTAGCGAGGTCTCCCGCTCGCTATGACAGCTTGTCTAATACTCGTGTGTACCTTTTTTCACGCAGAGTCATTAAAATATCAAGCGGGACCGCCTTAACCCCTAAACCCGCAGGTAAGCGGATGTGCTATACCGAGTAGGGAATGTTTAAGAGTTGTTATATTCGCACGTTACTAAGGGCTGTACATTGGTCTCAATGTTTCACAGGCAGAATTGTTTAACGAGTGAGAGAGCGGGGTCAAGTTATAACCGAAGCCCTGCAGGTAAAAAGAGCTTCTTTATATATAAAAACTTATACCGCTTTTTGTAGTATTCAATAAGAGGAATTGAGATCCACTTATTTGCATATTTCAGATTTGCCGGATTAAGGCCATATTTAAGAAAGCAACAGGTGAGCCCAATATAGCACTTAAGATGCTGAAATATCATCGTTTTTACTTTTTTAATGAGTCCTATTTCTTCAGCAGTCTGACAATTGATAACCTGTGACTATTATTATTTTTCACAGACTCTGTACACCCAAGAGAGGATCAGGTAAATTCAAGGATATTTTACTTTTTCAAAAAATTATTATTACGTCCTCAAATACACAAAGGATAAAACACGCTTTCTCTTTTCATTATAGAATTTTTCTTACATGCACTATATTATATAGTGGCATTTAATACTTGCAATAACGAGGTAAGCTCAACATTATAAAAGGTAACAGTCAGCAACATTGATTCTCCATAACACCAAAAGTAATAAGGTTTCCTTTTTCTTTCTTTCTTTCTTTCTTTAACAGACCCCTGACGAAGGGGCTGATGCCCCGAAATGCATCGGGTGTTATTGTATTGTTTTATTACATTCAATGTATAGATTTATACTTCTGTTTTTCGAATGTAAAGCAAATCACATAACTTTCAATGAGTATTCTTTCATGATGATTGTAATGTTATGAACCTTTGATGACTTATATTGGATAAAAGTGAATAGTAACTTGATAAAAGGAGTATTTCATTTCCTGTAATGCGTGTTGGAGTCCTGGCGGCCTTTTGGCCCCAGGCCACATACAAATTATGTACACTGAATCAAACAAAACCACAGAACACAGGAAGAATAAAAGGAAACCCATGGGTTTCAAAAAAGTCCTGATACCTAGTATTTAAACGGTAGACCCTTCAGGTGTCTTTCATAAGCCTAAATTAAGTATAATAATTAGAGATAGGTGGGGGGAATCCTTATCATAATTGTTTGAAATAGCTGTGGTCCTGTAGAATCTATGGTGAGTGAGGTAAAAATTTAGCTGCAATGAATTCTGGGAATGCACTTTATGTTGTGTGATGAAGAATGACTAGTGAATTAAATAGAATGTGTTGGGAAATTGGAAGTCAGGAAAGAGTTCTAAAAATGGGCAAAATACAGACTCTTCTAATGTCAGGACCTGGGCTCAGATAGCATCACAATCCCCTCCTGCTCCCTCTCAGTCACAACCCCTCTTGCATCCTTTGCGTAGGGGTCTAGCACGCAGGGCTCATGTTGCTTTACCCCTATGGTGCACCATGCACGCTATGATATTTTAACTGATGTTTCCCCAACACGCTCATGGCTGATGCTTCCCCTGCATCCTCATTACCCATGTTCTCCAACACCCCCATGACTGATGCTTCCCCAGCATCCTTCATAACTGATGTTCCCCCAGCTCCTGCATGACTGATGCTCCCCCACCATCCCTCATAACTAATGTCCCCCCAGCTCCCTCATGACTGATGTTCCCCCAGCTCCGCATGACTGATGCTCCCCCAGCATCGCTCATAACTGATGTCCCCCCAGCTCTTTCATGACTGATGTTCCCCCAGCTCCCTCAATACTGATGCTTCTCCAGCATCCCTCATAATGTATGTTCCTTCCAGCATCCCTCATGGCTAGTAGTCCTCCAGCACCCTCATGACTGATGTTCCCCCAGCACCCTCATGACGGATGCACCCCCAGCATCCTTCATGGCTAGTGTTTCCCCAGCACCCGTAATTTCCATTACGCTTTAACTCTTGCAAGTGTTCCCCACATTCAGATAACCAATGGAATAACATGCTCTTTCTGCTCCTAGGGTCTTCGTGTGGCTTTCCATTATATCCTTGAAAGCTTCCCCCAGAATCCTGCGAGCCAATGGCAGCCTTGCTCTCGCTGTTACCTGGGCCTTGGTGTTGTTTTGCAGGTTCGAGCAATAACTATACATTTGTTTCCTGTTATTTGGTTCCGATCACCAAGTTGCACCTGCCCATTCTGTAAGGTTATAGAGAGTGTACTAACAAGTATTTTTCCACAAGATTCGAGAACTTTCCATACTGATCTAGCTCATCCTTTGAACCTTCAAGATGGTATATAATCCCTACCCAAAACCAAATCGTGGCTTGAACTTACTCACTGCAGAACAAGCTTCCCCCTTCCCACTCACCTGAAGAATCCTGCCGGAACCAAGAAGTGCTCTAGTCTCTTTAAAGTCCATCTGAACCGGTGGTTCCCATGGTACCCTGTCCTTCGACGTCTTCTTTCTCCCTCCCTCCTGCACAGCTACTCCAGACCCCCAGCATCTCCTTGAGTCAAGGTTTAGAGATCTACTTCGAACTTCAGGTAAGTTGAAAAACTAGGCTGAGTATCTGATGTCAGGTTTGTGCGCACCAAACCTCCTACAGTAGTAAACAGGATTGAGTATCCCCATCTTAAAGGACTATAGACTTTTCCGCCATTTCTTCTTTGTGATTTATCCATCGCTTCATGTGTGTTTAAACTCCGGACCCTCCCTACAACCTTGATGCTAGAACTGTGACCCCTCAAGGTTTAAAGACTAGTCCTGTGATTCTCTGATGAACAGTAATGCCAAGAGAAAGCACTTTAGAGTCTTTGATATCTGCATCAACCTTGTACCCCATCCTGTGTTTCAAGTGTATCCCTAAGAGTGCAAGTCACTCCAACCTTTGCTCTGGATGTATCCTTAAGAGTTAAAGTCACTACAAACTTTGGTCCGAGTGTATTTCGAGGATAAGAAAAACTTCAATCTGTATTTTTTTTAATTTCAAATCTTTTTTATTGAAGGATCAAAAGTAGGAAAAAGAAACGAAAGGATACACAGAATAATGCATCGCGGACACATATGATATATACATAAGGCAATAACGTCCAGAGACATATCACAAGAGAAGTAAGTATGGCAATTCAGGAGTAGACATTTTACAGTCAATAAGTGCTGACCATGAAGCCATGCATGTGATGTTGGACTTGGAGGACCAAAAATAGAAAGAGAGAGAAGAGAGAAAGAAAGAAGAGAACTGCGGAAAGAAAAGGGAGAAAAAGGAAGAAGACTGAACAGCAGCCGCATGACCTGGTACACTAGCCTTAGGTCCAGACAGCTGGTTCACAGCGTCGGTATAGATGTCCAGTTGTGTGGTTAAACGAGGCCCGGGGCAGAGGTGTAACAGCCAAAACAGGCCTACGATTGATCGTAACAGAGTTCCAGTGAGTCAAGTAAGCTCCAGAGCTTGACGTGGGGTTTTTGCCAAGTTGATGAGTGAAGAACGTCGTTATCTGCACCCCTTAGTGCAGCCAGCCACTCCTGCCAGATTTAAAAATCAACCTCGGATGCACTCTTCCATTTACTCAGCACAACTTTACATGCCAGCGTTACCATGAGATCTAAGAGGTGTTTCTCATGCTCCTTTGTTATTCTCGGGTCAGTCACCCCCAATAGGACATACTCAAAGTCTCTGGGCGGATGGAAGTGAAAAATACGTTGAATATAATTATAAATCCTGTCCCAGAACGTTTGGAGAAGTGGACAATAAAAGAGCATATGAGCCAGGTCACCCACTTGGGATTTACAGCTCCAACATAGGGGGCTATCAAGGAGATTGAGTTTAAAAAGTTTGTCTGGGGTCCAGTACGATCTCTTTATCAACATAAATTTGGTCTGAGAGAGTATCGGAGATATTTTGTTAGAGAAGGGGGTGGGGCAAATCTTGTCCCAATCGAAAGTCATGGTAGAGGAATTAGCTTCTTTTTCCCAATCTCTCTCGCACTTCATGTGTGCTTTCTGAGGCATAGGGAAAATAATTTTGTAGACCTTTCGAAACCATGTGGCCTAGTGAAATGAGATGAAGTAATTTATTGCAAAGTGAAGGCTCGTGAGGTAAGATGGCTCTGGCAGAGACAAGAGCTTTGAGGCGTAGGAACCTGTAAAAATCAATTGGTTGGAGATCAAATCGTGTTTGTAAGGTGGCAAAAGATAGCGGTGTAGGTCCATCGTAAATATCTTTCAAGAGGTTCAACCCCTTCTGAGACCAATTGCTCCAGATTTGGCGAATTTGATTTTGACTTTACAGTGTCTCTCTAGGGTTAGTAGAGCCCTTTTAGTGTTAAGGAATATATATTTGGATCGGCGGTATGCAGTGACATCCTTTGGCGGATGGAGGTGATAAATACGTTGAATATAATTGGCAGGGAGCGGTAAGTTGTTGGTAATAGGCTTCTCAACATGGGCCCATACAGGAGTGTAGTCTTGGTGCGTTTGGAACCAATGCGCTCCTTGTTTAAAGAGGTAAGCCGTTTGGTAGAATCTAAAATTCGGTAAACCTATTCCACCTTTGTCTTTTGGAAGTTGGAGTTTCTGCATGGAGATTCTTAGTTTCTTCCCCTGCCATAAGAAAACATTAAAAAGCTTATATATCTTATTGAGGAAGTCATCAGAGAGTAACATAGGCAGCATACTTATTAAGTAATTGACAAGGGGCGTGATCATCATTTTCAGCGTTTCCGCTCTACCCCACCAAGATAGAAATTTCAGGGACCAACCGTCTAACAGTGAGGAAATCTTTTTATGGAGGGAATGCTCATTAATTTTAAGAGTACTAATTAAATCTTTTTCAAACTCTATTCCTAAGTATTTAAAGCTCTTTGGTTGCCAACACAAGCCCGAGCTCCCCAGGATGCTTCTGTCACCTATATTATTAGGCAACTTTACCTCTGTCTTATCTTTATTGAGTTTATATCCTGACACCTCTGCAAAGTCCGCAATAGTGGACATCAGAGCCAGGATTGCTAACTCCGCATTCTCTGAAACCACCAAAACGTTGTCCGCATAAGCCGAAATTTTGACTGTAAATCCTCCAAAACAGATTCCTTGGATGTGGTCATTATTCCTGAGGTAATAAAGAAAGGGTTTGATTGTTAGTAAAAAGAGGGAGGGAGAAAGGGGACACCCCTGTCTCCTGTCTCGTGCCTTGTTTCAGCTCGAATGAGTCCGACAGGCATCCACCTGCTCTGACCCTCGCGGTCGGGTTAGCGTATAAGGCCATCACCATTCGGATGAAATCGGGTCCCAGATTAAATTTACAAAGAGTGGCTTCCAAATAAGACCAGTCGACTTCAATCTGTATTTTAAGTTTATTCCTAGGAGTGCCAATAACTGCAATCTGTATTTTAATTGTATTGTAGGAGTGCTAATCTTTGATTTTGGGATTTCCGCTCTTATGCCGAGCTGCTGATGAAACTTGTAGATTTGTGTAATTATAACTTAATTTAATTTATGTTCATTGTGTGTAAAGACGTGTTAGTGTGCAGATGGTAACTGCTCCTCTTGTTATTTGCAGTGCATTGCTCCATTGCAAAGCCAGAGGTTGTGGTTCAGTGTACAGCTACCTCACAAACGTAGGAGGTCTCAGAAGTGACAAATCCTGTTACGCAGTATCACACAGCCACTGAGCCGATCCAGTAACACATGTCTCTCTTTTCCTAACTATCCCAATCCCCTTTCCCCCCCAGGGGGCATTGTGAGATCTAAGGTTTTGGTTCTTTGACTTGCATTGTCCTCGGGTGGAATAGGAGGTCCAGCATCAGCTCCCGTGTCGTCTCCACGGTTGGGACCAGGTGAGTGCACGATGGATAGCATTGAGGATGTTCAGACTGATCCTACCTCCTCCCCCTTCTTGTCAGATCATCCTGTGTGGTTATCTCATTGTCTGTGAAGAGGAGAAGAGAGCGAAAGGGAGACACACTCCTGCAGAATATTTGCTGGAAAATCTGGACTGGATTGTTTTGGCACAGAATCTTTGAGCAAGGTTCAAGGGGTCTGTAATTCACCTAGGAACAAGATAGTACAAACCAGAAATAACACACTAAAGACAACACACTAAAGGGGTACTGCGAGAAAGTGGCTCTATATGTACTGGACCAAAGTAAGGTACAGTATGTATAGAGTTCACAATCCCCAGAGGTATAACAGAGGTTAAATTAAGGGCTGACCTTACTCTCAAAAGTGGTAGCTTGGTTGAGCAGTAAGGCAGTACCCGAGGACAGTGTAAAGCATTTGTTGTACACAGTCAGCAAAAGGTTTCACACACTCAAGGACTGACCTTCAGGCCAATTGTTTTTATATCAAAAGATATAGTTATTTTATTTTTAGAACCAACAGGTATCAAAATATAGTTTTCTCAATGTGAGTATTCTCAGGTCATTACTTTGCAAAGAGGCAATACACTTTGTAAATACAATAGGTATAATTGTTGCAGAAGGCAATACAATTCTACACATAATTTAACATTGAGCTCAATGGGTTTTCTACATAAATGCAGCTGATTACTTTATAGATTACTTTTGTAACTTCAGGACTGGATCCTAGATTCAGTCCTGGGGTCTAAGCTGAAAGCAGTTTAGTAAAAACGTTTAAGTAATTGCAATGATTTTTAAAGAATATAAAGGTATTTTAAAAGTTGACCAGCAATGTTATCCAATGGAAGGAAATTCAAAGCACAGGTAAAGTAGGTTCTTGTTACTTTTGTAATCCAGTACTGGACTCCTAGGACAGGTAAATAATTACGTTTTAGTAGTTGGTACGATTTTTAAGAAATATTTGTAATTTTCAAAAGTAGACAGAAGAAATTTCACAGAAAAACAGTCAATGGTTTCCTATGGACGAAATTTAGATTACTAGTAACCACAGTTGTGATTACTTTTGTGGTTCAGTACTGGGCTAAAAGATACAGCACTGGCTTCTCTCCTGATTACAGGTGAGTACTTCGGATTTCGAGATTCGGCTGATTTTAGATGAATATTTTAACATTTCAAAACTTCACACTTGGAAGAAATTTTGCAGAAAAACAGTCAATGGTTTCCTATGGAAGAAATTAAATTACTAGCAAACACGGTTGTGATTACTTTTGCGGTTCAGTACTGGCTTCTCTCCTGATTACAGGTGAGTAATTCGAAATTCGTTATTCAGCTGATTTTAGATGCATAATTTAAAGTTTCAAAACTTCACACTTGGAAGATTTTTCGAGTCAAACCAGTCAATGTTATCCTATGGCAGGAAAGTGAGTCATCGGTTTTCAGGTGAGTACTCGACTGGTGAAGTTAAGGTTCTGGGTATAAACTCAGGGGTCCCCCAGGGTCAGGTAGGTACAGTTGGAACACCCTCAGCGGCACAGGGGCAGCCGGGTGCAGAGGCAGTTAGGCCCAATGTTATCCAATGAGAGACAGGGGGCGTTCGGTTGGTGGCTGCTGGCTAGCAGGCCACGTGGCTGTGGGAGCTGGGCTCCTGGTCACTTGCTCAGGGCAAATAGGGAAGTAGCATAGGACAAAGGTTGCACTGCCAGGGGCACTCTGGCGGATGGGTGCAGGGTGCTGTTGAGCCGTCGGGCGCTCAATGTTATTCAATGGTGATCTTGAAAAGGGAACAAAGGCTGCAGGCTCGGGGACAGAGGATCTTCTGGTGCAACCAACACTTCGAGGGGTAAGTTGGGATCTTGGAGGATAGGTAGGCACCCAGGAGTTGGGCACAGGGGGCCGTGGGGCGCTGGGTGCAGGGGTGTCTTTTGAGGTCGGGAAATCTTGCCCCCTGCTGGTCGCGGTTGGAGGGGTTCTTTGTCTTGAAGCCGCAGGCGTCGTCGAGGTCATCGATGAGGGTCCTTGAGCACTGGATTCCAAGTCAGAATCGCCGGGGGGGACATCCACGGGCCAGGCTTGGTGGGTGCAGATTGTGTAGGGTTCGCGGTTCCGGGCTGATGCCAGGGCTTGTTACATGCTTTGAGCAGTACCACTGCTCGTGGGAGACCCAGGTAGTCAGAGTCACAAGGCAGTCAGGTCCTCCGGGATTTTTGAGGTTGCCGACCACTGGAGACGCCAGGGTTTAGCAGGAGCAGGTTCGAGGATCGACAGGCCGGTAGAGCTGGGGCCAAATAAGTTGGTGTCTTCCTCTTCTGAGCAGCTGCACGGCATGTCTTCTTGTTTCTTGTTCTTCTCTCTTGTTTCAGAATATGGATCTGTGGAAATAGGTTCCGGGTGCCCCATAATACTACATTTAGGGGCGTTACAGGTAGGGCAAGGGCAGGGACCAATGGGTCCCTGTCCTGGGGTGGGTACACCCCCTAGCCTGCTCCTCTCCTGTGGGAGGGGGGCAGGAGCCTATCTGTGATTGGGCAGGGCTCCCCATCTTCAAGATGGCTGGAGCCCGGGGTCGTGCATCACTTTGCCTCTTCTATCTGAGGGGTGGAGTTGGCACAGGCTGGCACAACCCCCTGTCTGACATAGGGTTTCCCACCAGTCTTCCCGCCAGAGTGGGGGTCAGAACTGGTGGGGGCCAGTTGCTGAGTACAGCAAGTGGTCTGGAGAAGCTCACAAAGGCAGAATGCCTTTGAAGCTTCTCCTGCCCATCCCTGGGGAGGAGGCTTGGCAGCTCGTCCCAGGATGTGCATTTTTGCTGGCCCAGGAGAGCGGGTGCTCTCCACTCAGGGGTCCAGCAACATGTCTGCTGTGCTGCAGCCTAGGCAGCCTCTTAGACAAGACGTGGATTGTAGGTTAGGTTTCAAGGGGCATCTCTAAGATGCCCTCTGTAGTGCTTTTTACATTAAATCCCAGATTGGCATAAGTGTGGGTTTAATGTGCTGGGAAGTTTGATATCAAACTTATCAGCCTTCAGTGTAGCCATTTTGGTGCTGTGGAGTTCGTAATGACATCCTCCAAGCACCATATACTCTTAATGGCATCACTGCACTTACAGTGCCCAGGAATGGCCCTGGGTACTGTAGGGGCACAGGGCTCATGCACCCGTGCCCACACCACTGGCTTAGGGCACCCAGCTAGAGGAGTGGCTGATGAATGCCAGTGCAGTGGGTTTGTGGGCATGTCGACTCTTTGTTTAGTTCTGTACCAGGACACTCAGCCTGCAAAGGCAGTGTGTGTGTATCAGGGTACAGGGCCCCTAAGGGTGGCATAATAAGTGCTGCAGCCCTTAGGGGTCTTCTCTGGTCACAATGCCCTGGGTAACTAGGGTACCATTTACTAGGGGCTGACATGCGACCAGAGATGCCAATTGGGTTTAGGCTTTAGTACAGTTTTTGAGGAAGGAACACAGGCCCTGGGTACCTGAGTGGCAGGGACCCTGGGCACACCAAGGAAAAAGTGCATTAGGTATCAGGCAAATAGTGGGGGGGTAGTGGGCGTGGCTACGGCGGCTGTCATGGCAGACGCAGCTTTGTAGAGCTCTGTCCCGCTGCATCATTTTCTGGCCATTTATCCTGCCTTCACCCATGCCTTTGCCCATCCCGCGGCATTAATAGACGGCGGAGGGTGTCCGGCAGGTGCGAGGAGATTTCTAGCCGCGCCGGAGGTGCGGATCGGGCGTGGCGGGCCCCGAGAGCAGTGCGGCCTGTGCCGGCAGCTGCAGCCGGGCCGTAAATGTTGGCGACGCCCGAGAAGTGAGAGGGCGGACAGCGGCTGAGGAGGGGCAGTGGCGTTGCGGCCCTGCCCCACTTGAAACTTGGTCACTGTTGAGGGGCCGCCAGCGGAGCTCCGGGCCGGACGTGGTGGTGCCCCTGGGGGATCGAAGAGCTGCCGAGAGGCGGTTGCCGATGCGGAGCTGCTCATCTGACTGCTGGTGGCGGCGGGGACCCAAGTGAGGCCTGGATCTAGTGACGCGACCCCGGTGCTAAGTGTACACTGGGGGCGCGAGGCGGGGACTGCACTAAGCGGAGGAGGGACCGTGGGGATTCCGGCGGTCAGGTCGGACCGCGGCTGGCCTGGTCCTTGAGGTGCGAGCACGCCACTCTTCCACAGAGGCGCTTGGAGGGTGCCTGATCTACTGCCATAGAGGCCCACGACTCGGCGGCTGAATTGAGCCGCGGCGTGCACCCCCGTTGGGAGCCCCCTTGCCGCGGAGCAGTGACCTGGGGCTTTGGGACCGAGGTTTGATACGCCACCCCCGATACTGGCCTTCCTGATCGCGTGGGGACTGCCGGGGCGGCGCGGGCCTGGTGGTTATGCTGCCACGTCCCGATCACGGGCCTGTGGAGCTGAGTGGTAGCTCGGGCGAGCTGTAAAGACATTTGAGACCTGCACAGCACGGTGAGAGTGGACTGTCTGTCCTGGCGCGCCGGACTGTGAATTCACTGACCGCTTGTGCCCGAAACTCCACCGGCGGGCGGCTGGCGGAGGGTCCTCCCGGGTTGATTGAGAGGGGCAGTTTCCTACCGAGCGGTCTTCACCGGCTGTGGACCATGACCAGAGGCGGAGGAGGCAGCGGATCCTCGAAACAAGGCACCCTTGATAAATTTACCGGGGCGGCTGGGGCTGCCGGGGGCCCTCCGCCCCAGGAGTCGGACACTGCTGCAATATTGGCAGCAATTGCTCAGTCTAGAGATGCCCTGGACGCCAAGATAGGGGCAGTCGGAGCTGATGTTACACTGTTGCGCCAGGACCTAAGAAACGCAGTGGAGTGCATCACCGAGGCCGAAACAAGGATCACCGGGGTGGAGGATGACGTGGCCATATTGAAGAAGAAAGTCGCCGCCATGGAAGGGATCCAGAAAGGCCTGGCGCTTCGAGCGGAGGATGCCGAAGGGCGGGCCTGGCGCAACAACCTCCGGTTCGTCGGTTTTCCGGAGGGTTGTGAGAAGGGAAACATGGAGGCTTTCCTCACTCAATGGCTGGAGGGATGGCTGCCGGCGGAGTCCCTTTCTTGCTGTTTTGTCATTGAGCGGGCGCACAGGGCGCTTCCTCCGAAGCCGCCAGTTGGAGAGCGCCCAAGACCGGTCATAGCCAAACTACTTAACTATCACAATAGAGACTTTATTTTAAAGCAAGCTCGGCTGAAGGAACCTCTCATGTGCGACAATCATCGAATCATGATATTCCCGGACTACACTAAGCTGGTACAGCGTCAACGGCAGTCCTTCACAGAGGCCAAGGCTCGCTTGAGGGGACTCGAAATCCAGTACGCCCTCCTCTACCCGGCCCGCCTGCGTGTGGTCTTTCAATCTCGAACCATGTTCTTCAATTCTCCGGAAGAGGTGTTAACATGGACTGACGAGACGGTTCGGGTTCGACCACACACTCCACCGGCCCGGGACTCTGCTTCATCCTCCTCGACGGAGCCGCAGCAGACCCACGACGCTCACGCAGTAGGAGCAACTGGCGGTCCTGCTCCACTAAGGGGTCCCCGGCCAAGAGGGGCGAAGCGGGGAAATCTGCTCCTCAGAACTCCCAGGAGTCAGCTTCTTGAAAAGAGAAGAGCCTTGCGGTTCTTATTTGTGTTGAGTTGTAGAATGGACTTTGCAGGCTACTGAGAGTGGCCCAGCCTGAGATGTCGGACAATGGCCGAAGCTCTGCTAACCTGCATTATGGACTAGACAAACAGTTCTGAGATGTGGGGTGGGAGGGGGTTGGGGGGATGGGGAGGCGGACTACTGCCACAGGGTAGCAGCAGTACAGTCGCCCGCAGACGTTCCTTGCCCACCTAGTGGGGCTAGTTGGGGGTTGAGGGAGTGGTTAATGGGGATCCATTGGAGTGGGTGGCCGCTGACCTCCCGTTGGGGGTTAGGGCACTCCTGCACCGCGACAGATACTTCAATGTTGTTGAGGTATAGGGGAGGGGGGAGGCCAGTTTTCTGGGAGTTGGTTTGGGGCTGGGTTCGGGGGGGAAGGTGGGGCGATGCAAACTATTTGGGTCCACAGGGGTAACTTCTTCACGCACGATGGTCCACCTGGTTGGGTACATGTTTTATGGGTCATTGCACTCACGCACACCCAGGCGATTACTGCTCTATCTAGTTGATGGCGGCTAGAGGTTCTGCTTCGGAGCTCCCACGAGCTGCGCTACGAATTGTGAGTTGGAACGTGAGGGGCATGCTAGATAAAATTAAAAGAGGCGCTGTGCTGCGACAGGGGAAAAAGGAGAAGGCTGATGTCCTACTGTTGCAGGAGACTCATCTCCTAGGTACCAAGACTCTGAGTTTGCAGCGATATGGGTATCATCAAGTATTCCATGCTGGCTTTGTACTGGGTCCCCGGGGTGTGGCGATCTTGGTTCACCGCAGGGTGTCCTATGTTCATTCTACGCATTGGATAGATGCTCAGGGCAGATATGTTTTTATCAAAGGAATGATTGATGGGAAACAGGTGGTCTTTGGTAGTGTGTATGCTCCCCCCCCCTACAATGGTCTCTGGTGGAGAAGCTGTTCACTGTTTGGGCCGAGTTTCCAGACGCGCTTGCGGTGATTGGAGGTGATTGGAATGACGTTATGGATGGAACCGTGGATCGTTGCAGGCCGGATGGCGGACAGCTGGCGGCTGCCCCTACGAAACTGAATGACTTGGTGAGAGGCATGGGATGGATGGATGCCTGGCGCTATCAACACGCACACAGTCAGGAATATACCTATGTTTCGGCAGTCTATCGGTCCTTCTCACGGTTAGACTACCTATTTGTCCCATGCGTCATGATGGGAAGAGTGACATCGACGGCCATACTGCCGCGTGGGCTCTCTGACCACTCCCCTGTTGCGATTGACATCTTCCTTGACAGGAGGCGGCAGCCATTCCGATGGCGCCTCTCTACTTGGCACCTGCAACAGGACGACTACCAGTCCCATATGCGGGAGGCCATCGCTCACTACTGGGAGGACAATGAACGGTCGGATTCAGACGCGGTGACCCTTTGGGAGGCCATGAAGCCTACGCTTAGGGGAGTGGATATAGCCTGGTGCGCGAGGGCCCGTAGGGCATGAGGGGAGGATCTGGAGAGGGCGGCGGATCGCGTCCACACTTTAGAGGCGCGGTCCACGGAGACTGGGGCTGAGAAGGACATACGACGTCTACTGCAGGTGCAGAGCGATGCTGCTTCCCTACATCTTGAGGAGCCACGCCATATCTGGCTTGCAACGCAGAGTAGAATATACCAATGGGGGGACAAGTCAAGCTCAATGTTGTACAGGCTGTGCCAGAGCGGGTTCCAAGCTCAGACGCTGCCGGCGCTGAGAGATGAAGCCGGAAATTCTATAATTGACCCAGGGGTCATTGCCGACAGCTTTGCGCGCTATTATGAAACACAGTACGCCCCCGAGAATCTCTCCACGCGGAGGCCGTGGACAAATTTCTGGCGGACCTCCCACCACGGGGATCTCCGATGAGGAGCGAGATGGTCTCGAGCTTCCTTTGTCCACAGAGGAATTAGGCGTGGCACTCGGTGAATTGACCGCCGGGAAGGCCCCGGGGCGAACAGTTTCCCGTGCGAGTTTTTTCAGAAATACCATCTTCAGTTAGGGCCCCGTTTCAAGAAAGCATTAGATGCGGCTAGAGAGTTGGGTCAGCTGCCGCCAGATTGGAGGCACGCCAAAATCGTAGTGTTCTGCAAACCGGGAAGACCGCCGGAACGCCATGAATCGTACCGCCCTATCTCACTTCTGAATATCGAGGCGAAGATACTGGTGAAAGCGCTCACCAACCGCCTCCTCCCACTGATTACCGCCCTGGTCCACCCGGACCAGGCTGGCTTTATGCCACACAAGGCCACTAGACACAACATTAGGCGGGCCCAGGTGGCCTTGGAGATGATGCGGGCCACAGCCTCCCAGACGGCGCTTCTGTTGGCGGATATTGATAGAGCCTTTGATTCACTGAGCTGGGTCTATTTGCAGGCACTACTACCCTGTCTGAATCTCGGCCCTCATTTTCTCTCGTATGTTCGGCTGCTATATACTGATTTGACAGCGTCTGTGCGGGTGGGCGGTGCAATTTCGGACGCCTTCCCCATCGGACGGGGTACCCTACAGGGATGCCCGCTCTCACCGTACTTATTTGCGCTCGCGATGGAACCTCTTGCGGCCTGGGTGCAAATGGACGCGCAGTTGAAGCGATTTGAATGGGAGGCTGGGCCGTCAGACCGGATCGCGCTCTACGCGGACGACGTGCTGTTCTTTCTTACGGATCTCAACAGGTCAGGCCCAAGAGTTCTTGACATTATGAGGGTGTTTGGTGAGGTTTCAGGGCTTAATCTCAATGTAAAGAAGTCCGTCCTGTGGACCATGGGCAGCGGAGTGTCTCTGGGAACTTGGGCATCCGCCTTACAGAGGGCGACAGGAGGCTTTAAATATCTTGGGGTCTTCGTGACCGATATCCCTGGAGTCTCGTGGGAGCGCAATATCGTTCCGGTCTGGGACAGGGTCCGGTCGGATATGAGAACGTGGTCCCGTATGTCCTTGAACTTGTACGGCCTGTCGGCCATCTTTAAGATGGTGGCCCTCCCTCGTCTGCTCTATCAACTACAAAACCATCCCTATCCTATCCCACCACAATGGTGTCGCCAGGTTAACTCGGCGCTGGGCCCCTTCCTCTGGGCTGGGGGGCTATTCGTGTGGCCCTCTGCACCTGTTTCCTCTCTACTTACTGCGGTGGCCTAGCGTCTTCGGACATCCTCTCCTACTACCAAGCGTCCCATTTATTGGTACTCAACGAATGGTGGTACGGGGATCGGGGTGACCCGGAGTACGCCCTGGAGAGGTACCTAATGGACCCAGATACTTTGCACACGTTGCTCTATTCGGCGGGGAAGAGAAAGAGGCTCTCGGTGGTCACGCAGGTTGTCTTCCAGGTTTGGCGTCGAGCACTTAGTCATATGGGATGGTGGAATACGCTGACTAGGGAGACCCCGCTATGGCAAAACGGTCGCCTGCCGGCCTTTTCGACTCTGCATGGGTTTCGCAGCTGGGACTCGATAGGGATCTCGGCGCTGGGGCATGTCATGAGGGGCACAACCCTTAAATCCTTCCAGGAGCTGAGGGACGAATATGATATGCCACGTGCCCAGTTCTGTAAATACCTGCAGTTCCGCCACGCTATCTTCCCCGCCTTGGAGGGGTTAGACTCTCTGCCGGAATTTAGTCCGCTCGAAGCTAAACTATTTATGGGAGACTTGACAGAAAAGAAAATATCCTGCATCTACCAATCCCTTGTTACCCATTGTTCGTCCTCACTGGATGGCCTGCGGTCCAAGTGGGAGAGGGATGTTGGAGAACTTGATGAGGAGGGATGGATGGAGGCCCTTGCGGCTCCGAGGGAAGCGGCCGTAGCCGTACGACTGTGTTTTATCCAATTTAAATACCTGCATAGGGCACATGAGAGAGAGGCTGTGGCGAGCCGGGTTGATTGCCTCCCCTGATTGTCTGAGGTGTGGCAGAGAGGTGGGCACGTTCCTCCATACTGTGTGGACCTGTGGGGCTCTGGAGGGATTTTGGAGGCGTATATGGGACTGTTTGGACGAGGTTCTGCATTGGCAACTCCCACATACATCACAGCTAGGCCTCCTTCATGTTTTGGAGCAGGTGGGTGGCAACATCTATAAAAGACACTTGTTACTCCTGGGCCTTACATTGGCCAAGAGGGACGTGGCCCGCGCCTTGAAAGACCCTAGGGCTCCCCCAATGGAGGTATGGAAACGGGGCATGGACTATTGTATGGGGCTGGAACGCCCAGTATTTGAGGCTCGTGGTTGCCCCAGAAAGCATTATAAAATCTGGAAGAGGTGGGCCGATAACAGGGGGCTGTGGCTGGAGCTGCTACGCCGCGACAGAATGCAACTGAAGACCAATTGTCCTGTGAACCGGGGTGAGGGTGTGAGTGCTTTACCGTTATTGTATAGACTGATTTGCGAAGATCCAGGTAACCATCGTGGACAGGGCTAGGGTGGGACCCGGGAGGGGGGGGTTTTATGGGGTTGGGGGGGTTCGGGTAATTCAAAGTTAATGTCTTATCCTGTTTGCAGCATTGATTGCTTTGCACTGCCTCTTGATTATCTGCTCACAGCCCCTTCGGTGTTCGGAGTGCTGTGAATATCTTGCAATCATATCTGAAATGTCAATAAAATCTAGTTCTGAAAAAAAAAAGTGGGGGGTACTGCAACAGCAACTCACTTTCTTACAGGTACTAAAAGAATTATTACAGGAATAGCATTTTTACTTACCTGAAACAGGATGAAGGCAGACTGTAACTACCCCCAAGTATACAAGGTGTCCTGCTCAAGAGACGAAGTCACATGTAATGTCACTGCAGCACAGGGAAGGAAGGAGCCTAGGATGAGAGAGATTAAACTAACAAACATATGATATAGGCAGGCCATGGGAACAATCTATATATAAATAAAAATGTAAATATTTGTTTGTTCAAAATCGCAAATCTCCGAAAGTTCTTCAACGATTGCTTTGAAATTTTGACACAACGTTGGATTCGAATACGCGCGTGTTTTTATATACACAACATTGGATTCCAATACGCCTGTGTCGAATACTCTCGTGTTTTTAATCGAAAGCCCGAACAGACACATAAAACTGTCAATGTTCGTTTGTTCAAAATCCTAAATCTCCGAAAGTTCTTCACAGATTGCTTTGAAATTTTGACACAACCTTGGATTCGAATAAGCACGTGTATATATATACACAACGTTGGATTCAGATACATGCGTGTCCAATACACATGTGTTTTTAATCGAAAGGCCGAAAAGACCCTATTGATTTGGTTGCTGCGTAACAACTACAAGGGACGGATTGGTGACGTTACAACGCAGGCTATTACAACGCCTGCTGTTACAACGCTGTTTTTACATCGCATACCATTACAACGCATAGTGCTTTTAAGCGCTGGATAGTGAATTATTTAATTTACTATTCCAACTCCAGTCCCCGTGGATAGTAGGGAAGGTGTTGGATAGTAAATTAAATATATTCCCTATCCTAGAGCGCCCCCCAGCGCAATGCGTTGTAATGGTTTGCGTTGTAATGGTTGCGTTGTAATGGTAGTGCGTTGTAATGAATGCGTTGTAAGTGATGTTTCCCCAAGGGACGCATAGAGACAATAGTCTACATATATTAGGATGGACAGTTGGTGTCAGGATGGCAGACCGGGAAGTGGGTGGAGGGAAGGGGGAGGAGTTGGTTCACTTTGCAACATTAAAAAAGGATGCATAGAGACAATAGTCTACATATATTAGGAAGGACAGTTGGTGTCAGGGTGGCAGACTGGGAAGTGGGTGGAGGGAGGGGGGAGGAGTTTGTTCAGCTTGCAACATTAGCTCGTGTTTATATATACGCAACGTTGGATTCGAATAGGCGTGTGCACAATATGCGGGTGTTTTTAATTGAAAGGCCGAACAGACCCTTTCGATTTGGTTGCTGCGCAACAACTACAAGGGACGCATAGAGACATTAGTCTACATATATTAGGATGGACAGTTGTTGTCGAGTTGGTTCACTTTGCAACATTAGCGCGCGTTTATATATACACAACGTTGGATTTGAATATGCGAGTATACAATACACACATGTTTTTAATCGAAAGGCCGAACAGACCCTATCGATTTGCTTGCTGCGCAACAACTACAAGGGACGCATAGAGACAATAGTCACAAAAACCATATTGTATACCCACAAGCATTGTGAAATTAAACATATTAGAAATGTGCGCTTACTCTTTTCTTTCTCTTCCATTTAACTAGACTGAGCCACAGCAACGCTTGGCCGGGTACAGCTAGTAAGAAATAAGGAACTAAAGCTGAAGTAACAAATGGGCAGAGTGTGAACCAAAGAGTAAGCAAAGCAGTCATAACAACCACTGTTGCCAGACACTTTGAATCCACACATGGTAAGTCTCCCTCTCCTAGTACTGACCAGGAAATGCTCCTGCTAGAACTCGTCCTAATGTGGATGGTGAAGCTCCAGTGATCTGCCTCCCTCTGGAAGCAATGTCTCTTACTATACAAGTCTATACTTTTCTTTGGCCTGTCGACCTGTTCTCCACCTTCTCCAAGTTTGAATTCTTTGGGGGCTTTTACCAGTGAATATGTCAGGCATACTGACACTTAGTACCAGTCATTATGATGGCTGGATTATGTACCAGTTGTAATCGTTTTATCAGTTTGTATGAAAGATTCAGCTATACCGAGGCAACATTAGATTAGAATATTGATGAAAGGAATATGCTGTTCTCTGTTGAGAAAGGACAAACCATTCTGTACAGTTTGACTTGCCAAAAGCATGTGCTAGTAACTTTTTCTACTTTTTCCTCAATCCCTTCCATGCGTCAGATGGCCCCCGGCCGTCCGATGTCACAGTGTGCGTTGGGGAGGATGGCCGGGGGCCATCCGAACCCAGCCCACTCAATAAATCACCAGCACTGCGGCGGAATTTGTGCTGCGGTAAAGGTGCTAAAGGACAGACTAGGAACAAAATACATACCTAGATTGCATATGGTATTAGATGGAACTAGAGGAGAACCTATAGCATCAGGCCAGAAAGATGGAATGCATTTATTCATGTTATGTTGTTGCTGGTGTTAAGGGACTCCATCCTAGCTGGATTAAGTTTCAGCAAGTGAGATATCATCCACCAGCATACTGTTACTAAGACATTGGTGAAAAAATATTGAAAAGCTATGCCTGGGCTGATTTTATGGTTGTACATCTAGATTATTAGGGTGTTGTCAACATAGATATAGGGCCCGATTCACAGAGTGAACTTAAGACTCAATCCTAAACTTACTACTGTTTTGGTATTCACAGATTGCACATACTACTTTTGGTATTCACAGAATGAACTTACTACTTTTGGCATTCACAGAATGCACTTACTACTTTTGGTATTCACAGAATGAACTTACTCATTTCGGTATTCACAGAAGTTAGGACTCCTAACTTTAGGACTCCTAAATGCCTTCTGTGAATACCGAAAGTCTTAAAATTAGGATTTTTCTCAATTTAGTAGTAGTAAAGTTAGGACTACTAACTTCAGGACGCCTAAATGCCTTCTGTGAATACCAAAAGTCTTAAAATTATGATTTTTCCCAATTTAGTAGTAGTAAAGTTACTTTACTACTACTAAATTGGGAAAAATCCTAATTTTAAGACTTTTGGTATTCACAGAAGGCATTTAGGCGTCCTAAAGTTAGTAGTCCTAACTTTACTACTACTAAATTGAGAAAAATCGTAATTTTAGGACTTTCGGTATTCACAGAAGGCATTTATTATTATTATTATTACATTTCTTATATTATTATTACATTTCTTATATAGCGCCAGAATCAACCCCCGAAGGGGTATCCCCGCGCTTGCCTTGGGAACCCGTCCTGGTTTTTCCCTGTGAGATAGCCCCTACAGGGCATCCCCAAGGTGAAAGCCAGGCATCCCGCCGCGGGGGGGCCGTTGTGGAGATTAAGCAAGCTTAATGCCCAGAGTTGCAGAGTGTGAACCCATGATTAGGTCAGGCACCGAAGCGAGAATTATCAAGTCCATGGACATTTGAGCTCAAGACCCTGCTGCGTCGGGAATTGAACCCTGGTCCCGGGTCTGACCTCTGCTTCAGGGTCTGCCTGCTCTAACCAGTGAGCCACACTTCTCAAAGGAGTCCTAAAGTTAGGAGTCCTAACATTACTACTACTAAATTGAGAAAAATCCTAATTTTAAGACTTTCGGTATTCACAGAAGGCATTTAGGAGTCCTAAAGTTAGGAGTCCTAACTTCTGTGAATACCAAAATGAGTAAGTTCATTCTGTGAATACCAAAAGTAGTAAGTGCATTCTGTGAATGCCAAAAGTAGTAAGTTCTTTCTGTGAATACCAAAAGTAGTAAATGCAATCTGTGAATACCAAAACAGTAGTAAGTTTAGTATTGAGTCTTAAGTTCATTCTGTGAATCGGGCCCACTGTATTAAACACCCAAGCAATGCAAAGGTTTGACCAAAGGCAGCATATTGGGAATAGCCTCTTGGACAGATCAGAGGTGTTTCCGCTAAATGTATATTACTTGTACACTTATTGAGAGCGAAATACTGAATTTTTAAAAATCCCCGTTTTGTCCGTTTTTTTGCTGTATTATTTAGGCACTGTACCCTGCTTTTAAAAATCATTGTGACTGCATACCTGCACCCGTTTTTCGCCACATTACTGTGTTTAGAGCTGAGCTTTTCTATCAGGGAAGGGCACCACACTGCCTGAACGGCAGACATCTTTGGTGAGGGCAAGGATCCAAAGCAAGGATTGGCTGCTCTAGTTGTCAGAAGGATGCTAGAACAGTATTTAAGACAGGCAAATTAGGCGGCCAACTACTTGGGAATAGCCTCTTGGACAGATCAGAGGTGTTTCCGCTAAATGTATATTACTTGTACACTTATTGAGAGCGAAATACTGAATTTTTAAAAATCCCCGTTTTGTCCGTTTTTTTGCTGTATTATTTAGGCACTGTACCCTGCTTTTAAAAATCATTGTGACTGCATACCTGCACCCGTTTTTCGCCACATTACTGTGTTTAGAGCTGAGCTTTTCTATCAGGGAAGGGCACCACACTGCCTGAACGGCAGACATCTTTGGTGAGGGCAAGGATCCAAAGCAAGGATTGGCTGCTCTAGTTGTCAGAAGGATGCAAGAACAGTATTTAAGACAGGCAAATTAGGCGGCCAACTACTTGGGAATAGCCTCTTGGACAGATCAGAGGTGTTTCCGCTAAATGTATATTACTTGTACACTTATTGAGAGCGAAATACTGAATTTTTAAAAATCCCCGTTTTGTCCGTTTTTTTGCTGTATTATTTAGGCACTGTACCCTGCTTTTAAAAATCATTGTGACTGCATACCTGCACCCGTTTTTCGCCACATTACTGTGTTTAGAGCTGAGCTTTTCTATCAGGGAAGGGCACCACACTGCCTGAACGGCAGACATCTTTGGTGAGGGCAAGGATCCAAAGCAAGGATTGGCTGCTCTAGTTGTCAGAAGGATGCTAGAACAGTATTTAAGACAGGCAAATTAGGCGGCCAACTACTTGGGAATAGCCTCTTGGACAGATCAGAGGTGTTTCCGCTAAATGTATATTACTTGTACACTTATTGAGAGCGAAATACTGAATTTTTAAAAATCCCCGTTTTGTCCGTTTTTTTGCTGTATTATTTAGGCACTGTACCCTGCTTTTAAAAATCATTGTGACTGCATACCTGCACCCGTTTTTCGCCACATTACTGTGTTTAGAGCTGAGCTTTTCTATCAGGGAAGGGCACCACACTGCCTGAACGGCAGACATCTTTGGTGAGGGCAAGGATCCAAAGCAAGGATTGGCTGCTCTAGTTGTCAGAAGGACGCTAGAACAGTATTTAAGACAGCCATGCTGACGCACAGCGGGCACGCGCGGCGGGCTCGCCGGAGTGTCGCCGGAGTCGCGCCAGAGTCCAGCCCGTCTGCGCCCGTCCGCGCACGGACGGGCTCGGGGGCAGGGACCTCTGGACTAATGCGCTCCTACACCTCGGAAGACCTACGTAATCTGGATAAGGGTGAGGCTTGCCTTGATAACAACACCCTGAAGATACTAAGAACCCATGCTATCTACAAACCATTGAACATTATACATCAAGATGCATTCTCCACCCTGAAAATAGCATGTCTAAATACCAGATCACTCCACTGCCACCACGTCGAGGTCTATAACCTGTTGCAAAACAACGACACTGATATACTGACCTTAACAGAGACCTGGATGAGTGAGAGCTCAATGCCAGACATCCTGGCCGCTCTCCCCAGCGGCTATGATGCTTTATGGCAAAACCGCCCAGGAAACACACGGGGAGGAGGGGTAGCTGTGATTTTCAAAAAGATGCTGTCAGTAGAAATCCTACTATCAGAGACAGTCGACCTGGCTGATCTGCTTGGGGTGAAAGTCACAGTAAACAGCTCATGCTGGGTGGTGTTAGCGGTCTATCGCCCTCCCAACGCAACCCCAACCTTCCAGGACTTATTCGCCCCCATCATATCTGACCTTTGTACTCGCTACTCGAAAATCTTAGTCACAGGAGACTTCAACTTGCACTGGGATAAACCTCACTGGGACGCTCCTATGCGCCATTTGGACACTTTGATGTCAGCGCTAAACTTTAAACAGATCGTGAATGTCCCCACGCACACCAAAGGTCATACCCTTGACCTGGTATGGACTACAGACCCCTCACTAACGCTGAAAGAAGTTGCCCCATGTATCTGGTCTGATCACTACCTAATTTCCTGTGAGCTACGTATTAAGGGCCAAATAATCAAACCAACATTGGAGGCTAGGAAAACCCGCAAATGGGCAGAGGTCGATTTGAGGACCCTGACCGAGGTATTCCTGCCCAGAGATTGCCCCCCGAACTTAGATCATAGTCTAGATCAGCAATACGCGGATTTAACGCATTCCCTGACACTAGCTATTGATCAGATAGCGCCAATAAAAATGAAGGCGCTAAAAGGCCCGGGTAAGGATGCCCCTTGGTTCACGCCAGCACTGAGGGACCATAAAAAGAAACTTAGAGCCCTAGAAAGAAGCTGGAGGAAAACTAAACTGGACTCAGCCAGGAACCTCTACCGTGCCTCCTTGAACGCATACAAAAAACATATCATCCTTGCCAAAGCCGAGTACTACGAATCCCGTCTAAGTAAGGCAGTCAACGTGCAGAAAGAGACTTTTAAGATCCTGTTGGAGTTGACCAAAAAACCAGACAGCGTTCAGTCTCCCATAAACTGCAATTGCTTTCAGGATTATTTCTTGGAGAAAGTAAGAACTATCATCCAGGACATAAAAAATGGGCCGCTTAATGGAATGGATACACCTATAATCCCCCAAAATCAAACTGACTGTGCTATCACACTGTTTCCAGAGATTGACATCTTGAGCCTGCAGCAGTTGATGGCCAGAATCAAATCTGGATCTCCAGCGGACCCTTGTCCACCTAAAGTTTTTCAGGCAGCCCGTCCACTATTGGAGGAGCAAGTCATCCATCTCCTAAATAGATCTCTGGAATTAGGACAACTACCAGCAGCACTTAAGGAAGCGCGGGTAAGACCGCTGTTGAAAAAACCTGGCGCAGACCCCGCAATACTAAAAAACTATAGGCCGATCTCTCAGCTACCATTCCTCTCTAAAGTACTGGAGCAACATGTATTAAAATCTTTGTCCATGTACTTGGAGTCCCACTCCCTGCTTCACGAACGACAAGCAGGGTTCCGAGCACACCACAGCACCGAGTTGGTGATGCTCTCGGTGCTGGATGAATTGAGAGGCTTGGCTGACGGTAAAAAACCGAGCGCCCTGATTTTATTAGACCTTTCAGCGGCGTTCGATACCGTCAGTCATGCGCTGCTACTGGAAAGGCTGAGTGACTTTGGCATCAAAGGCCGGGCTTTCGAGTGGTTGCAGTCCTTTCTGTCAGGAAGGACACAAAGAATACAACTCGGAGAAGAAATCTCCGCAGTGGGAAAAATAGAATGTGGGGTACCTCAGGGCTCGGCCCTATCCCCACTGCTGTTTAATCTATATCTGCAGCCTCTGATTGCCTCCCTGGCGAGTATGGGCTGCACCGTATATAACTACGCAGACGACACGCAGCTGCTGCTGAGTGTTGACAATACAAACACCGCCCAACTCCACACTCAGAATATCTTGAGACACACGGTCCAGTGGATGACAGGAAACCTCCTAAAAATCAATCCAGATAAGACTGAGGTCTTGGTTATTTCATCTACCACCTCACCATGGTGTGACCTCTACTGGCCCGCAGAGTTAGGTCCAGCCCCAAAACCCAGTTTGAACGTGAAGAGCCTGGGGATCAAACTGGATTGTGACCTCTCTATGGTCAGCCAAATCTCTTCAGTGGTGGGCAGCTGTACTAATATCATCCGACAGCTACGGAAATTAGTGCCTATCATTTCCCAATCTATGCTACGTTCCATCGTCGCAGCTACTGTGATTTCACGCATAGATTATGGAAATGCCCTCTACCTTGGCCTACCAAAAACCTTGATAAATAGACTACAGGTGGTGATGAATGATGCCGCTCGTCTTATCTTCAGACAGCCAAGACACACTAAAGCTTCCCCCCTGCTACAAAGCCTCCACTGGCTCCCTATTAAGGAGCGAGTGGAATTTAAAAATCTGTGCATCGCCCATAAAGCCATCTATGGCATGGCACCTGCTTACATCAAAGATCGCCTGGCAATGTATAGCCCAAAGAGAGCTCTTAGGTCCTCAGACTCTCAGTTATTAGTCTGCCCTCGGTACAAACTTGCCACCAAGGGCGGTAGAGCCTTTTCGGTGCTGGTTCCGCATTTATGGAACACACTACCTGAGCCACTACGAAAGGAAGGTAACCTCCTACGTTTCAGAAAGGGGCTGAAAACGCTGTTGTTCAGGAGAGCCCTGTGAGCCACGTAGGCTAGTGGATGCCCTCTGTACTGTCAAAGTTGTTGTTTACCATCGATTCCCGAGCGCTTAGAGGCCTGTAGGTGATTGAGCGCGCTACAAATCAAAAATAACAATAACAATAACAATAACATATCGATGAATAACAGTGGGGAAAGCACCAAGGCCTGGGGCCCACCAGAGCAGATCTTTTTCTGACATATGAAGGGAGTTAAAGTGAAAATGTTTTTCTTCTCCTCCAAGAAAGACTGAATCCATGTAAATGTGATGCCTCCAATACCCATTTCTTGGTCATGAGGTTGGAATCATATGTGAAGTTGAAATACAGCTGAAAGGTCTAATAGAACAATGGCCCGACATCTTTGTCATCCATAAGCCTACGTAGGTTGTCCAAGATTGAATTTATCACCAACTTGGTGCTTAGACCACAAATGATGCTGATCTGGAAATAATCCAGCTTAACATTATACTCAATTTAGATTTGCAGTAGGTGAAAAAAACTGTTACTCAAAAATGTTTCCTATTTATGCGAAAAGTAAAAATGAAGAGGACATTGTTAGGCTTGCTCAGGCTTTGAGATGGCCTATTTGAAATAGCTCAACCATTGGGATTTTCCAAGACAGAAGTGATTCTCATTGCTTAGAAAACCGTTGAAAAATGACAAACGTTGAGGGTCCCGGACAGGTTCAAGTAGTTACATTAGTCTGGTCGGGCACGGATTGGTATGGAAGCCAGGGTGCTACCAGACAACATTTTCCTGGCAAAGGTGCCTTAGAGGACAGGCTGCTTAGCGCTGCTAAGGACTGCGCGCTCGCGCTATTCGCGGTGATTTTAATACTGCTGTTTCAGCGCTTTTACTTTACTTTACTTTGTCAATAGAATTATTCTGTTTTTTACCTCGCATGCTTTAGCGCTATTCTCTGGCCCCTCACTCACACGTAAAATTGACCAAAGCACCGCTACTTTGCGGGTCCGGTTCTGGGGTGGTGAGGGAGCGCCATACTTGTTCAGGCTGCTAAAGCCAGACGCCGCCATATTGATGCGGGTCGTGGCGCCTGAAAATTGAAGTAACGCCGGCCTACTTAAGGCGGAACCCAATCTGGGGCTCTCCCTGGCAAAGGTGCCTTAGAGGACAGGCTGCTTAGCGCTGCTAAGGACTGCGCGCTCGCGCTATTCGCGGTGATTTTAATACTGCTGTTTCAGCGCTTTTACTTTACTTTACTTTGTCAATAGAATTATTCTGTTTTTTACCTCGCATGCTTTAGCGCTATTCTCTGGCCCCTCACTCACACGTAAAATTGACCAAAGCACCGCTACTTTGCGGGTCCGGTTCTGGGGTGGTGCGGGAGCGCCATACTTGTTCAGGCTGCTGAAGCCAGATGCCACCATATTGATGCGGGTCGTGGCGCCTGAAAATTGAAGTAACGCCGGCCTACTTAAAGCTCCACCCTTTTCAACGCGCAGGGTGGCGCCTTCTCTGTGCCTGAGTCGTGCCAGAGTCCTGCCCGTCTGCGCCCGTCAGCGTTCCGGCAGCAGACGGGGCAGGACGGCTGGCTGGCACATATATCTGGTTGGTGCACTAATCTTCTTCTACCAGATCATGTTGCTTTCCTATACTTCTGAGACCCTTTTAAACCTTCGTCCTCCGGTAGGTTGCTGCCATTATGTTTTCCCCGGTAGTCGTGCCCTAAGGAAAGGCTGCACAGACTGCGGCTGGCGCCTTCCTAAATATGAAAAGCCCATATTGATTAACCATCCGGCTCCAGTCGTCTGCCTACTTCTTAATACACGCTCCTTGGGTTGTCACGCACTGGACATTTGGAACCTGCTTTATAACTCTAATGTATCCTGTCTTTTTTTAACAGAAACCTGGCTTAATGATTCTTCGGCCCCTGACTTAGTTAATGCCATCCCTCCCAATTACTCCATCATTAGGAGGGATAGATCATCTGGGCGTGGGGGCGGTGTGGCTATCATAGTAAATAATCAGCTGCACTGCACCACTTTTCCGATTGACAGTATCCAGGAGACTGAGGCCCTTGGCTTCACACTCCATCTGTCCTCCTCTCAGGCATGTACCAGCATTCTCTTATACAGAGCCCCCGGCCCCTTAGGCCCTTTCCTGGATGAATTACAGGTAGCACTCTCAGTCCCTTGTCTTAAATCGGAGCACTGCTTACTCCTGGGCGACCTAAATATACATATGGATGAGGCCACTAATCCTGATATCATGAAACTCATGGATGTTACTACCGCATTAGGACTGTTACCGTTTATTCACGAACCTACGCACAACAAGGGTCACATCCTGGACCAAGTCTACTCTACCATCCCTATTGACGCTCAAGCTCCACAGCCGGTGCTTTGGTCGGATCATTATTTAATTACTTTCTTCCTTTCATGTGCCCCACCTTCTAGAATGAAACCTACTATCCCTTCCAAGCGAACTTCTAGACCTTTCCACCTTCTCTCAAATGAGATGCTACTGCAGGCTATGAAATGCGCACCCTGTACTCTGTCAGGCAACGTGGAAGATGACCTAGCCTATTTTGTTGAGTGGCTTACGGCAAGACTGGCGATTCTCGTTCCCGAGAAAATAGCTAAGTCAGGGAACAAACGGCCCACTGCCCCTTGGTTCACCTCTCAGCTTAGGGAAGTTCGCCAAAACTGTAAGAGAGCTGAAAGAGCCTGGAGGAAGGATTATAATCCTCTGGAGAAAGTAAAACTTAAAAATCTAACTAGATCCTACCACAAGTTGTTGTGGAATGAGAAAAAATCTTATCTTGAACGTCGCATCGATGATTCAGGAAACACATGTAAGGAAATCTTTAAAATTGCCAAAGATTTTACTTCTCCGTCCCCAGGCACCCCTGCTCAGTCTCATTCAGAACCCTGGCTGATTGAATTGGCGCATTATTTTGTCGATAAGATAACATCTATCCAAGCCTCCCTTGCCGCTTACTCCACACAAACTAAGGTTGATCTACCAGGTGCCCTCTCCTCCTCAAATCCTGTTTCGGCTCCCACTCTCTGGGAATTCCCCCCGCTGAGTCTTGCTTCCTCATTAGACCACCTAACTGGGCTGAAGTCGGGCTCACCTCTTGATCCCTGCCCAGTTCCATGTCTCAACAAAATAGCCCCAGCCTTAAATGGTCTCATCAATTCCATCCTCAACTCCTCACTGTCTTCTGGTGTAGTCCCTCGGGCTTGGAAGTGTGCTCTCATTCTTCCACTTCTAAAAAAACCAGCCCTTGATCCCAGCGTCCATGCCAACTACAGGCCAATCTCTCTCCTCCCCGCTCTGGCGAAAGTGGCAGAAAGACATGTGCACAGATCAATCTCTGATTTCATCGAGGAGAACCATCTGTTGCACAACACTCAATCTGGTTTTCGTGCTAATTATAGCACAGAGACCGCGTTACTTGAAGTCACTGTCGCTATCAGAGAGGTGTTGGATGCTGGAGGAAAGGCCATGTTGGTCATGTTGGACTTGTCGGCGGCGTTCGACACCGTTCCCCATGATACCCTCCTAACACGACTCTGGGAATGTGGTCTTCGGGAGACGGTGTGGAACTGGCTTAAATCCTTCCTAGCCGGCCGTCGGCAAACGATCTGGGCGCCCCCACACTCCGCCGTTATGGCACCTCTGGAAGTAGGGGTCCCGCAGGGGTCTATTCTTAGCCCCCTGCTCTTTAACATCTTTCTGGCCCCCCTTGCAGAGGTGGCGGAGTCCTTCGGCGCTCAGATCGTGTCCTACGCTGACGACACCCAGCTCTTGTTCACATATGACAAGAATGAGGTGTTTGACGGGACTCGCATCAGAAGCTGCTTAGAGACAGTATTTGGTTGGTTCAGAGGGCACGGCTTAAAATGCAACTCCGACAAGTCGGAGCTGCTTTTATTTGGCTGCGCCACTGAACCAAATTGGAAAAGCTGGTGGCCGCAAGACCTGTTTCCACCTGCAAATGCTAGTGTCAAAGCTAAAAATTTAGGAATCATCGTCGATAATGACTTAGCTTTTGGGCCCCAAGTATCTTGCCTCTCGGGGAAATGTTTCGGCATCCTTCGGATGCTCAGAAAATTTCTCCCCTTGATTTCAATCAACCATAGAAGGGTCATTGTTCAAGCACTTGTTGGGTCTAGACTAGACTACGCAAATGCCCTTTACCTAGGTCTCCCCAAATACATTGTGAGGAGACTTCAAGTAGTCCAAAATTCAGCTGCCCGGGCTATCTACGGGCTCCCCAGACGCGCTAGTGCCTCGGACCTGCTAAAAGAACTGCACTGGCTTCCTATAGCCAAGAGAGTCCTTTTTAAAAGTCTGACGCTGACTTTCAAAGCCCTTCATGACATTGGCCCTAGTTACATCAGGAAACGTCTTGTTTTTTATAAGCCTAACAGAGCCCTACGGTCCGCCTCTTTGTCCAAAATGGTAGTTCCGACCATCAAACGCGCCAGACAAGGTGGCCGATCCTTCCACCACTTGGCTCCTCGTGCCTGGAACGAGCTTCCCCTCTCTCTTAGACAGACCTCCAGCCTTATGTCTTTCAGAAAGGCTTTAAAAACCTGGCTCTTCACCAGATAGAGCCCCCACCTTTCCTTACGGTTTCAGTTATGTTGCCACCCCCGAAGGATTTCTTCGCCAAAGCGCCGGGACACTCCTTTTGGAGTAGCTGTTGCGCTATAGAAGAACGTGTTAACATAACATAACATAACAATAGTTCATTTGTGGAGAGTTTTTTTTAACTGTGCTAGCCTATCGATAAAGGAGGGCACCTGTTCATATAATATTAAAGATTAGGGCCAGAGTACAGGCTCTTTGGTGATATGACCATGTTCTATTGTATTTTCCCCATATTGAACTTTTTTAAAAGAAAATGTTTTCCTATGGGCTAATGCCCTAAAATGGCAATATTATTCACACAGAAAGAAATGTTGAAGTGGTTGCATTACTAAAAGCCTTTAATTTTATTATTGTTTTCATGGTACATTTTAGTGTAAGAATTTATCCAAACAATGCCTCATCTATCAATATAAATAAAAATGTAAATGTTCGTTTGTTCAAAATCGCAAATCTCCGAAAGTTCTTCACAGATTGCTTTGAAATTTTGACACAACGTTGGATTCGAATACGCGCATGTTTTTATATACACAACGTTGGATTCCAATACTCGCGTGTCAAATCTGCGTGTGTTTTTAATCGAAAGCCCGAACAGACACATAAAACTGTCAATATTCGTTTGTACAAAATCCTAAATCTCCGAAAGTTCTTCACAGATTGCTTTGATATTTTGACACAACGAGTAAGAGCAGGTTTATAGATACACAACATTGGATTCAGATACGCGTGTGTCCAATAAGTGGGTGTTTTTAATCGAAAGGCCGAACAGACCTTATCGATTTGGTTGCTGCGCAACAACTACAAGGGACGCATAGAGACAATAGTCTACATATATTAGGATGGACAGTTGGTGTCTGGATGGCGGACCGGGAAGTGGGTGGAGGGAGGGGGGAGGAGTTGGTTCACTTTGCAACATTAAGAAAGGACGCATAGAGACAATAGTCTACATATATTAGGATGGACAGTTGGTGTCAGGATGGCAGACCGGGAAGTGGGTGAAGGGAGGGGTGAGAAGTTGGTTTACTTTGCAACATTACCGCATGTTTATATATACACAACCTTGGATTAGAATACGTGTGTGTACAATACGTGCGTGTTTTTAATCAATAGACCGAACAGACCCCATCGATTTGGTTGCTGCCCAACAACTACAAGGGATGCATAGAGACAATAGTCTAGATATATTAGGATGGACAGTTGGTGTCAGGATGGCAGACAGGGAAGTGGGTGGAGGGAGGGGGGAGGAGTTGGTTCACTTTGCAACATTAAGAAAGGATGCATAGAGACAATAGTCTACATATATTAGGATGGACAGTTGGTGTCAGAATGGCAGATCGGGAAGTGGGTGGAGGGAGGGGGAGGAGTTGGTTCACTTTGCAACATTAGCGCGTGTTTATATATTCACAACATTGGATTCGAAAACGTGCGTGTACAATACGTGCGTGTTTTTAATCGAAAGGCCGAACAGACCCTATTGATTTGCTTGCTGCGCAACAACTACAAGGGTTGCATAGAGACAATAGTCACAAAAAGCATATTGTATACCCACAAGCATTGTGAAATTAAACATATTAGAAACGTGTGCTTACTCTTTTCTTTCTCTTCCATTTAACCAGACTGAGCCACAGCAACGCGTGACCAGGTACAGCTAGTTTATATATATATATATGATTGTGTCTTCGTGGTGGGTGAAGGCAGGGGTTTGTGGAGTGACCACATTGTCGTGAATGGAAAGGAAAATGATTTTGGAGCATGAGAAGGCTTTACAGGCAGGTACTGCACTGAAATCTATAGGGTGCTTTCAACTTCATTGGAGGGTAACATTAATTCAAAGCTAGGTGGCACCCTCCACTCCTCCAGAGGATGATTGAGAGGTATCCAAACTCTGGCAAGGAATTAAAACTCTTGGTTTAAATGTGTGTAATCATAAAACACCAATTTGCATGCAACAGTTACTACATAAAAAGTCAGCACTGGCAACGACAATAGTTCTAGTATTGGCAAGTGGTTAAAACATTTTTTATTATTTTTGCATGAAAAATGTTAAAAATGCAGCAAAAATATGAAACTAAGGGTGTGGTCCAGAAACAGAGGCTCACCATCCATAATACTGAAATGCACTTCTCTTCGGGTGGCTATGCACATCTGATCTGGAAATATGCAGTCACTCAGTGTAAGAAAGCCAGTGGCTGGAAGGGGAATTCCGATTGTCCCAAGAGGTATGCTGTGGTCGGTTGAAGCAAAATGTAAACGACAGTTGAATTGACCAATTCATGAGGAAGGCAGATTGAAAGCACATGCATGTATGTATATGTATATATTTTATTGATAACTTTGAGAAAAAAACAAGCTGGCAAAGCAGCTACAACTATCTCTAAGCCAGACCTAATAAACATCATGCCATTTTCTCCAACTTTTTGCCAGCACACACTGATGTTGTTTAGTTTATGCTTTGGTCTTCTGCAGTCTCGTTCCCTTGAGAGACTATGCCGTCATATTTTCGTTCAGGAGCTCAGATAATTTACACTTACAGCTGCAAATCTATGCGTTTGATTAATACATGTGGCACTCTTCTGCAATTCCTTAGTGCGGCATTTCGGGAAATGTTACTATATTTGAATGTTACTATACTTTACTGAGTGAACAACCAACCCAAAATGATACTGTAGTGTATGTACTATTTTACTGAATTAAAATGTGTTACATGTTGGTTTAACATCTCTATAAGGTGTTCTCCAGGCTATCCTTTTTAGCACTCCTTGCATGTTTGCGACAGAGCGTACTTCCAGCCATCTGGCTGCTCTGAAGCATGACGCCTTTCTGCAGCCTCTCCAACATTTCCGCAAATCTGACTCACTACCACATCTCTCTGACTCACGCTGACCCGCCCAGAGTTACAGCGGTCATGAGGTTTAGTTGAAGTTGTAAAAGAAACTTCACGCTCTTTCAGGCCAGCAACATATTCGTTTTTCAAAGGCTGTGCCCCGAGTCATGATACTATTACCCACTACCCAGGGCTGTAGGTGGGATGAAAGAAGTGGGGCGGGGCTCTAAAAGAGGTATGGCCTCTACAATAGAGGGTGTGGCAAAAACATGTAAACTCATTTCTAGGATTTCCTTAGTGTGCCATCAAACTTGTGTTTTGTTTCCCCTCTGAGCTTTCTTTTATTGAATCCAGCAATACACCACAAATAATACATACACCTAAAGCCAGCCAGAGCCATTGACTTGGCTTTATCAGTGGTTGATAGCTGTTTAAGATAAATGAGTCACAACGACTGTGTTGTAAATAATTAATATTGAAAATGACTCAAATCTGAAATTGTTAGACTGTGTATTAAACACTGTTGAGGCCTGTAGAAGGTGAAGTGGTTTTCAGAATGTCTCAATCACTCGTGTAATGTTCACTCCATATTAGACATTAACAGAATTTTTCTCTCCACATCTTGTACATGCAGGGTCAGACTGGGACGAAAAATAGGCCCAGGTACCAAAATAACGTAGGCCCCATTAATGAACTGATAGCTAAAGAAAAGCAGCCCATGTATGTAAATTGGGACCGTTTTAAACTTCTAAATAAACACCATATAAATGTTTTGCAAGGTATGAAAGACTGCACATGTTTGAGCTTGTTGCAGGCGTTTGTTTTATAATCAGGAAAATCAACAGTAAAATCCTGCCGAACAGGCCCACAAACAGTCAAAAAAACAGCCCACAGAGTGACCTGTCAGACCAGTCCATCGAGCACTCCCTGATTTCCCTATAAGCCAGTCCATCAACCAGGGCCCATGCAGGTAAGAGCGGTGGTCTGTGGGGCCAGATTTGGAGCTATTCGACAGATGACCACAAGGGAAAATTAAATGAATAATTAATTTTTTCTCGTGGTCGTCAGTCGAAATCTCCCCTCACCCGGCCCCGCCGCCTCACTGCTCTTACCTGCATGGGCCGCCGCTGCAGTTCATCTGCATATCTTACGGCTTATCTCTATCCTCCTCAGCACCCTGTTTTCACTCTCTCCTATATGCACTTCCTTACGTCCCCTTCACATCACCACTCGCCAAACACACAAGGCACCCACTCATTTATAAGCACAGCATTTGCTTTTACTCTCACATTGACATGTATGTAGCTCCTTCATGCACATTTGCACAGAATCAAAATTGCAACTGGAATACTGTGTTCTGTTCAGACAGGCTAAGGATTGGATGACCATGAATTCTGAACACCCTGGGGGCGTCGCTATGGCTGCAATGGAGACGGACGTGTTTGGGTAGAGCTCTGCAAGAGGCTCCCCTGAACAGGCCAATAACTCCTCATGCAGTCAATACTGGGGACAGCAAACGAGCCGAATAAGAATGTGGTGTTATCCTGATGCAGCGGTGTTAATTTGGACCTGCCCATGTTCCTCTGTGGTACAAAAGGGGGTGGTGATGGACGGAGCATCTGAATCAATCAAACAGTCAAAAGATCTGGGATTAATCCATCACCGTTCTTTAGCCCACTCTGTCACCCCAGTTCAGACATGGCTATATGCAAATCAGTCTGACCCTGTGCCTCATGGGAACAGTCCAGCCCGAACTGCCAAGCCATGTCTTCCCTGGACCGGAAGCAAGCTTCTGAGGACCGGTTTCTGGCATTCCAGCCGTCTTCAGCCCGGCTTGCCTGAATCCAGTGGCAAAGTGAGCAAGGGACTCATGTCTGAGCATATCCTGCCACACTTATGGCGGCCAAAAGCGGTACAAAAAGGGTGGTGATGGACGGAGCATCTGAATCAATCAAACACTCACACCCAGTCAAAAGATCTGGGTTTGATCCATCACTGTTCTTTAACCCACTCTGCCACCCCAGAAACCGGTCCTCGGAAGCTTGGAAGCGACAGGGACCCCATCCTACCCGCTACAAGCCACTGTTCTGCACCAGCACTGGTGAGCGTCATCAGCCGGAGTCCCTTACTGGCATTGATGGATAAGATGTCACGCTGATCTCCGGCTGCCCTCGCTCCAGATCGGACACCCTCCCTACATCTTTCGGGTAGCAGAGCTTTACTATTTCAGGACCCCCCTAACTCTGCTGAGTCTGCTGCAGAGAGTACATGAGGCTAGCTCCCCACCTGGACCGTTGCTGCAAGGTCGCTGAGACGTGACCCTGGGGACAGAATTATCATAACCTGGAGCAGCGGTGCAACCTAAGCCATCACAATAGCGACTGCCGTGCAGGTGATGCAGGTTTGCCGCTGTCCGACCGGGCAGCACCTGGCGTACCCTGTGGGCACCATCTAGAGCAGAGGATACTTGTAGACAGATGCCCCACCGGCCCAGGCCTGACCTGCTTACTTGCTGCAAAGTGCGTTGATGCACTCTCACCTGCTGAGGCCTAGATAACAGTGCAGTGGTTGACAGCTGGGCCACAGGGACGATATAGGACAGCAGTGGGATCGACCCTGCTGCCTCAGCTGAGATATGTGCTCCACCCCATCAATGTCCCAGTGGTTTCATGCACAGGAGGGTCATTATACGTTACGTGCTCTCCGTCCGCACCCAGAACACCACGACAGTCCCGGCCATTTCACCCCATGTCTGGCGACGCCGATAGACTTCGAGTCCTGTTCCTGCCGAATGATCGAGGGCCACACTGCTGCTGCCGTTCTCTCCCAGTGGAGCCCACAGAAGAAGTCGGAGATTGGGGTACTGCGTTCCTCCAGCCGCCCCCCTGCCTGGGGCCTCCCGATGATTGTATATGCTCCTCCAATCAAGCATGCACTTCTTCCGGGGATGTGAAAAAGAAGGATTTCCCATTCGCTAGAAGCTTGAGACGCGCCGGAAAGAACATCATGTATTTAATACCATGATCAAACGATCAGCGCTCTTGCTGGACCTTGAACGTAAAATCAGGAAAGAGTCTAATAGTGGTGTTTTCAATTCATAGATCTCCATGTTGGCGGGCTGCCTGCAAGATGGCGTCCCTATCCCTATAGTTGAGGATCCGCGCGATGATTGTTCTCGGGGGAGCTCCGGGACGCGGCGGTGGGACCGGCACCCTGTGTGCACGTTCAATGACGAAGAATTTCGACAGGCGTTTGGGCTTAAGGTGGTTTAGTATTATATCCTCTAAGAATAAGTCAACGCTTGGCCCTTCCATCTTCTCTGGCACTCCCACCACCCGTATATTATTCCTTCAGGCCCTTCCTTCCTGGTCTTCCAGCCGGGCCGTCACCAGCTTCTGCTGATGGGTCAGTTGCTGGACCCACTGCTGCTGTTTGGTGGTGCGTTGAAGTTCTATAATGTCCGTGGCGTTCTGAGTGGCCTTTTCTGAGGTCTTGTTTAAGTCCGCCAGCTAAATGGATACTTTATCAATCTTTGATTCCAGCAGGGTGCCCAGAGTTTGTTTAGCCTGCATTATAGAGGTCAGGGAAGGCTCCTGTGCATCAGCCAGGTTCCCGGGGTGGGCCTCATTCCCGCCACCTGTCGCAGCCGTATAATTGCCCCTGGTGTTGGTCTGTGTCATCGTGGATTTTTTAGGCTTCATGGACGTCTCTGATACAGTCCACGGGACTACAGGGGTTGCGGCACACCACCTTTTCACACTCTGGAGCACTCCCCCACCATGCTGCCCGCACCCCCCAGTGCCAACTCCTCGCCGCCCAGGAAGCGCTCGTGTGAGGATGAGCGGGATTCACGACTGGGCCTCTTGGTGATACTACGCCCTCTCCGTTGCCACAACATCTCAGGCCACGGATCTGCCAGCGCCTTCGTCACTTAGGCTCCCCAGTCAAGGAACCGCAGGGCCGCCCCCCAGTAGGCCAGATCGTCCGCCTTGGGGTCTTACCACCCTTGGAATTTGTCGGTATCAGGGCGTCCTCCCACAGGCCACACGCCGTACCTCGCAATTCAGGGCACCGCGCCTCCACCACCACTAACACTCCTGCCCAAGTTCACTTGCCTGGCTCCGTGCTCACGCCGTCTCCCACTCATCGGCCATCGCCACGTGGACTGAGTGTCTGTCTTCCAGGGTCCTCTGCCCCTGCAACGTGCTGCCTCTCTTTGCTCCACAGCAGGGGGCCCAGGTGCTCGCCGCTGGTCTGATGTCGCTGGCCCCTGGGGTCCGCCACTTCCCTGCCAGGGCCTTTACGTTCCCTCGGTATCCACTCTCCAGGGCTGCCATTCACCGTCTCCCACCCTCTCGTGGGCCCGGCAGCTGTCCGCAGTAGTCCACCGCTCCTGCCGCCCACACACAGGGGGATATCTGTCACAAATGCCTGACCTCGGGGCAGAGCCCCCCACTCCCCACACGGGGCTTGCCGCTCTCCATCCCTCGCCGTCGCTGATGTGGCTCCACTGCGCCCGGCCCGCCAACCACGCTAGGCCGGTGCTGCTGTCGCGTTTTCCAGAGGCGTAGGCCCCAGGAAGCCCCCAAACGCTGGGGGCCATTGCCGCGCTTCCGGACGTCGGAGAGGAACGAGACACACACCTCCCGGCTTCGAAGCGCAGCAGCCTGCCGAGACCGTCGCCCAAAGCAGTGAGACGGTAGGATTAATGCCGGATTTTCGGGGCCTTCGGAATTTCCTCAGGAGCGCCGCAGTATTATGCGGCCGTCTTGGTTGCCGCCAAGCCACACCCCCCAGAAAGAAGCACTTTTAATCTTTCAAAAAGCCAAATCTATTGAGTAGTCAAGGCTTGTTTTCTACATTGCTGTAGTGGCCAGACAGTCTAAGAAGTTTTTCTGTGGGGAAGGGTGGCAAGCAAAGAAATGGGTGAATGATATGCAGGGCAATATCTGTGCTAAGGAAGAGGGGTGGAATTGCATGCAGAGACATGTGGTGTTCGGGCATGGAAACCTTGGTTCTAAGAGGGGTAAGTGAATAGAGAACAAAAGTCCTTTTGCACATCCAAGATAAAAAACACAGCAATATGTACAGTCTACGAGAATGAGTGCTTAGAATAGGAAAATCTATTAATTCCACTTAAATGTCCTATATTTTAGGCCTATTTAAAGACCTCTGCGAACCAGCTCTGTACTTCCACCTAGATGGACGGACCACAGCTGCGTTCACTTCATCTACAATAAGACCACAACCCACAACCATCCTCAACCTACTCTGCGAAGAAACTGGAACAAAATCACCACCGACCAGATCTCCTCATCGCTTGATCAAAACCCCCCTGCCCACTCATCGAACGCCAACCAGGCAGCCATTAACCTCACTCATTGGCTATCCAACAGCGCCGACATCCTAGCACCGTTGAAAAAACGCCACATCAAACTAGGCAGAAAAAACGCCCCCTGGTTCAACGATGATCTTAAGAAATCTAAGAAACTCTGCCGCTCCCTCGAGAAGGCATGGAAAAAAGACCCGAACACCAGCACCAAAGACGCCTTCAAAAACGCCTCCCGCATTCACCACCAACTAATCCGGTCTGCCAAGAAAGCCGCATTCAAAGACCGACTAGATAACAACGCTCACACCAGCAAGGAATTATTCAACATCGTCAAAGAATTTACCAACCCCTCAGCCAACTCCAACGACATCACCCCCTCTCAAGCCCTTTGCGACTCCCTAGCTTCGTTCTTCCACGACAAAATCGCAGACATCCATAACAGCTTCAACAACCAACCCGGAGACCAACCCACCCAACCGTCTGCCGTACCTTCACCCCCCTTGAACATCCTCAACGACTGGAACCCAATCTCCACTGAGGACACCATCCGCCTGATGAACTCCATCCACTCAGGATCCCCCACAGACCCTTGCCCTCACCACATCTTCAACAAAACAGACTCCATCATAGCACCACACCTCAGAGACGTCATCAACTGCTCCCTCAACTCCGCCACCTTCCCGGAAAGCTGGAAACACGCAGAACTCAGCGCCCTTCTAAAAAAAACCACAGCTGACCCCACCGAACTCAAAAACTACCGCCCCATCTCGCTCCTTCCATTCCCGGCCAAAGTCATCGAGAAAGCTATCAACAACCAGCTCGCCGCCTTCCTCGAAACCAACAAATCCCTTGACTCTTCACAGTCCGGCTTCCGAGCCAAACACATCACTGAGACCGCACTCATCGCAGCAACAGACGACATTCGAACTCTACTGGACAATGGAGACACAGTCGCCCTCATCCTCCTTGACCTCTCCGCAGCCTTCGACACAGTCTGTCATAGCACCCTGCTACAACGCCTCAGAAACATCGGAATCCAAGGAAAAGCACTGGAATGGATCACCTCGTTCCTTACAGGAAGAACTCAGAGAGTCCGCCTTCCACCATTCAAATCAGAGGCCACTGAAGTCATTTGCGGCGTGCCACAAGGATCTTCACTAAGCCCCACCCTCTTCAACGTATACATGAGCCCCCTCGCGACCATCGCACGCCAACACAATCTCAACATCATCTCCTACGCTGATGACACTCAACTGATCCTCTCACTCACCAACGACCCGAACACCGCCAAAACCAACCTACATGAAGGAATAAAAGAAGTAGCCGAGTGGATGAAGCAAAGCCGTCTGAAACTGAACTCAGATAAAACAGAAGTCCTTATCCTAGGTACCTCCCCCTCCGCCTGGGACGACTCTTGGTGGCCAGAGGCCCTTGGAAAAGCACCCATCCCGACGGACAACGCACAGAACCTGGGCGTCATCCTGGACTCCTCACTCTCAATGAACAGACAAGTCAACGCCGTTTCATCATCTTGCTTCAACATTCTTCGCATGCTCAAAAAAACATTTCGGTGGATCCCAACCGAAACTAGAAAAACGGTCACCCACGCACTGGTCACGAGCCACCTGGACTACGGAAACACCCTATACGCCGGTACCACCGCAAAACTCCAGAAAAAACTCCAACGCATCCAGAACGCTTCAGCCAGACTCATACTAGACATCCCGCGTAAAGACCACATTTCCGGTCACCTGAAAAACCTCCACTGGCTCCCCGTCAATAAGAGGATTACATTCCGCCTCCTAACCCACGCACACAAAGCACTTTACGAACTTGGACCCGAATGCCTCAACACACGACTTTCCTTCTACACCCCCTCCCGCCAGCTACGATCCTCCAACCAAGCCTTTGCTACTGTACCTCGCATCAACAAAACCACCATGGGAGGAAGATCCTTCTCCTACCTGGCAGCTAAAACCTGGAACTCACTTCCCACTCACCTTCGCCTCACTCAGAACCACCTAGCATTCAGAAAGCAACTTAAAACCTGGATATTCGACAAATAATTCCCCTCCCTTCTTCAAGCGCCTTGAGACCCTCTGGGTATGTAGCGCGCTATATAAATTATTTGACTTGACTTGACTCATGATGTTGTTCGTGGAGATGTCCGCCTCATTGTATTGCTGCTCACTTTTTTTAGTTGGATTTAGATATGGAGTCATGATGAAAGAACGCACAGCGTATGCGCTGGGAAACATCCATTACAACGCGGATGTTTCCCCGCTGTGCTGTTACGACGCGTCCGTTACAACGCAAGTCGTTACCACGACTTGCGCTGGAGGGCGCTAGAAGATTAAAAATAGTAAATTTACTATTCCAACACCTTCCCTAGTGTCCACGGGGACTGATGTAAGAATAGTCAATTATTCTATTCGAAATCCGCGCCCCCAACGTAAGTAGTGGTAACGACTTGCGTTGTAAGGGACACGTTGTAACAGAACGCGCGGCCCGGGACCAGGGTTCGATTCCTGGCGCGGCAGGTTTCTGGACCAGGGTCAGCGGACTCGATAATTCTCTCGCCTCGGTGTCCACTCTGATCAGCGATCACACTCGGCAACTCTGGGCATTAGCTTGCCTCATCTTCACTAACGGCCCCACCAGACCGCTGGGGATGCCTGGTCTCACCCTGGAGATACCCATTAAGGGACCATCTCTCAGGGAAGCCAGGAAGGGTTTCGCAGCGGTCGAAGCGCCTTGGGACCCTACGGGTAAGTAGTGCGCTATATAAATGCCTATACATACATACATATACATACATCCGTGTGCGCTATCACCTACAGGATGTAATAAGAAAATACATTAGTCACTGCTATGTATCACCATGGTGGACAGCTGTACAAGAGAGTATTCCAAATGTTTACCAAGCAAATATCCTTCCCCAAATTTCCCCGCAAGTAGATGTCTTTGTATGTCACTATGTCGGAAGATATAGGAGTCATGTGCACTGCCAGGATAATTAGCCACTATGTCTGTGATTATGTTTTTAGAATTGCAGATTACTTGACTGTTCAATGAATGGTAAGAGTTTTGGTCACGGTAAATATACTCATTCACTGAGGGGGGGGCAAATTACTACATGCGTCCCATCAATGCAACCAATGACATGTGGGAAATGGGAAACATGATAAAAATCTAAATTAGTTTGCTGTAATTCCTGTGGTGTTGTGGGAAACCTGATGTGGTGGTGTATCCTCTGCAAGATGTCATCAAGGAATGAGTTAAAAAATCGCGATAGGGCACTTTGAGAGACACCTACAGCTGCAGTAATTACTCCCTTGAAGCTCCCTGAAGCATGGAGTTGCAGTGAACATATGACCTGCACGGGACTGGGTATGGCATGTGTCCTGTGAGTCTGACGCTGCAGTATTGGATCCAATTCAGCTATGTGCTCATAGATTGTGTCTGCATTTAGCCTATATTTATCATAAATCTCTTCCTCCGTCTGCCCTAGCAAACTAACGTGCACTCTGAAAATGCACTCCTGTATCCTCCTTCTTCTCTGTGCTGCTGCACTTAGCCTCATCCTCTTCGCCATGACGTAGAACACTGCCATTGTGAAGCATTCTGATGCCTTCTGGGACTGTTTAAGTAGTTTACTGATTATTTGTACATGATTTGTTCAATTTGAAATGGTTACCACCTGATAGGATTTGTTCTTGCTAATAGTGATTCTTGACATATTCGGTATTTGCGATTTTGTGATGCATAGGAGTAGCAAATTCTTATTAGCAATTACTTAATGTCGATTCGCAATTTCATATTTGGTATTTAGGTCATTGCTATTTTTTGCGAATTTGTGTGATATTCGGCAAATGGGCTTCATGCATTGGAGTAAGCTATTTTGCAATTGAAAACAGCCTTTTTTAGCGATTCGCTACATTTGCGATTGCAAAATAGCTTGATGCATGTGCCCCATAGATCGAAAAGACAGAGGAAGAAAAAGACAGCTAAACAGTCACAAACAGAAAGCAGGAACCTGCAAGTGATATAAAAAGGGGAGGGAGGTGTCTGGCAGTGGATTAAATGTTTAATTGCACTGGCCGCCGGCTTCTGAGTAGAGCTTTGGGCACCGGAACTCTTTCTTTTACAAATATAGCCAGCCCTACCAAAGTCATCCAGTTTTGTGACACAGGAATATTGCAATGTTGAACAAAGTTTACCTTTCTTTGAGACTACACACTTTGCCAGCTCACAGAATAGTGCATACAATTCACAGATTCTATTGGGAAGTCTGGTAATCTTTGTTATACACACAACATGCCACACTCTGTTAAACACATGGCACAAAAGTCAAAGAGTAAAACATGAGAATATACTGAGTAAACACAGGAAAGAAGCTTTCCCATAGACAAAGCCCTCAATACTTCAAACCAGCACATCTCCGAAAAAGTACATGGGTCTGTCCAATATCATCCATGCAGTGAAATACCAGATACCAGGCACCACATATGGAAGAGGGGTTTGGGGTGACCCAAATAAAAAATTCTCGGTTTGGTAGTTATGCCTGGGGTCTTGAGTTGGGTCTGCTAAGTCTGCTAAGTCTGTGTCGGTTTTTCTCATGGCCAAAAATAAGAGACAGCATCGCGAGCTCTGTACTAAAACGTAAAAGAGTAGAGAGAGAGACACACAGACAGACAGACATGCAGGCAGAGACAGAGATATACATCTGGTGGCTAAACTTCAGATAACCTGGAATCAATACAATCATCTGTGCTTGTCTAAATTTTGTGATCCTAGGCAAACATTTTATTTCACCTACCTCTTTTGTCTTTTCTTTAATTACTTATGACATCACTTTTGAATTCAGGATATGCATTGTATAAGCCCCTCTTATGTTTGATTTAATAGATTATACATTGTTCCATCTATAATAAGAATCTACGCCATGTACAGGGTATTCATGTCTCAGTTCACTAATTGCGTTGTCTTTGGAAAACAGGGTAGCCACTAATGTTTCTATGTTCATGTTTAAAACTATAATTTTTAATAAATGTCTGTCTACGCAGTGATATATTTTGATGTATTAAGGTAATATGCTTCTGCATGTTGAAAACTATTATTTTCAATTTTATAGAGGCTGTATTACATTTTTATTATGTTTGTTGCACAATATACATACATACTAAACATTTCATGGCTTGGCTTGTGCATAGACTGTTAAGCCAAGCTTGGCTCATCAACATTTTTTTATTTGCTGATATGGCCACTTCTATTTGCAGCTCGGGCTTAGTACATGTAGCTGTCAGTTACTTGATACACTGATTTCCAAAAGGCAAGAACTGGAAACTGTACTGAGGCTTCTCATAGCAGAGGCAAAGAAGAGTGTGTGCAGTGAAAATACATTTAAAATAAGTGATCCCAGGACAGGCACTCTGTGCCATTGTGTTGTACATGACCGTAGTCATGAGTACCCAGGGAGACCTACAAGACCCAGGTTGGAGTGTAAGGTGTGTAGCTCAGAGGAGTAGTTGGGGTGTGACACCCCTAGATGCATTTATAGTTTGGTAGTTGGGCCTGGGGGCTTTTTTGGTTGAGGGGGTGTGAGCCCTACTGAAGCAAAATCCACAGTCCTTGCCAGAATGAACCACATTATCACTAAATTAACTTGTACTTAACCCTCTGGTAGTTGGGCACAAAAGCAGTCAGGCCTAATTTAGAGGCAATGTGTATATTATTTATGCAGCACAGAAACTTTGATAAAGTGAAAACACAACCCAAGAAAATTCCCACACCAATTTAGAAAAACAGAGTGAAATTTAATAAACAATATAACACCAAAACAATAAAATCCAGCCAGAGTTATGAATTTTTAAAGTTTAAAGTGGAAAAAATTGCTCCAAAAATAACAAAGCTAAAGCTGTGGGTATCTGGTCGTGCAAGACTGGGGCAAAGTTGAAAGTTAAGACTGCCAAAATGGAGCACAGTTTGACAACATGGAGTGGAGGGGGCCGAGTATCAGCTTCCCTCTGAGCTCCGGAGAAATTTTGAGGGAAAAAAGTCTGAGAAGGTAGAGTTCTGCAGGGCAAGACAGCTGGCGGTGTCCTAGGATGGGGTGTTAACGTCAGGAGGCCGCTGGACGAGGTTGTGGTACTGATTACTACTTTGGGACTTTGTCATTTTTTAAAAAGTCGAACAACTCCAGTGGAGCAAGGCAGAAGGCTGTAACCAACAAGAGTTTCACAAGCCAGATACATTCTCTGGGAAGCCCCAATAAACAGGATTTGTTGCTGCAGAGAAAAACATAGTAGGAGCTACCACAAAGTCAGGCTGTCTGGCAGTGCACCGTGGTCGGATCAGCAAACAGTTAGGTTCCAGTCTCCTGTTAGTTATCAGGCCACTTTTTGGTGAAAATGTCTAAGTCCCAAGTTTTAGTCTTTGGCTGTTTGGGCACCTTTTCCAAGGGCCCAGGACTGGGTGGGAACCATTTGGAGGACAGGACTCAATTCAGGAGGGGAACAAGGGCAGGGTTCAAGTTGTTGCAGCTTATTATGTTCCTGTAGCTCTCAAGAGGAAACCAGCCAACTAGCCATTGGAGTCACTCAGGTAGTCCTGGGTTCAAGCAGCAAAGCATGCTTCAAGCAGCAAGGCCCTCCACTGAGAGCCCAAGACAGGCTTCAGGCAGGAGAGAAGCCCTCTGGGAGAAGTAGGGCAGTATTCTGAAGTACTCAACAGGCTTCAGGCAGTCCTCTGAGAGTCCTCCACAGGTTTAGGAGTGAACTGAAGATTGGGTCTTAGGGTCCTATTTAGGTCTCATCTGGCGAAAGCAGCGCATGCGCTGCTCTCGCCATGAAGAGGACCTTTTGGAATCGATTCAGCCAAAGTTGACTGCACAGGTTTCCAGATGGACAAAGTTGGCTGCTCTCGCCGTCTGCAAAGCAAAACTTGCACGTGTAGGGACAAAAAATGCATGCGCATGTGGACAGCCCGACGCCATCTTTCACACACGTGCGTGCATTTTTTTGTCTGTACGTGTGCTTTCGCTTTTCCTCCCTCCCCCGTCGGCCCCTAGGTACCGGCACTCTGGATAATGCTTTTCGGGAGGAGGGGGCGAGGAGGAGGAGGTTGTTTTATACGCACGCTGCAGATGTGACATAGGAGGGTTGAGTTTCTAGTCAAAGGCTGGCACATGATTGGCAAAATTCTTTTATTGGGCGCGCATGCCCACTTTCACTTTGAAAGTGCAGCGGGTCAATGTGGCTGTTGCTGGCTTAATTTTACGCCCCCGTACTACATAGCTCACAGAGTTTCAACAGCTCAAGAACCTGGTGAACGAGTTATGGGTCGAGGACCTGCAGATCACGCCGCGGAGCTGCAAGGGCGGTGCACCGCCAGCTGCTCCACACAGCCCGCCCGTCACCTACATGCACATTTACAAGATGGAGAGCTTTAGCATGGGTGTCGTCCTGCTGCAGAGCGGGTAGGCGTGTATCCCGCTGCACGACCACCCTCAGCATCTGTGGCTTTGACCGGCTGCAGGAGGTATCTGGGGCCACGTCGCCCCCGCCATTCAGCCCACCCCTCCAGGCCTTTCAAAGAGATGCGCTGCGCGAATCATTCTGCCAGTTCGGCTCCACCAGCCCTCCCTGCCTGCTGAGCCCGCGCAGGGCAACCTGCACCAGATCAGCGCTCTGGACGGGCCTGCTGCTTTCCTCAACATTCTGGCGCCAAGTAACGACGCGGAGGATGGGCTTGAGTGCCACTACCACCAACTGCTGCAGCCATCCTCCACTGAGCCCAATGCCCAGGGCGGCAACGAGGAGGGGGGTAAGAGCTGTGAGGTGTGGCTCCTGGAGGTCCCCCAGCCGGCTGACTTCTGGTGTGGAGGAGAACCCTACCCGGGGCCCAGGGTGACACTCTGCGAACATCGGTGACCAGTGAGCACCTTAGTAAGAACCGTGTCAGCCACCCCGGAACTCATCAAATCAGTGCTTGGGGCCCTGGCTTTTTGAGACAGTGGGTGTGCGAGCCGCTTCTGTCCTCCTGTGTGTTAGGTGGACGCACAAGCAGACTCCCTGACTGCGTGTGGAGGTGACAGGATGGACCTGGCAGGAAGAGGTAGGCAAGGGGTCAAAGGACTGGGTCTAAACAAGCTCCTTCCTGGCCGGAATGTGTATGTTTGTGGGAGAGGGCAGTGCCCATGGATGGCACTCCACACGAGTCTCTGTGGAAACAGTTTATCTGTCATCGCTGTCCCTTAGTGTTCCCTCTTGGGTATTTGAATATTTTACTTCCGGAGTCAATCTCTTTATCTCCCCATACCTACCAAAAATGAATGTGTCCTTGCGTTATGTAACTGGTGCCCATGTAAAGCGCCCCAACACCTTCTGGTCGTTAGCGCTTGTAATGGCAGAGTTTTTGGCTTTATTTAGCAGTGATATAGATCATTAATCTTGCTCGCATCTAGTATAGGTATTCTTAGCCTGTGTTGGCCCTTTTAAGCCCTTTTTTCCAGATCTAGAAGAGGATAGCTGCTTAATATGCCTTTATTCTTGACTTTAACCTGTCTATTGCCTATTGGCTTTGACATATTAGACACATTGGTATGGTTTATGTAGGTATTCTGACAGAGCTAAGGAGCATTTCACCCCTTTCAGGCCTACAGGCCTAGAGCTAGAGGGACTCCATCTTGATGAAGCTGAGAGGCTTTTCAGGGCAAAGGCAAAGTTTATAGTTAAGGCTGTTGTGTGCTAGAGGAAGATCCAGTTAGGACCGCTTCTTATCCGAAGAATGTGTTTTTCTCTTGGGCCCAGACGTAACAAGCAGATGGCCACTGCGGTTGCGTGGAAGCCTGGGAGCTGGCACAGGAATTCGGTAAGAGACAGCCCTCTGCTGGAAATTTCCATGAGGGGAGAGGAATCCATATTAGCGAGCTACAGGAGAGGAGGAGTGTTCATTCCAGCTTGTGTGCAGTTCAGTTCAGTTTGGAGTGCAGTGCAGCGTGGTGCTCAGAACAGCTTGGAGCACAGAACAGCTTGCAGAGAGAGAGAGGATGTCTGCTGGAGCTGCAGAATAGAGTGCAGTTCTTAAATGGAGAAAGAAGGCAGACGATTGCTGAAGATGAGGAGAGAGAAAGCAGTGCAGAGAGCATCAAAGAAGGCTGTCAGCTGGAGCAATTGGACCAGAGGCGTGGTGATGTGGTGAAGGAGGGAGAGACAGAGAGAGCCCTAATCCCACCAGAGGCAGAGAGAGAGCCCTAATCCCACCAGAGGCAGAGAGAAATCTTCCTTCTAATAGGTGAGGTAGTCTGAACCAATCACACTTACATCTTAATCTTATCTTTATTCCCTAGGCTTTTGCATAGCTAATCTTTTCCCTTTCAGCGGAGTGTTCCTGTTATGTTTAATCTTTTCTCTTTCAGCGGTGTGTTCTACCTATAGTCTTTGTCGGTTACATATCTGTATATGTGTATTTTATTAATGTAATAATAAACATCCCCATAACTACAGTGCATGAGTTCTTTCATGATAAAGTTATCCTGGCTTCAAGCCAGTTGCTGTTGAGCCACTGATGGATCAAAAGGGGGGTAGGAGCGCTTAAATCAAGAAATAACTCAGTCACATAGTGTGTATATCTTTATCCCCATACAGTGAGGGTAATCACTCCTGGTAGGTATTACTGTTTGAACAGATGCTACCCCTGATCAGGTAAGTAATAGTGAGGGAGAGAGGAGACTTGCAACCAAGGGACTAAGTTAGTACACCATCCCATAATATTATTGTAGTAGCAGACCCTTAGTGAAGAGACTTCCCAATATATATATATATATGTATAGGTGTTCATAGGAATGTGGTCGTCGTTGATATGCGGCGTTAGTGAGAACACTGGGTGGGAGACCAGTGTAGATACCCACTGGATTGTAGCTTGAATAAGTGAGGGCGCTAGGGGGTCGAACTAGCGTGTAGATCGACAGGATTGTTGATCGTTTGGAAAAGGGAGCATTGGGTTCTGCAGGCCCATGTGTAGTCGCACCGGATTGTGCGCAATATCTGCCCTAGGGTAGACCGGTCTGGGTCTGAGTGGCCGCGAGACCAACTGATGTGAATAAGTGTGGTGTAGGGTATGGATATCCCTAGTAATCAGTGAGTATTCTTAGTATCCCTATAGATTTAGTGGTGTTTTCAATAATATGAGCTTGTATATTGCGAGTTCCCCATCCTCAGGTAGGTACCAGGTGCCTGGATAGGTGGTCCTGAGGAGGGAAGGTGAGTACGTTCTGGCTGGGTTGGAGGGGCCCCTGGGGGCTGATCCCACCTACTCAGAAAATCCAGCCATTACATTTTGGCGTAGTCGTCATCTTACGAATCCTGTGTGTCCTGGCCATGTGCTTAGATTGTTTCCCATGTGTTGTGTGGGAGTGCCCTGAACGCCATAACATCTGGCGTCTATGAACAGTTTACGAAACCTTTGTGACCTTGCCATGTGCTTAGAGAGGTTCCTGGCCATGTGCTTAGAGAGGTTCCCATGTGTTGTGAGTGAGTGCCATGAACGCCATAACATCTGGCGTAGTAGAACAGTTTGCAAAACCTGTGTGATCTGGCCATGTGCTTAGAGAGTTTCCCATGTGTTCTGAGGGAGTGCCCTGAACGCTGGTTCCATCTGGCGTAATGTTGCAGTTTATGTAGCCTGTGTGACCTATGGGCTTCAACAGTTGCAGCGTGAGGAGATTGCATTACATCATGGCATTTGGCTTATTCAGGGTGGAAGGAATGGTTTTCATCTTGGTGTTTAAACTGTCAGAGTTGAAGGATGGCATTACATGAGGAAGCCAGTTACATCTTTGTGATGGTCCAATTGTATAAATGTGTGTAAAAAATGCTTTTAAATTGCCCATTAAATTGCTTGCTGCATCTGCTTATGCTGTGCAATGTGAAATGTGTTCATTGTAATATGATCTGTGGAGTTTTTTGAATATAGCTCCTTGTAAATATGACTTGTGAATAGCGCCATATTATTGTGGCTTATGAGGTGCATGTTCTCATGTTGATCTGCTGTGTTGCTTGTGAATGGTGCTTTGGATATATTCCTTGTGAAAAGCGTGTCGTTTTTTGAGTTTGTTTACTGTCTTGTAAATATGGCTTGTGAATAGCGCCATTTTAATGTGGTTTGTGAGGTGCATGTTCTTATGTTAATCTGCTGTGTTCCTTGTGCATTGCGCCTTGGAAATGTTGTTTGTGAAAGGCTTGTCTTGTAAATATGGCTTGTGAATAGCGCCATGTGGTCATGGCTTGGACAGGGCATGTTATCATTACGTTTGGCAGGAGTGAGCTGGATCTCTCTCGGGTGCTTGGGGATAACGTTTTTGAAAATATGTGTACGTGTTAGCTGTGAACGTGAAGAAATGTGCTCATGATTTTCCCATGTATCCATGGACATTGGGAAATGATTGTGCTTGAGCTGCCAAAGGGTTAATATCTTGAGTTGAGATGGCAGTCTTTATTTTTTACATGCTGTCAACATGCATGGTTATCTGACCTGACTATAAAAGTCAGTGGATTATTTGATGGTTTGATTTTGACTTTTTTTTGATTCCTTGGTCTGCCTATGTGTTTTGTCAGTTTCTTGACGGAAAGGTACCATCTTGTGTTTTGCGAAGGGTTCTGTTCATTTCACATTCTTTTTGAAATGCGTCTACGAATTTTTGTGTGGGTTTGCCTTGGAACTGATGTGGTTATAAATCAACCAGTCGGATTATGGAGAAAGCTGTGTTCTTTTAAAATGAGTGAAATGTTAAAAAGATGGCCCGTTAGAATGCATGCTACGGAGCTGTTTTCATTAATTATTTATTTGAGGGTTTCCATCTAGACAGGAATGTGCTGTTGCAATGTTCAAAGGTTGAGAATAATCAATCTTGCCCGACAGTGCGTGGTAACATGTGCTTTTAATTAGTGGAAGGCAACCATGTGCCTTTGAAAAAAAAAATGTTAAAATGTAACATTATTATTTTCCCAAATGTAAATTAAAATGTATTCTTTTATAAATGTGTCAGCAAAACCTTTTTTTAATAAATTCACCAACTCAGTTAGAAAATAATTAGTTGTTTCTCAGTGTGTGAATGTGGCCCTTTTATTACGCTGGCTTGAATGGCTTGCATGTTAAATTACACTGTAATGTAAAATGATATAATGCCCCTGGTTGAGTTAAATACAATGTTGAAATGTATCTGCATTTTATGTTGTTTTACAAATTATTTCTCTTTCAGCAGCTGACAATGGACCATGTTAATTCGTTTTTTTCCCAAATGCAGAATGTATAATCTTGTGTGCAAACAGTTAGTTGCCCCTTTCTAAATAAGTGCCCATATTTTAAATGTCTTGCCTTTAGCTGAATTAGTTAGACAAAAGTCTTTTTTGAAACTGGAGCTTTTAATTTTAAAATGCTAGCTTTAGTTGGTTGGCACAATCAGGCCTGAGAATAGGCAAAGGTATTTGTTTGTCGACCTTGGCAGACCAGCTGGTTTGTGCAGACGAGTTTTTTTTTTTTCTTCCTTCATTCTGTTGGTTTCGATCACGTCCCTGTTTGTTATGATTGGCTACAATCCAATTTTCTTCCGCGAACGGCTTGTTTATTTAAGGGAGGGGCTGGCTTAGAGAGGCTCATCATTTGGCGGTATTCCAAAGTAGCGTCATACTGTAGCCTGGCTCCTGCTCTGAAGGGAGGGGGCTGGCTTGGTGAGGATTAGGGTATGTTAGGCCCTGCTAATCATTATTACAAGTTAAATTTTGAATGTTTTTAATTAATTAGGATATTTTCTTTTCAATAATGAAAGGCACCCGGGGTGCTTTTTCAATGGAAAATTTTATTTTTGCAAGAATAATGATACTTGTTCTCTTGTTCCTAGGATTGCTGTGGTTGTGGTTCTGCGTGGGTCCGTCCCCCTTCCACTTCCTTTTCTTGTTTTAGCTTTTTACTTTCATGTTTTTATTTTAGTTTATTATTTTTGGATGATGGAATCAGACCAGACCAGACCAGACCAGACCAGACCGGAAGGGTGATGGATGGCCGCATCGGAGGAAGTGTCCGGATACCGAAGATGCAGGGTGGTGGCCTACACTGAAGAATTTGGACATAATTCCTTGGCCTGCATTTTTTTGTTGACATCACTATGAGCAGGCCCCACTTTTAAAAAAAGAATAACACAAATATGTTTTATTTGGGACAGAATTCTGCATAATCCCTTGGACAAGCAGGCCCCACTTTTAAAGCAAAAAACATGTCACCTATTATAGTTTTTCTGTTTTCTTCAAAACAGTTTTTGCCAATGAAGGACTTTTTTTTTTTGAATGGTGCTGCACACATGTGTTCCACCGTGTGATTTAAAATGATTGTTTTGTTGTTCTAAGCTTGATGTTACACCAGCTATCTTGTAGAAATGGGGTTGTTTTCTACTGTTCTTACATTTTCACCTTGATTGATCAAAGGGTGGTTACCTTACACTTTGGATTGTTCTGGGAGGTGTGTCTTTTAGTATGATTATGTATTAATGTTTATCCAGACCTTGCAACAGTTTGTCATGTTTACTTCTCAGATTTCACTTTAAATTGACAAATGTCAGTAGGTAGGCCTCATTTAGGAACATTGTTATTTTCATCCCACAAACAAGCCCCTACACCAATAGTTTCATGAGTCATCATTAGCTTAAGTTGCCTATAGTAGGTAGGGCTCATTTAGGCCCTTTATTGTTTTCTCATTAGAAGTTGAAACACATTTAGTTCTTAAGTTGACAATAGTAGGTAGGCCTCATTTAGCCTTAAGTTGTCCGAAGTAGGCCCCATTTAGGCCCCTTTCTGTTTTCATTCAACACATAAGTCCCTACATCACTAGATTTCACCAGTTATCATTAGAAGTTGAGGCACATTTAGTTTGAGGATGCTTTGGTTAGTTTCTGTTGTTATCAGATCCAATCTCAGATATGTTTCAGCATTCAAGTCAAGGGTGCTTTGATTTGTTTTCAGTTGGTTGTTAGGTTTCTATTCCCTACAATTGAGTTTCAGGTGGAATTTCCTTGAGTTGTCATTGTTTTTAGGGAGTTTTTTAGGTTTTGATTTGTTGATAGATTGTGTTGATGCTTGTTTATCTGGATGTTATTGTTTATAAGATGTTCGCAAGATGAGGATCTAAGGGTGGATGGCAGAGTTATTTAGCAGTGATATAGATCTTAATCTTGCTCACATCTAGGATAGGTATTCTTAGCCTATATTGGATAGATTATGTTGATGTTTGTTTAGATGGTTGTTGTTGTTTACTGATGCTCGCAAGATAAGGATCTAGAGGTGCAATGTAATGGCAGAGTTTTTGGCTTTATTTAGCAGTGATATAGATCATTAATCTTGCTCGCATCTAGTATAGGTATTCTTAGCCTGTGTTGGCCCTTTTAAGCCCTTTTTTCCAGATCTAGAAGAGGATAGCTGCTTAATATGCCTTTATTCTTGACTTTAACCTGTCTATTGCCTATTGGCTTTGACATATTAGACACATTGGTATGGTTTATGTAGGTATTCTGACAGAGCTAAGGAGCATTTCACCCCTTTCAGGCCTACAGGCCTAGAGCTAGAGGGACTCCATCTTGATGAAGCTGAGAGGCTTTTCAGGGCAAAGGCAAAGTTTATAGTTAAGGCTGTTGTGTGCTAGAGGAAGATCCAGTTAGGACCGCTTCTTATCCGAAGAATGTGTTTTTCTCTTGGGCCCAGACGTAACAAGCAGATGGCCACTGCGGTTGCGTGGAAGCCTGGGAGCTGGCACAGGAATTCGGTAAGAGACAGCCCTCTGCTGGAAATTTCCATGAGGGGAGAGGAATCCATATTAGCGAGCTACAGGAGAGGAGGAGTGTTCATTCCAGCTTGTGTGCAGTTCAGTTCAGTTTGGAGTGCAGTGCAGCGTGGTGCTCAGAACAGCTTGGAGCACAGAACAGCTTGCAGAGAGAGAGAGGATGTCTGCTGGAGCTGCAGAATAGAGTGCAGTTCTTAAATGGAGAAAGAAGGCAGACGATTGCTGAAGATGAGGAGAGAGAAAGCAGTGCAGAGAGCATCAAAGAAGGCTGTCAGCTGGAGCAATTGGACCAGAGGCGTGGTGATGTGGTGAAGGAGGGAGAGACAGAGAGAGCCCTAATCCCACCAGAGGCAGAGAGAGAGCCCTAATCCCACCAGAGGCAGAGAGAAATCTTCCTTCTAATAGGTGAGGTAGTCTGAACCAATCACACTTACATCTTAATCTTATCTTTATTCCCTAGGCTTTTGCATAGCTAATCTTTTCCCTTTCAGCGGAGTGTTCCTGTTATGTTTAATCTTTTCTCTTTCAGCGGTGTGTTCTACCTATAGTCTTTGTCGGTTACATATCTGTATATGTGTATTTTATTAATGTAATAATAAACATCCCCATAACTACAGTGCATGAGTTCTTTCATGATAAAGTTATCCTGGCTTCAAGCCAGTTGCTGTTGAGCCACTGATGGATCAAAAGGGGGGTAGGAGCGCTTAAATCAAGAAATAACTCAGTCACATAGTGTGTATATCTTTATCCCCATACAGTGAGGGTAATCACTCCTGGTAGGTATTACTGTTTGAACAGATGCTACCCCTGATCAGGTAAGTAATAGTGAGGGAGAGAGGAGACTTGCAACCAAGGGACTAAGTTAGTACACCATCCCATAATATTATTGTAGTAGCAGACCCTTAGTGAAGAGACTTCCCAATATATATATATATATGTATAGGTGTTCATAGGAATGTGGTCGTCGTTGATATGCGGCGTTAGTGAGAACACTGGGTGGGAGACCAGTGTAGATACCCACTGGATTGTGGCTTGAATAAGTGAGGGCGCTAGGGGGTCGAACTAGCGTGTAGATCGACAGGATTGTTGATCGTTTGGAAAAGGGAGCATTGGGTTCTGCAGGCCCATGTGTAGTCGCACCGGATTGTGCGCAATATCTGCCCTAGGGTAGACCGGTCTGGGTCTGAGTGGCCGCGAGACCAACTGATGTGAATAAGTGTGGTGTAGGGTATGGATATCCCTAGTAATCAGTGAGTATTCTTAGTATCCCTATAGATTTAGTGGTGTTTTCAATAATATGAGCTTGTATATTGCGAGTTCCCCATCCTCAGGTAGGTACCAGGTGCCTGGATAGGTGGTCCTGAGGAGGGAAGGTGAGTACGTTCTGGCTGGGTTGGAGGGGCCCCTGGGGGCTGATCCCACCTACTCAGAAAATCCAGCCATTACAGCGCTATATAAAAAAAACAAAAGACAGCAGCTTTCTTAAAGTATGCACCCAAGTTAGAATGTCATCTGTATCCAACAAGACTGGCTCACCAATGCTCCAATTATAAAACTCACCACTTAAAAAAACAAGCATTAAAAATGCAATAGGCCTCGCCTTTTATTCAGTTAAAGCCATTTGCTTTGCTATACAATACCATTAGCAAATCAAATGGCTTTAACTTAATCAATGGCGAGACCTGTTGCATTTTCAAAGTGTGTTTTACACCTGGTGTCAGTTTTGAAGTGGGAGAAACGTCTGGAGTATCCCCACACACAGATGGTTTGTGAATGTCTTTCCTCCCTGCTGTGGTCCCAAGATGTCTTGGGTGACAAAAGACTAGTGTGAAGTCCTTTGTGACTATGCTGAGGCAGCTCCGTTGAAACGTAATTGGGGCTGTGCATAGCTCCTCCCCTCCTGTCCTCGCAGTATGACGCATCTTGCCAACACCTACTCCATCTGTGTTAAACTTATCTCTGCACCGATCCCAGCTTACTTAGGAAACAGTGTAAGGCTTTTTCTCTATGGTTTTCCTCATTTGCTCCATTGTACCATTGGAATTTTCCAGTTACGGCCTCCTTTGCTACATGCGCCTTGCTTTGCCGCCTCCTTGAGGGGTTGTCCATAAATATTTTTATTAAATGGTCACTTTCGGTCATCCATCTCAATCTCAAGTGTCAAAGTGTGTTATTATTATTTACTCTGTGTACAGATAGGGTGGAGGGGGAGAAGTGACAATGGCGAAGATGACTTCAGAAGAAGTTAAGTGATTTCGTCAGAGCATAAAATGCAAATTAGGGGATATTCCATCCTTTTGATCTAGAAGGAATTCATTGTGAACTCTGTTGGAAATCTGCTGCGACAATCGTTTTGTATATCCTGGCAGGGCCCATTCTAGCTCTACTGCCTGTTCACTGAGCGTTTTGGGTTCCTTTGCATACTTTTAGGCTGATTTGTATCATGCAGAGCAGTAAAGTTGTTATGGTGGCATTTTAGCATCTTTGTCGCGGGTATTTGTTTTACCTGGGGCGCTAATAAAATGTGTTGCTTTTAGCTGGAATCGTAGCACTAAGTAAAGTCTCCACACTAAACAGAACACATCACATGCATTCAACACAGCACAACAGAATTGCCCTTCAAGGTGCAGACCACCCTACAACAGCACATGACGGATAACATACAGAAAACACTGGGCAAATATGCGACTAACTGGCTAACAAGCATGGTTGTAGGAGGCTCTTAAATTCTAGGGGGACAGGGACAGCCACAAGACTCTAGTACTACCCCAGCTAAACTTGCCGAAACTTTACTTTCGAATACCGTAACTCCCTGCAAATATAGATAAACATGACAATCTCAGGCTTTCAGTCAACAGAAGAAGAAAAAAACTGTGGAATAGAACATTATGTGCAAATATGTATTCTGTCACTTACAGGGCACAGCTGATGAAAGCTGGAGCTAACTGGAACCACACTGAGGAGGTCCTACAGTACTGGGAAGGCGCCTCTGGGAAAGGGCCTCATAGCTGCGAGGTTTTCAGATTATCTGTGATATTTCTATGGTTTTAATGTAAGTATGTGTGACATTCTGCTGCCAAACATGTGACATTTCGAGTGACACTTTCTCACAAGTAAAACCAAGCAATGAAGTCCATATGAAGGGATGAGTATAGGAAAGTACCCCCTTTTTGAGCAATAACCTCTAAAAAAAGGCCTTGAAACTGCTGCAAAACCTGTGAAATGAAAATTGGCTAACATGTCATAACTGATCATACTGTAGTGATTGCCTGCCCTCCGTTTTATGACTGCCATGAATACTACCTGAACACTTTTGGGAGAACTTTTAAGCCCCTATTCTACATTAGCTATAGTGTACCAGAGAAACCTCCCAGCAGGTACTAAGAAAGAGGGAAAGTGACAGATACACCACCCGCTCACAACGGCAGCCACTAACCCATATTTTCAAGTCCATCGAGGTAACATCATGGGAACAGGGCAGACTAAACTACCAAGCCAATTCTTCACCAGAAAGGAGACAAGCTACCGGGGACCGGTTTCTGGCATTTCAGCCGTCTTCGGCCCGGCTTGCTTGAATCCTGATGGTGCAGTGAGAAAGGGACTCATGTCTGAGTATACCCTGCCACACCTATAGTGGCCAAAAACGATTCAGAAAAGGGGGTGGTGATGAACAGAGTGTCTGAATTAGGCAGACCACTCTTACTCAGTCCAAAGAGCAGGGCTTGATCCATCACCGTTATTTTTCTCATTGCACCATCCCAGCTCAGAACCTGGCATATAGCCAAGTTCTGAGCTGGGATGGTGCAGTGAGCTAAAAAACGGTGATGGATCAAGCCCTGATCTTTGGACTGGGTAAGAGTGGTCTGCTTAATTCAGACACTCTGTTCATCACCACCCCCTTTTCTGAATCATTTTTGTCCACCATAAGCGTGGAAGGGTATACTCAGATGTGAGTCCCTAGCTCATTGCACCATCAGGATTCAAGCAAGCCGGGCCGAAGACGGCTGAAATGCCAGAAACCGGTCCCCGGTAGCTTGTTTCCTTCCCAGTATAAGAATTGGCTTGGTAGTTTGGTCTGCCCTGTTCCCATGATTCACTGGGCCAGGGTCAGACTAATTTGCATATAGCTAAGTTCTGAGCTGGGATGGTGCAGTGAGCTAAAAAACGGTGATGGATCAAGCCCTGATCTTTGGACTGGGTAAGAGTGGTCTGCTTAATTCAGACACTCTGTTCATCACCACCCCCTTTTCTGAATCATTTTTGTCCACCATAAGCGTGGAAGGGTATACTCAGATGTGAGTCCTTAGATCATTGCACCATCAGGATTCAAGCAAGCCGCGCCGAAGACGGCTGAAATGCCAGAAACCGGTCCCCGGTAGCTTGTTTCCTTCCCAGTATAAGAATTGGCTTGGTAGTTTGGTCTGCCCTGTTCCCATGATGCACTGGGCCAGGGTCAGACTAATTTGCATATAGCCAAGTTCTGAGCTGGGATGGTGCAGTGAGCTAAAAAACGGTGATGGATCAAGCCCTGATCTTTGGACTGGGTAAGAGTGGTCTGCTTAATTCAGATACTCTTTTCATCACCACCCCCTTTTCTGAATCATTTTTGTCCACCATAAGCGTGGAAGGGTATACTCAGATGTGAGTCCCTAGCTCATTGCACCATCAGGATTCAAGCAAGCCGGGCCGAAGACGGCTGAAATGCCAGAAACCGGTCCCCGGTAGCTTGTTTCCTTCCCAGTATAAGAATTGGCTTGGTAGTTTGGTCTGCCCTGTTCCCATGATGCACTGGGCCAAGGTCAGACTAATTTGCATATAGCCAAGTTCTGAGCTGGGATGGTGCAGTGAGCTAAAAAACGGTGATGGATCAAGCCCTGATCTTTGGACTGGGTAAGAGTGGTCTGCTTAATTCAGACACTCTGTTCATCACCACCCCCTTTTCTGAATCATTTTTGTCCACCATAAGCGTGGAAGGGTATACTCAGATGTGAGTCCCTAGCTCATTGCACCATCAGGATTCAAGCAAGCCGGGCCGAAGACGGCTGAAATGCCAGAAACCGGTCCCCGGTAGCTTGTTTCCTTCCCAGTATAAGAATTGGCTTGGTAGTTTGGTCTGCCCTGTTCCCATGATGCACTGGGCCAGGGTCAGACTAATTTGCATATAGCCAAGTTCTGAGCTGGGATGGTGCAGTGAGCTAAAAAACGGTGATGGATCAAGCCCTGATCTTTGGACTGGGTAAGAGTGGTCTGCTTAATTCAGACACTCTGTTCATCACCACCCCCTTTTCTGAATCATTTTTGTCCACCATAAGCGTGGAAGGGTATACTCAGATGTGAGTCCTTAGATCATTGCACCATCAGGATTCAAGCAAGCCGGGCCGAAGACGGCTGAAATGCCAGAAACCGGTCCCCGGTAGCTTGTTTCCTTCCCAGTATAAGAATTGGCTTGGTAGTTTGGTCTGCCCTGTTCCCATGATGCACTGGGCCAGGGTCAGACTAATTTGCATATAGCCAAGTTCTGAGCTGGGATGGTGCAGTGAGCTAAAAAACGGTGATGGATCAAGCCCTGATCTTTGGACTGGGTAAGAGTGGTCTGCTTAATTCAGACACTCTGTTCATCACCACCCCCTTTTCTGAATCATTTTTGTCCACCAAAAGCGTGGAAGGGTATACTCAGATGTGAGTCCCTAGCTCATTGCACCATCAAGATTCAAGCAAGCCGGGCCGAAGACGGCTGAAATGCCAGAAACCGGTCCCCGGTAGCTTGTTTCCTTCCCAGTATAAGAATTGGCTTGGTAGTTTGGTCTGCCCTGTTCACATGATGCACTGGGCCAGGGTCAGACTAATTTGCATATAGCCAAGTTCTGAGCTGGGATGGTGCAGTGAGCTAAAAAAACGGTGATGGATCAAGCCCTGATCTTTGGACTGGGTAAGAGTGGTCTGCTTAATTCAGACACTCTGTTCATCACCACCCCCTTTTCTGAATCATTTTTGTCCACTTTAAGCGTGGAAGGGTATACTCAGATGTGAGTCCCTAGCTCATTGCACCATCAGGATTCAAGTAAGCATGGGCGGAAAATCCGTTACGCTCGCAGATTTTGCGGATTTTCGGGAAATACAAATACAAAAAAGCCTCTGCTCTGTGGGGGCCGGGGGAGCAGTGATTGTCTGCAAGGTCTGCGCACCGCCAAGGAAGGCTTGCCGGGCCACCACCGGCCCGCGGGCCGTACTAGGAGTACCCCTGCTCTAGATACACATATGCTATCTAAGAGTCAGATAGTAGCATGATCCAGGTATATGGACACATACAGTTTCTGTGTCCCCCACCCAGGCTGTTGTCCTTAAGCATGGGCGGAAAATCCGTTACGCTCGTGGATTTTGTGGATTTTCGGGAAATCCGCAATCCGCGAGATTTGCGGATTTCCCGCAAAATCCGCAAATTCGCACGCAGCAGATTTTTTTGGCGGCGCGCGGCGTTGGTGATACAATTTTTGCGGCGCGCGGCGTTTATCATCGTTTGCCGAGTTGTTTTTTTCGATAGTTTGCGAGTGCTGCGCCATTTTGGATCTTGCTGTGTGATCCCGCGGGAATTGGCGAGCGCGATTACGTCATCGCGGCTTGCCAGCGATAGTTTGTCAACGCGAGTACGGCGAGATCACGTCTCGCGGTACTTCGCAATTGCGAGATTTGAGATGCGGCGAGCGAAAATATAAATTTGCAATTCTGCACAAGAAATCCACCAGCAAGCAGCATAAACCTTCTAGAAATGATGATTTTTATGTGAATAACTCCTTAGTTTGACATTTGCCTGCACTTTTTTAGCGAGGAGTCCATTTTGGGGAGGGGGGCAGGGGGGTGGGAGGAAGGAAGTGCCCCATAGTCTTCAACTTCCTGTTCCTGTTCAGCAGGCTCCTCCCAGTGCTTTGTCCATCTCCTGGTCACTTTTCATTTGGATGTGGACCTGGAAGGATTACTTTTTGTGGATGCTGCTGGATCTTTGGATTTGAGGCCTTTTTGACTTTCTTTGGATCACTGTTGGATTAGAAATTTTACAAGTAAGTTTGTTTGGGGCATTACAGTTGCTGCAACTAAAATTTTGGGATTTTCGATTTTTGGGCTGTTTTGGGGCCTTTTGCCCAGGGGTACTCAGTGGTGGGTGGACTGATTCTTTCTGTGGGTTGTCTTGAACTTAAACATCATGGAGGCCATAGATGAATTGGGATTGTGCTGATTTTTCTGTGTTTTTCGATTTTTTTTTTTTGTAAAATTTTGTGTTTTTCGATTTTTGACCTGTTGTTGGGGCCTTGACCAGGGGTAGTGAGTGGTGCATGGGCCTAGTCTTTCTGTGGGCTGTCTTGAATTTAAACATCATGGAGGCCATGGATGGAATGGGATTGTGCTGATTTTGCAGTGTTTTTCGATTTTTGGGCCTGTACTTGTGGCCTTTTCACCAGGGGTATTTGAGTCTAGCATGGGCCTAGTCTTTCTGTGGGCTGTCTTGAATTTAAACATCATGGAGGCCATGGATGGAATGGGATTGTGCTGATTTTGCAGTGTTTTTCGATTTTTGGGGGTGTTCATGGGGAGGGACATGCCATGTGGCTGGTGGCCATTTTGAGTGCAGCTACAGGCACTGGCCATGTGCTGGCAGGCAAGTGGCCATTTTGAATGCAGGCTTTGTTGTTAGGCCTCCAACCATTTTGCCTACTTTTCAACCTTTATTTATGCCCAGGCGTAGTGAGTCTTGCATGGGCCTAGTCTTTCTGTGGGTTGTCTTGAATTTAAACATCATGGAGGCCATGGATTGAATGGGATTGTGCTGATTTTGCAGTGTTTTTCGATTTTTGGGTGTGTTCATGGGGAGGGACATGCCATGTGGCTGGTGGCCATTTTGAGTGCAGCTACAGGCACTGGCCATGTGCTGGCAGGCAAGTGGCCATTTTGAATGCAGGCTTTGTTGTTAGGCCTCCAACCATTTTGCCTACTTTTCAACCTTTATTTATGCCCAGGGGTAGTGAGTCTTGCATGGGCCTAGTATTTCTGTGGGTTGTCTTGAATTTAAACATCATGGAGGCCATGGATTGAATGGGATTGTGCTGATTTTGCAGTGTTTTTCGATTTTTGGGCCTGTACTTGTGGCCTTTTCACCAGGGGTATTTGAGTCTAGCATGGGCCTAGTCTTTCTGTGGGCTGTCTTGAATTTAAACATCATGGAGGCCATGGATGGAATGGGATTGTGCTGATTTTGCAGTGTTTTTCGATTTTTGGGCCTGTACTTGTGGCCTTTTCACCAGGGGTATTTGAGTCTAGCATGGGCCTAGTCTTTCTGTGGGCTGTCTTGAATTTAAACATCATGGAGGCCATGGATGGAATGGGATTGTGCTGATTTTGCAGTGTTTTTCGATTTTTGGGGGTGTTCATGGGGAGGGACATGCCATGTGGCTGGTGGCCATTTTGAGTGCAGCTACAGGCACTGGCCATGTGCTGGCAGGCAAGTGGCCATTTTGAATGCAGGCTTTGTTGTTAGGCCTCCAACCATTTTGCCTACTTTTCAACCTTTATTTATGCCCAGGGGTAGTGAGTCTTGCATGGGCCTAGTCTTTCTGTGGGTTGTCTTGAATTTAAACATCATGGAGGCCATGGATTGAATGGGATTGTGCTGATTTTGCAGTGTTTTTCGATTTTTGGGTGTGTTCATGGGGAGGGACATGCCATGTGGCTGGTGGCCATTTTGAGTGCAGCTACAGGCACTGGCCATGTGCTGGCAGGCAAGTGGCCATTTTGAATGCAGGCTTTGTTGTTATGCCTCCAACCATTTTGCCTACTTTTCAACCTTTATTTATGCCCAGGGGTAGTGAGTCTTGCATGGGCCTAGTATTTCTGTGGGTTGTCTTGAATTTAAACATCATGGAGGCCATGGATTGAATGGGATTGTGCTGATTTTGCAGTGTTTTTCAATTTTTGGGCCTGTACTTGTGGCCTTTTCACCAGGGGTATTTGAGTCTAGCATGGGCCTAGTCTTTCTGTGGGCTGTCTTGAATTTAAACATCATGGAGGCCATGGATGGAATGGGATTGTGCTGATTTTGCAGTGTTTTTCGATTTTTGGGCCTGTACTTGTGGCCTTTTCACCAGGGGTATTTGAGTCTAGCATGGGCCTAGTCTTTCTGTGGGCTGTCTTGAATTTAAACATCATGGAGGCCATGGATGGAATGGGATTGTGCTGATTTTGCAGTGTTTTTCGATTTTTGGGGGTGTTCATGGGGAGGGACATGCCATGTGGCTGGTGGCCATTTTGAGTGCAGCTACAGGCACTGGCCATGTGCTGGCAGGCAAGTGGCCATTTTGAATGCAGGCTTTGTTGTTAGGCCTCCAACCATTTTGCCTACTTTTCAACCTTTATTTATGCCCAGGGGTAGTGAGTCTTGCATGGGCCTAGTATTTCTGTGGGTTGTCTTGAATTTAAACATCATGGAGGCCATGGATTGAATGGGATTTTGCTGATTTTGCAGTGTTTTTCGATTTTTGGGGGTGTTCATGGGGAGGGACATGCCATGTGGCTGGTGGCCATTTTGAGTGCAGCTACAGGCACTGGCCATGTGCTGGCAGGCAAGTGGCCATTTTAAATGCAGGCTTTGTTGTTAGGCCTCCAACCATTTTGCCTACTTTTCAACCTTTATTTATGCCCAGGGGTAGTGAGTCTTGCATGGGCCTAGTCTTTCTGTGGGTTGTCTTGAATTTAAACATTATGGAGGGCATGGATGGATTGGGATTGTGCTGATTTTGCGGTGTTTTTCGATTTTTTTGTGCTCTATAACTGAACTGATGTTCCTCTGTCTTCCATTTTTTTTAGGTGCACAAGACTCAAGAGAACCACCAGTGCCAGGAAGAAGTCCTGCAGCGGTGTGTGTGTGCAGCATAACGTCACGCGACGTCACGTCTGGCCTCAGACAACTCTACAATTCGTGCAACTGCGGCCTGCTGTCTGACCTGCTCTGAAGAAGATGGCCCCGCCCCCAAAGAAAGTTCTCCGTAGCTCCTCTAGCAAGAAAGTTGCTAGTAAGGAGCAGAAGAAGCAAGTTACCAAGGAGGCTGGTGTGCCACCCGCCACTTTTTTTGGGAGCAAAAAAAAAAGTACGCCTGCAGCAGCAGGATCTGCTGGGGACCAAGCTGAGAGCAGCACCCCTGCTCCATTGGGTTCAGTGCCTCCACCACCACGCCAACTTAAGTCAAAGCCCTTGAGTGCTTCAGAGGCAGTCAGTGTACTTCTCCAATCACCATCGACCAGTGATGTTGGCTCATCGCAAGAAAGTAGCAGCAATGTCCCTGAATCAACACAGGTTGTTGTAACTCATCTGACAAGTGTTGAACAACCACAGCCGCAACAACAACACCATGTGCAAGTACACGCCCAAGTACATGTGGAAGGAGAGGCAGCAAAAGGAGATGCGCAAGCAAAAGTGCATGGAGGTTCACAAGTGCCCACAATAGTTGTTCCTCCCGAAGTAGGGGCACATTTGGAAACCGACAATGAAGCCGAGGTATCATTGGAAGCCACTCCTCCTGATGATCATTCATTGTCTTCCACATCCCTAGCAAGGTAAAGATCAAGGGGGGTGTCTACATCTTCTTCAAGCCCACCTCGTTCTGATGCAAGTGATCTGTCTTGGGAACCACAACTGCGGTCTGACAGTGAGGCACACCATGATCTGACACCGGTACCTAAGCGTAAAAGGAAGGTCGTCCAAAAACTCAAACCTATGGAGTGTGATGAGGCTCAACAAGAAGTGACAGATACTGCTGGTGATGAAGCCTCTCACGATGACGACGAGCCAGTCATCACAAAGGTCACTGCAGCCCCACCGGGCATGCAGCAAAGAGACATTTTGACCCTATCCCGAGAAGCTGCTGAGCGTGATGATGATGTCGGCGAGGAGGCAATGGAAATGGAATCATTAGATTTGGAGTTAAGTAGTACACCAAAACCTACCGCTTCCATATTTCTTCGCAAGAAGGTACCCACCTCGTCCTCGACCTCAATTCGTGGTGGTGAAAGTGCAAAACGTACTGAAGTTCGGCAATCCACATCCTCCACTTCATCTGTCATTAGCAGCAGGACCACCACCACCAGTATCGCCGCCTCCTCCGGCCCCCGAAGACATTTCAAGTCTCCAGTTTGGGACTTCTTTAGTGTTTGCCCAAAAAAGGAAAACGTAGCTATTTGTAGCCTTTGTAAGCTTCGATTTAGTCGTGGTAAGCTTGGTTCTAACTATGGTACCGGAGGCCAGAGAGGTCATCTTGAGAGAAGGCACGCTGTCCAATGGTTTCCGCACCTAGAGGCGGTCAAGAAAGCCGGAATTGCACGTAATGAAAACGTTGATTTGTCATCTGCTGATGACGAGGAGGTAGAAGAAGACGATTCAAACACTTCACTTACACCCAGTTCCCATGTCAGCAGCACACCCCATGGGAGCCACACTAAGAGTGTGGGAGAGAGTGAGACATCAATGCGGAAAAGTTCATCAGCGAGCGTAACTGGGTCGAAGAGATCATCATCATCCCGTAAATCATTGGTCCAGGGCAACATTAAAAAGATGTTGTTTACAGAAGCGCAATATGAACGCAACCACCCAATGACCCGTCTGTATAACACTAAGCTGGCTAAAATGCTAGCTCTGGACCTTCTCCCTTTTTCTTTTGTAGAAGGGGTTGGTTTTCTAGAATTAGTGACAGCGCTCTGCCCTAAATGGAAGGTTCCTAGCCGGTTCTATTTTGCCCGAGTTGCGGTTCCAGCACTACATGAAGATGTTCTGAAGGTGATTGGGGCAGCTTTGCAGAAGAGTGCTGTTCACACTATACATCTGACAACAGACATGTGGACCAGTGGCGCAGGCGCTGATTACATGTGCATCACTGCACACTGGGTCTCTTTTTCAGGGGCTAAAGCAAAGCTAAACTCAGGTGTTGACACTAACATTGTTTTTAAAGGTGCTCGGAAACATGCAACACTAGCCATGTTTGGTTTGGAGAAACGTCACACAGCAGAAAACATTTTGGATGTCTTTAACACAAAGGTCCTTAACTGTCTGTCCCCACTAAAACGCAAGGTTGGTTATGTTTCCACGGACAATGGCGCCAATATAGTTAAGGCCATGAGGGACGGTTACTATTTCAGAGTGCCGTGTTTGGCGCACTGTATAAACCTGGTTGTCCAAAAATTCTTGGGTAATAAACGCAGTGCAGCGTACAGTGTATTGGAGAACTGCCGAAAAATTTGCAAGCATTTCAGGCATTCTTTTAAGGCCCGGAAGCAGCTGAGGAGCATGCTATATCAATGTCAAATGCCAGTGAAAGCACTCATCCAGGAGGTGGTAACACGTTGGAACTCAACCTTCTACATGCTTGAGCGTCTGTATGAGCAGTATACGCAACTCGATCAATATTTCTTGAAAGAGGGTATAGAGGAGCTGAGGATGGGTGGGCCGCAATGGAACATAGTTGAAAGCCTAACACGCATGCTTCGTCCTTTTGAGGTCTTCACGCGTGCAGTCAGCAAGGAGGACTCTAATTTGGGAAAAGCTATCCCATTGTTGTACATGCTGGAGGACCAACTGAAGGAGGTGTGTTCTGTGTTTGGAAAAGATGACAAAAAGAAAGACTCTTTGCTTCTGGCTGAGCAATTATTAGAGCTCCTACAAGGTGATGAACGTCTTAAAAAGATCCACTCAGAACAGCATTACATTTGTGCTACTATTCTGGATCCACGCTACAAAAAGGCGCTGGCAGGCAGAGCATTCTTTCCTTTTGGTGATGAAGATGTTACAAAGTACAAACGTTGGCTAGCCTTGTCAGCCAAGAAGTTTGAAACAGAACGGCTGGAAATTGAAGGAAATGGCAGTACATCAGCAGGCCATCCCCAGTCAAAACAATCCACTTCTGCACCTGTGGCTGTGGCACAAGTGACCTCTCAGCCGTTAAAGACACCGGCAACCGGATCATCTGCACGAAAGACAACAGAAACATTGGAGGCTGAAGAGGATTGGCTAGCTCTGCGTGGGTTTGGTTCTCAAAAGGTCAGAGGCACAGCAAGAGCTACGCAAAGTGGAGGAACCTTGGAGGAGGACCTTGAGTCGATGGTGAAGGACTATCTGAATGACTCCACAGAGGTCTATGTTAATTCTGACCCATTGGCGTATTGGCATGGGAAAAAAGAATTGTGGCCACAGCTCACCAACCTGGCTTTAAACTACTTGTCTTGCCCACTCGCAAGTGTGTCTTCTGAACGGGTTTTCAGTGCGGCTGGTGGGATTGTAACTCCCAAACGGAGCCGCCTCTCGCCCAAAAATGTGGAGAGGTTAACAATGATCAAGATGAATCAGCACCTCATACCACCAGATTTCAGAGTACGAGAGAGCGTGCCGGATGAAGAGGAGGTGGCCAGCAACATAGATGAGGGAATTTCTACTCTGTCAGGTGGCACTGACCTCACCCTGGCTGAATTCGCAGAGTATGATGACGAAGCCTTATTCTTATTCCTGGACCGTGATACCGACTTCGAGCCCTGAAAATGAGACAACGAATCAATAACTTTCTTTTTCATCCTTATTCACTTTTATTCCTGTGTGTCTGTCTTTCTTTGTTGTGCACAGTTAATATAATTCAAACTTTAATCAGATAATCACAAAAACAAGCCCATCAGCAGAACTGTCTTCACTTGTTTGCTAATTTATTTGAAGGTGCCGCAGTCTGCATTCCTCAGGTTCACAAGTTCAGAAGAACATGCTCCTCTATCCTCCTCCTCCAGACTCCTATTTCCATCAAAGCAGAGGGCTGGTTTACGCCCAATGAAGAAAGACTCAGCACTTGTGGGGGTGTTGTTCTACCTCTTTGCAGGTGAGTTGACGGGTCTGGGGCCATTGCTGGGAAGCACTAAAAGTGGTTTGGACCAAATCCGAGGCGGAAAATTTTTTGTGTTTTTGATGACTTGCTTGCCTTTGAGGTGCTCTTAGGGGGGGTTCCGTCTGTTTGTGGGTGAGTTTCGTGGTCTGAGAGCATTGCTGGGACACTCTAATCTTGATTGCATTTGCTTTTCAGGAAATCCGTCGTGCCAACCCCGACTTATGGCCTAGCTACGCAGCGCGTTTGGACCGAAGGCCCAGAAATATTGCAAGTATGAGATTTTGCTTTTGGCCTGTTTGGGGGTGTTATGCTTCTTGGCGGGTGGGTTGCCGGGTCTTGGGGCATTCCTGGGAAGGTCTAATACCGGGTAGAAGTGGTTGGGACAAAATCCAGGCCGATTTTTTTTTGGGCTATTTCTGACATTTTGCTCTATGTAGCGTTTTCGGGGGCCTGTTTGGGGGGCTTCCTGGTGTTTGTGGGTGAGTTTCGTGGTCTGGGAGCACTGCTGGGACACTCTAATCTTGATTGCATTTGCTTTTCAGGAAATCCGTCGTGCCAACCCCGACTTATGGCCTAGCTACGCAGCGCGTTTGGACCGAAGGCCCAGAAATATTGCAAGTATGAGATTTTGCTTTTGGCCTGTTTGGGGGTGTTATGCTTCTTGGCGGGTGGGTTGACGGGTCTTGGGGCATTCCTGGGAAGGTCTAATACCGGGTAGAAGTGGTTGGGACAAAATCCAGGCCGATTTTTTTTTTGGCTATTTCTGACATTTTGCTCTATGTAGCGTTTTCGGGGGCCTGTTTGGGGGGCTTCCTGGTGTTTGCGGGTGAGTTTCGTGGTCTGGGAGCACTGCTGGGACACTCTAATCTTGATTGCATTTGCTTTTCAGGAAATCCGTCGTGCCAACCCCGACTTATGGCCTAGCTACGCAGCGCGTTTGGACCGAAGGCCCAGAAATATTGCAAGTATGAGATTTTGCTTTTGGCCTGTTTGGGGGTGTTATGCTTCTTGGCGGGTGGGTTGCCGGGTCTTGGGGCATTCCTGGGAAGGTCTAATACCGGGTAGAAGTGGTTGGGACAAAATCCAGGCCGATTTTTTTTTTGGCTATTTCTGACATTTTGCTCTATGTAGCGTTTTCGGGGGCCTGTTTGGGGGGCTTCCTGGTGTTTGCGGGTGAGTTTCGTGGTCTGGGAGCACTGCTGGGACACTCTAATCTTGATTGCATTTGCTTTTCAGGAAATCCGTCGTGCCAACCCCGACTTATGGCCTAGCTACGCAGCGCGTTTGGACCGAAGGCCCAGAAATATTGCAAGTATGAGATTTTGCTTTTGGCCTGTTTGGGGGTGTTATGCTTCTTGGCGGGTGGGTTGCCGGGTCTTGGGGCATTCCTGGGAAGGTCTAATACCGGGTAGAAGTGGTTGGGACAAAATCCAGGCCGATTTTTTTTTTGGGCTATTTCTGACATTTTGCTCTATGTAGCGTTTTCGGGGGCCTGTTTGGGGGGCTTCCTGGTGTTTGTGGGTGAGTTTCGTGGTCTGGGAGCACTGCTGGGACACTCTAATCTTGATTGCATTTGCTTTTCAGGAAATCCGTCGTGCCAACCCCGACTTATGGCCTAGCTACGCAGCGCGTTTGGACCGAAGGCCCAGAAATATTGCAAGTATGAGATTTTGCTTTTGGCCTGTTTGGGGGTGTTATGCTTCTTGGCGGGTGGGTTGACGGGTCTTGGGGCATTCCTGGGAAGGTCTAATACCGGGTAGAAGTGGTTGGGACAAAATCCAGGCCGATTTTTTTTTTGGCTATTTCTGACATTTTGCTCTATGTAGCGTTTTCGGGGGCCTGTTTGGGGGGCTTCCTGGTGTTTGTGGGTGAGTTTCGTGGTCTGGGAGCACTGCTGGCTATATATACTTTACTTTGCAAGAGGTTTGAAGCAAATCCATGGTGGCAGAGGGGACTTAGGGCCTAGCTGCAGAGCGCGCGTGGAGTGATTTGGGAAATTTGTGAAAAATTGACTGTCCCCATTTTTGTACTTTTGCTCTTTGGCTGTTTGGGGGTCTTCTACTCGTTTTCTCCTGGGTTGACGGCTCTGGGGCCATTGCTGGGAAGCTCTAATACCGGATAAAAGTGTTTTGGACCAAATCCCAGGCGGAATTTTTTTTGTGTTTTTGATGACTTGCTTGCCTTTGAGGTGCTCTTAGGGGGGGTTCCGTCTGTTTGCGGGTGAGTTTCGTGGTCTGGGAGCACTGCTGGGACACTCTAATCTTGATTGCATTTGCTTTTCAGGAAATCCGTCGTGCCAACCCCGACTTATGGCCTAGCTACGCAGCGCGTTTGGACCGAAGGCCCAGAAATATTGCAAGTATGAGATTTTGCTTTTGGCCTGTTTGGGGGTGTTACGCTTCTTGGCGGGTGGGTTGCCGGGTCTTGGGGCATTCCTGGGAAGGTCTAATACCGGGTAGAAGTGGTTGGGACAAAATCCGCGCGGAAAAGCCTTTAGTTTTGGCACTTTTTGTAACTTAGGGTTCGTTAGGGTTAGCCCTAGCAGCAGGATTGCATGTGTTTCGGGGTGTTCTAGATTTTTCAAACTGAGTTCTGGGGTCTTAGAGCACTCGTGAGAATGTGTAATTTTGGTTGCAAGTCATTTGAAGAAAATCCATGGTGGGAAAGGGGGGATTTGGCATAGTTAAAGAAAGCCTTTGCCACTATTCTTAACTTAGGGTTCGTTAGGGTTAGCAGTATTTCTATTGCATGTGTTTGAGTGGGGGGGATTTCGAGTCTTGGAGCGATGCTGGCTATGGCTACTTTTGCTTGGTTGCTTGCAAGTGGTTTGAATGCAATCCACGGTGGGTAATGGGTAATTAGGGTACTTCGGCCTACTTTTACTTTCAAAGTAAGTTTTGTCACCAGTTTTCTGCTAGGCCTCGTTTTTTGAGATTTGATTGGGGGTCTTCTACATTTTTGCGACTGGCTTTAGTAAGGGTCTGGGTGGGAGCACTGCTAGGAAGATCTAATTTTGTTCTAAAACACAGTTTACAGTACACCTAGCTTGAGGGGCAAGATCCGCTACATTAATTTGCCCATACTTATTTATCCTTCAAAAGGTGACTCAGAGTACGCACTTTCAAAAACATTGTACTGTCTACTAGGAAAAACAAATTGTGACTTTTTGCACTCCACAGCCTACATACCTTATATTTATTTATCAGTGGTGTTGTAATATTATATCACTTCCTGTTTTTCGTTGAATAATTACAGGCCGGGTTTCAGTCTCTGCAATGGGGAAAAAAGGATGGAGTCAGGCTTCACAGTAGCGAGCCACAATTCAGCATCAGGCAGGCAGTGGACAGGGTGTCTTCTGGTGACCAACATCGGTGGACGAAGCGTCGGCTGCAATGGAGGAGTGCCGCTAATAGGAGGATTTTTTTTCTGCGGGCAACTTACTTACCACTTCCAACAGGACCACTACAACCACATAGATACAGTATCCCTTGCCTTTTTCTCTGACTGTGACTGCATTTCTTGGCTCTCTCTCGGCTTCTACATTGATCCCTTAACACATCACTTAGTCCACTCCACTATCTGCACCACACATAGTCATTTGTAAGTGCTCCTACGTAATTCGCAAGTCGCAGCACGCCCCAGGCCGTAGAGGACTGGGATGGCCCCAATGATGAAGCATGTCACCAAGGGGCAACCCTGGTGAGTGAGGGGACACCTAGAAAAAAAGCAATTTCTCCTTTTCTATCTACTATACCTTCTGTCAGGTTACGCAGCCCCTAAGCGCCTACCGTACTATGAAACTACATTTCCCATGAGTAGGCGGGAGACTTGCAGACTATTTAGTGAGACTATATGAGAGTACCCTTGTATGTTAGGACAGCACTTCACTGATGCCTGTCTTGTCTTCTGTTACAGGTATCCTTTCCCTGCTGACCCTACCTTTACCCATCCCACATTTTTTATTTTAGTTTGTTATTTTTCTCCCCCGCCTAATGCCTCGAACACCCTGTGTTTACACTTCTGGGTGTTGGTGACATTTGGAGGTGGAACCATATTTGCATCGACTGGATCACGGGGAGTAAACCTGACACCTTCCAGACCAACCCCATTGAGTGTTGTTGTGAATGGATTTATAGTGACCAGCAAGGCTCTCGGGTATCTGGCTACAGAGACCTTATGTTGAATATCGTTATCAATAATTCCACACAGGCCCTGTACTGTCGCATTCTTTCTTTCCACAGTTGTCGATGATATATTCTTACTCTGCTTGACAAAGAACCATTGCTAATGTGAAAGAACTTCAACCGAATTAGTAGTTATACTTTACCATTTGTTAGGCTACAATGTGGCACTGCTCTACTGTACTTCTGTCACCTGCTATATTCTCAGTTGTACCGTTGAATTGCTCAGGAGGACAAACCAGATTTCATTTTCTTTTTTTTCATAGGCATGCAACTGCCACTGTGTCACACCACTAGTACCACCGCTATGAGGAAATTTTATCCGACCAAGATTGCCAACGTTATTCGGTGTTTCCCGTGGAGCCAGCCCTGGGTCTAGCCCTACTTTCAAACACAAATTACAGGTAAGATAAGCGTTTGGTGGTTTGGGGGTATAATGGAGTATTAGTACGAGAGACGAGAGACTGAAGGTAGTACTACTAAAGTCCTAGGACTCTTGGATTCACTTCACTTAGTCTGTGAGAGGCACTTAGTGTTGAAAACATTTGGGCATTTACACTTAAAGGAAGAAAATGGAACTAAACTTTCAGGAAAACAGTCAACGTTAAACCCCCACCCACCAGGCAAGCAGTAAAAAACAGGTATGCTCAGATAAAGTTTGAAAAAGTATATTTATATCCCTAACAAAATAATCTCCCGCAAGACCCTCCCTAACCCCAACGATTGTCCTTCAAAAGTCCCCAAAAACCCAACTCCCAATTCCCACCCCCCAAAAGTCTCTAAAAAAGGGGCAAGGGACACTATGGGTGGATGCTGTTAACTTTTTGGGCCAGGGCATCATGCTCCTCGCGGAGCAAGGCGAGCTCCTGCTGAAGGCGGGACACCATCAGGGTAGTGCGGCGCAGGCGTGCCTTCACTGCCTTGCAGGTGCAAGGCCTGTGAGAGGCAGCTGTTGGCCTTGCTGCTCGGCGGTGGCGTTTGCCTTTGGCAGCCCGGCTCAGTCTCGGTGGACCACTGTGCTGGGTGGCAGCCCGTGGGGCCACGGAGGCCGATGCAGACGACGTTGTTGTAGTTGTCGACTGCACACTTTCCACGTCCTCCAGGGCCACCAGCCGCCGATATTCCGCAACAGTGGCCTCGATCCTCCGTTGCCGGGCCGCTCTAGCCAGCTCCTTCCTCCTTGTTCGTTTGGAAGGAGAACCTATATGAAGAAAGAAAGACATAGTCTGTAACCAATGCTCTTTAAGATTAACTCAATCATTCAGCAGAAATTTGTGCTGCAGTACAACTAGCAACTTGCAAGCGCATTACATAACTATTGAGGCCAGTATCTATCTAACCTCACATTTCTTCATCCTTGCTCTAACATTAGTGGGAGTTTAAGGAACAAATTCTACGAGCACTGTGGACTTCCATTGGAGTCGACTATGAAAGTACACCAGTCTTATTCTTCTTCTTATCTCTTGTTTTGGAAAATTGGTACGTTATTTTCTGCAAGCCGGCATAATGCCAGCGCGGTAAACTTGCACCCGAGAAAAAGAGACGCACGCCATGAGGAGTGACCTAGACTTGCGTTGCCGTTGCGTTACTGTACCCGTCCAGTACATGCAGGTGGTGAATCTCTTACTTTTCTATTACGGGTGGCACTGAGAATACTCTGTTACAACTCAAGGGCTACTGCTTAATTAATTTAACTTTCACCCTACAGTGGAAATGAGTACTAGAAATGGAAAATTGAAGAAGATAAATAATCTGATTATCTATCACTTCACATGGGATGTTTTTGCTTATATATGGGATGACTTTAGGTGCTTTGCTTTTTATTGAGTGACCAGTGATACATCCACACATGAATGACTGAGTACTACTAAACTTATTAAGAGAGGTAGGGAGTGGCCACCATAATAACCGGATCTATGCAGTGCTTGCAATACAAACTACTGCTACTATTTATGGTAGTATTTGGACAAAATTAAAAGTTCTTTTCCTTGCCTTTCCTACACTGGAACGGACGTGCGGGTGCAGTGTTACATGCTCTTCAAAGTTACACTTAGTTCATCCACTGACCGTCTACTCTCTCTAGATCATGGGTACTCACAAACTTTCTCTCAGGGGCTACATTTACAGTGTAGTTTGGGGCCGAGGGCCGCACTGGTGGGGGTGGAGTCAGAGGGGGCGGGGCTAAAGCAAAACGATAACTTGTGACCATGAGGTTGCACACAGGTCCCTGCAGCAGATGCCCTCATCCACTGAGCCACCAGACCCAGCATTTACATACATCTCTCTCCCTCCTGCTCTCCCTCCTGCCCTCCCTCCCTCCATCTCTCTCTCCCTCCTGCCCTCCCTCTCCCTCCCCCTCTGTCATCTCACTGTGTGTGTGTCTATCTGTGTCAGCCTTCAGCCCGGGTTGAGACCGCTTCCACAACGCGCACACACAGACAACAACACCAAAGTACTTAACAGGTCTTTAAAAGACCATTAACATATTATTGAGGCTTTGTTTGTTTTAGCGCCCCTGCTTCTCCACCCTGACAATCACTGCTTGCCCGGCCCCACAGAGCAGAGGCTTTGTTCTATTTCACCTCTTTGTGGCCTTGCATCTCCACTCTGCTCTGTGGGGGCCGGGGGAGCAGTGATTGTCAGAGTGGAGATGCAGGGGCGCTAACAGGTGAAATACAAAAAAGCCTCTGCTCTGTGGGGGCCGGGGGAGCAGTGATTGTCTGCAAGGTCTGCGCACCGCCAAGGAAGGCTTGCCGGGCCACCACCGGCCCGCGGGCCGTACTAGGAGTACCCCTGCTCTAGATACACATATGCTATCTAAGAGTCAGATAGTAGCATGATCCAGGTATATGGACACATACAGTTTCTGTGTCACCCACCCAGGCTGTTGTCCTTAAGCATGGGCGGAAAATCCGTTACGCTCGTGGATTTTGCGGATTTTCGGGAAATCCGCAATCCGCGAGATTTGCGGATTTCCCGCAAAATCCGCAAATTCGCACGCAGCGGATTTTTTGGGCGGCGCGCGGCGTTGGTGATACAATTTTTGCGGTGCGCGGCGTTTATCATCGTTTGCCGAGTTGTTTTTTTCGATAGTTTGCGAGTGCTGCGCCATTTTGGATCTTGCTGTGTGATCCCGCGGGAATTGGCGAGCGCGATTACGTCATCGCGGCTTGCCAGCGATAGTTTGTCAACGCGAGTACGGCGAGATCACGTCTCGCGGTACTTCGCAATTGCGAGATTTGAGATGCGGCGAGCGAAAATATAAATTTGCAATTCTGCACAAGAAATCCACCAGCAAGCAGCATAAACCTTCTAGAAATGATGATTTTTATGTGAATAACTCCTTAGTTTGACATTTGCCTGCACTTTTTTTAGCGAGGAGTCCATTTTGGGGAGGGGGGCAGGGGGGTGGGAGGAAGGAAGTGCCCCATAGTCTTCAACTTCCTGTTCCTGTTCAGCAGGCTCCTCCCAGTGCTTTGTCCATCTCCTGGTCACTTTTCATTTGGATGTGGACCTGGAAGGATTACTTTTTGTGGATGCTGCTGGATCTTTGGATTTGAGGCCTTTTTGACTTTCTTTGGATCACTGTTGGATTAGAAATTTTACAAGTAAGTTTGTTTGGGGCATTACAGTTGCTGCAACTAAAATTTTGGGATTTTTGATTTTTGGGCTGTTTTGGGGCCTTTTGCCCAGGGGTACTCAGTGGTGGGTGGACTGATTCTTTCTGTGGGTTGTCTTGAACTTAAACATCATGGAGGCCATAGATGAATTGGGATTGTGCTGATTTTTCTGTGTTTTTCGATTTTTTTTTTTTTTTAATTTTGTGTTTTTCGATTTTTGACCTGTTGTTGGGGCCTTGACCAGGGGTAGTGAGTGGTGCATGGGCCTAGTCTTTCTGTGGGCTGTCTTGAATTTAAACATCATGGAGGCCATGGATGGAATGGGATTGTGCTGATTTTGCAGTGTTTTTCGATTTTTGGGCCTGTACTTGTGGCCTTTTCACCAGGGGTATTTGAGTCTAGCATGGGCCTAGTCTTTCTGTGGGCTGTCTTGAATTTAAACATCATGGAGGCCATGGATGGAATGGGATTGTGCTGATTTTGCAGTGTTTTTCGATTTTTGGGGGTGTTCATGGGGAGGGACATGCCATGTGGCTGGTGGCCATTTTGAGTGCAGCTACAGGCACTGGCCATGTGCTGGCAGGCAAGTGGCCATTTTGAATGCAGGCTTTGTTGTTAGGCCTCCAACCATTTTGCCTACTTTTCAACCTTTATTTATGCCCAGGGGTAGTGAGTCTTGCATGGGCCTAGTCTTTCTGTGGGTTGTCTTGAATTTAAACATCATGGAGGCCATGGATTGAATGGGATTGTGCTGATTTTGCAGTGTTTTTCGATTTTTGGGTGTGTTCATGGGGAGGGACATGCCATGTGGCTGGTGGCCATTTTGAGTGCAGCTACAGGCACTGGCCATGTGCTGGCAGGCAAGTGGCCATTTTGAATGCAGGCTTTGTTGTTAGGCCTCCAACCATTTTGCCTACTTTTCAACCTTTATTTATGCCCAGGGGTAGTGAGTCTTGCATGGGCCTAGTATTTCTGTGGGTTGTCTTGAATTTAAACATCATGGAGGCCATGGATTGAATGGGATTGTGCTGATTTTGCAGTGTTTTTCGATTTTTGGGCCTGTACTTGTGGCCTTTTCACCAGGGGTATTTGAGTCTAGCATGGGCCTAGTCTTTCTGTGGGCTGTCTTGAATTTAAACATCATGGAGGCCATGGATGGAATGGGATTGTGCTGATTTTGCAGTGTTTTTCGATTTTTGGGCCTGTACTTGTGGCCTTTTCACCAGGGGTATTTGAGTCTAGCATGGGCCTAGTCTTTCTGTGGGCTGTCTTGAATTTAAACATCATGGAGGCCATGGATGGAATGGGATTGTGCTGATTTTGCAGTGTTTTTCGATTTTTGGGGGTGTTCATGGGGAGGGACATGCCATGTGGCTGGTGGCCATTTTGAGTGCAGCTACAGGCACTGGCCATGTGCTGGCAGGCAAGTGGCCATTTTGAATGCAGGCTTTGTTGTTAGGCCTCCAACCATTTTGCCTACTTTTCAACCTTTATTTATGCCCAGGGGTAGTGAGTCTTGCATGGGCCTAGTCTTTCTGTGGGTTGTCTTGAATTTAAACATCATGGAGGCCATGGATTGAATGGGATTGTGCTGATTTTGCAGTGTTTTTCGATTTTTGGGTGTGTTCATGGGGAGGGACATGCCATGTGGCTGGTGGCCATTTTGAGTGCAGCTACAGGCACTGGCCATGTGCTGGCAGGCAAGTGGCCATTTTGAATGCAGGCTTTGTTGTTAGGCCTCCAACCATTTTGCCTACTTTTCAACCTTTATTTATGCCCAGGGGTAGTGAGTCTTGCATGGGCCTAGTATTTCTGTGGGTTGTCTTGAATTTAAACATCATGGAGGCCATGGATTGAATGGGATTGTGCTGATTTTGCAGTGTTTTTCGATTTTTGGGCCTGTACTTGTGGCCTTTTCACCAGGGGTATTTGAGTCTAGCATGGGCCTAGTCTTTCTGTGGGCTGTCTTGAATTTAAACATCATGGAGGCCATGGATGGAATGGGATTGTGCTGATTTTGCAGTGTTTTTCGATTGTTGGGCCTGTACTTGTGGCCTTTTCGCCAGGGGTATTTGAGTCTAGCATGGGCCTAGTCTTTCTGTGGGCTGTCTTGAATTTAAACGTCATGGAGGCCATGGATGGAATGGGATTGTGCTGATTTTGCAGTGTTTTTCGATTTTTGGGGGTGTTCATGGGGAGGGACATGCCATGTGGCTGGTGGCCATTTTGAGTGCAGCTACAGGCACTGGCCATGTGCTGGCAGGCAAGTGGCCATTTTAAATGCAGGCTTTGTTGTTAGGCCTCCAACCATTTTGCCTACTTTTCAACCTTTATTTATGCCCAGGGGTAGTGAGTCTTGCATGGGCCTAGTCTTTCTGTGGGTTGTCTTGAATTTAAACATTATGGAGGGCATGGATGGATTGGGATTGTGCTGATTTTGCAGTGTTTTTCGATTTTTTTGTGCTCTATAACTGAACTGATGTTCCTCTGTCTTCCATTTTTTTTAGGTGCACAAGACTCAAGAGAACCACCAGTGCCAGGAAGAAGTCCTGCAGCGGTGTGTGTGTGCAGCATAACGTCACGCGACGTCACGTCTGGCCTCAGACAACTCTACAATTCGTGCAACTGCGGCCTGCTGTCTGACCTGCTCTGAAGAAGATGGCCCCGCCCCCAAAGAAAGTTCTCCGTAGCTCCTCTAGCAAGAAAGTTGCTAGTAAGGAGCAGAAGAAGCAAGTTACCAAGGAGGCTGGTGTGCCACCCGCCACTTTTTTTGGGAGCAAAAAAAAAAGTACGCCTGCAGCAGCAGGATCTGCTGGGGACCAAGCTGAGAGCAGCACCCCTGCTCCATTGGGTTCAGTGCCTCCACCACCACACCAACTTAAGTCAAAGTCCTTGAGTGCTTCAGAGGCAGTCAGTGTACTTCTCCAATCACCATCGACCAGTGATGTTGGCTCATCGCAAGAAAGTAGCAGCAATGTCCCTGAATCAACACAGGTTGTTGTAACTCATCTGACAAGTGTTGAACAACCACAGCCGCAACAACAACACCATGTGCAAGTACACGCCCAAGTACATGTGGAAGGAGAGGCAGCAAAAGGAGATGCGCAAGCAAAGGTGCATGGAGGTTCACAAGTGCCCACAATAGTTGTTCCTCCCGAAGTAGGGGCACATTTGGAAATCGACAATGAAGCCGATGTATCATTGGAAGCCACTCCTCCTGATGATCATTCATTGTCTTCCACATCCCTAGCAAGGAAAAGATCAAGGGGGGTGTCTACATCTTCTTCAAGCCCACCTCGTTCTGATGCAAGTGATCTGTCTTGGGAACCACAACTGCGGTCTGACAGTGAGGCACACCATGATCTGACACCGGTACCTAAGCGTAAAAGGAAGGTCGTCCAAAAACTCAAACCTATGGAGTGTGATGAGGCTCAACAAGAAGTGACAGATACTGCTGGTGATGAAGCCTCTCACGATGACGACGAGCCAGTCATCACAAAGGTCACTGCAGCCCCACCGGGCATGCAGCAAAGAGACATTTTGACCCTATCCCGAGAAGCTGCTGAGCGTGATGATGATGTCGGCGAGGAGGCAATGGAAATGGAATCATTAGATTTGGAGTTAAGTAGTACACCAAAACCTACCGCTTCCATATTTCTTCGCAAGAAGGTACCCACCTCGTCCTCGACCTCAATTCGTGGTGGTGAAAGTGCAAAACGTACTGAAGTTCGGCAATCCACATCCTCCACTTCATCTGTCATTAGCAGCAGGACCACCACCACCAGTATCGCCGCCTCCTCCGGCCCCCGAAGACATTTCAAGTCTCCAGTTTGGGACTTCTTTAGTGTTTGCCCAAAAAAGGAAAACGTAGCCATTTGTAGCCTTTGTAAGCTTCGATTTAGTCGTGGTAAGCTTGGTTCTAACTATGGTACCGGAGGCCAGAGAGGTCATCTTGAGAGAAGGCACGCTGTCCAATGGTTTCCGCACCTAGAGGCGGTCAAGAAAGCCGGAATTGCACGTAATGAAAACGTTGATTTGTCATCTGCTGATGACGAGGAGGTAGAAGAAGACGATTCAAACACTTCACTTACACCCAGTTCCCATGTCAGCAGCACACCCCATGGGAGCCACACTAAGAGTGTGGGAGAGAGTGAGACATCAATGCGGAAAAGTTCATCAGCGAGCGTAACTGGGTCGAAGAGATCATCATCATCCCGTAAATCATTGGTCCAGGGCAACATTAAAAAGATGTTGTTTACAGAAGCGCAATATGAACGCAACCACCCAATGACCCGTCTGTATAACACTAAGCTGGCTAAAATGCTAGCTCTGGACCTTCTCCCTTTTTCTTTTGTAGAAGGGGTTGGTTTTCTAGAATTAGTGACAGCGCTCTGCCCTAAATGGAAGGTTCCTAGCCGGTTCTATTTTGCCCGAGTTGCGGTTCCAGCACTACATGAAGATGTTCTGAAGGTGATTGGGGCAGCTTTGCAGAAGAGTGCTGTTCACACTATACATCTGACAACAGACATGTGGACCAGTGGCGCAGGCGCTGATTACATGTGCATCACTGCACACTGGGTCTCTTTTTCAGGGGCTAAAGCAAAGCTAAACTCAGGTGTTGACACTAACATTGTTTTTAAAGGTGCTCGGAAACATGCAACACTAGCCATGGTTGGTTTGGAGAAACGTCACACAGCAGAAAACATTTTGGATGTCTTTAACACAAAGGTCCTTAACTGTCTGTCCCCACTAAAACGCAAGGTTGGTTATGTTTCCACGGACAATGGCGCCAATATAGTTAAGGCCATGAGGGACGGTTACTATTTCAGAGTGCCGTGTTTGGCGCACTGTATAAACCTGGTTGTCCAAAAATTCTTGGGTAATAAACGCAGTGCAGCGTACAGTGTATTGGAGAACTGCCGAAAAATTTGCAAGCATTTCAGGCATTCTTTTAAGGCCCGGAAGCAGCTGAGGAGCATGCTATATCAATGTCAAATGCCAGTGAAAGCACTCATCCAGGAGGTGGTAACACGTTGGAACTCAACCTTCTACATGCTTGAGCGTCTGTATGAGCAGTATACGCAACTCGATCAATATTTCTTGAAAGAGGGTATAGAGGAGCTGAGGATGGGTGGGCCGCAATGGAACATAGTTGAAAGCCTAACACGCATGCTTCGTCCTTTTGAGGTCTTCACGCGTGCAGTCAGCAAGGAGGACTCTAATTTGGGAAAAGCTATCCCATTGTTGTACATGCTGGAGGACCAACTGAAGGAGGTGTGTTCTGTGTTTGGAAAAGATGACAAAAAGAAAGACTCTTTGCTTCTGGCTGAGCAATTATTAGAGCTCCTACAAGGTGATGAACGTCTTAAAAAGATCCACTCAGAACAGCATTACATTTGTGCTACTATTCTGGATCCACGCTACAAAAAGGCGCTGGCAGGCAGAGCATTCTTTCCTTTTGGTGATGAAGATGTTACAAAGTACAAACGTTGGCTAGCCTTGTCAGCCAAGAAGTTTGAAACAGAACGGCTGGAAATTGAAGGAAATGGCAGTACATCAGCAGGCCATCCCCAGTCAAAACAATCCACTTCTGCACCTGTGGCTGTGGCACAAGTGACCTCTCAGCCGTTAAAGACACCGGCAACCGGATCATCTGCACGAAAGACAACAGAAACATTGGAGGCTGAAGAGGATTGGCTAGCTCTGCGTGGGTTTGGTTCTCAAAAGGTCAGAGGCACAGCAAGAGCTACGCAAAGTGGAGGAACCTTGGAGGAGGACCTTGAGTCGATGGTGAAGGACTATCTGAATGACTCCACAGAGGTCTATGTTAATTCTGACCCATTGGCGTATTGGCATGGGAAAAAAGAATTGTGGCCACAGCTCACCAACCTGGCTTTAAACTACTTGTCTTGCCCACTCGCAAGTGTGTCTTCTGAACAGGTTTTCAGTGCGGCTGGTGGGATTGTAACTCCCAAACGGAGCCGCCTCTCGCCCAAAAATGTGGAGAGGTTAACAATGATCAAGATGAATCAGCACCTCATACCACCAGATTTCAGAGTACGAGAGAGCGTGCCGGATGAAGAGGAGGTGGCCAGCAACATAGATGAGGGAATTTCTACTCTGTCAGGTGGCACTGACCTCACCCTGGCTGAATTCGCAGAGTATGATGACGAAGCCTTATTCTTATTCCTGGACCGTGATACCGACTTCGAGCCCTGAAAATGAGACAACGAATCAATAACTTTCTTTTTCATCCTTATTCACTTTTATTCCTGTGTGTCTGTCTTTCTTTGTTGTGCACAGTTAATATAATTCAAACTTTAATCAGATAATCACAAAAACAAGCCCATCAGCAGAACTGTCTTCACTTGTTTGCTAATTTATTTGAAGGTGCCGCAGTCTGCATTCCTCAGGTTCACAAGTTCAGAAGAACATGCTCCTTTATCCTCCTCCTCCAGACTCCTATTTCCATCAAAGCAGAGGGCTGGTTTACGCCCAATGAAGAAAGACTCAGCACTTGTGGGGGTGTTGTTCTACCTCTTTGCAGGTGAGTTGACGGGTCTGGGGCCATTGCTGGGAAGCACTAAAAGTGGTTTGGACCAAATCCGAGGCGGAACATTTTTTGTGTTTTTGATGACTTGCTTGCCTTTGAGGTGCTCTTAGGGGGGGTTCCGTCTGTTTGTGGGTGAGTTTCGTGGTCTGAGAGCATTGCTGGGACACTCTAATCTTGATTGCATTTGCTTTTCAGGAAATCCGTCGTGCCAACCCCGACTTATGGCCTAGCTACGCAGCGCGTTTGGACCGAAGGCCCAGAAATATTGCAAGTATGAGATTTTGCTTTTGGCCTGTTTGGGGGTGTTATGCTTCTTGGCGGGTGGGTTGCCGGGTCTTGGGGCATTCCTGGGAAGGTCTAATACCGGGTAGAAGTGGTTGGGACAAAATCCAGGCCGATTTTTTTTTGGGCTATTTCTGACATTTTGCTCTATGTAGCGTTTTCGGGGGCCTGTTTGGGGGGCTTCCTGGTGTTTGTGGGTGAGTTTCGTGGTCTGGGAGCACTGCTGGGACACTCTAATCTTGATTGCATTTGCTTTTCAGGAAATCCGTCGTGCCAACCCCGACTTATGGCCTAGCTACGCAGCGCGTTTGGACCGAAGGCCCAGAAATATTGCAAGTATGAGATTTTGCTTTTGGCCTGTTTGGGGGTGTTATGCTTCTTGGCGGGTGGGTTGCCGGGTCTTGGGGCATTCCTGGGAAGGTCTAATACCGGGTAGAAGTGGTTGGGACAAAATCCAGGCCGATTTTTTTTTTGGCTATTTCTGACATTTTGCTCTATGTAGCGTTTTCGGGGGCCTGTTTGGGGGGCTTCCTGGTGTTTGCGGGTGAGTTTCGTGGTCTGGGAGCACTGCTGGGACACTCTAATCTTGATTGCATTTGCTTTTCAGGAAATCCGTCGTGCCAACCCCGACTTATGGCCTAGCTACGCAGCGCGTTTGGACCGAAGGCCCAGAAATATTGCAAGTATGAGATTTTGCTTTTGGCCTGTTTGGGGGTGTTATGCTTCTTGGCGGGTGGGTTGCCGGGTCTTGGGGCATTCCTGGGAAGGTCTAATACCGGGTAGAAGTGGTTGGGACAAAATCCAGGCCGATTTTTTTTTGGGCTATTTCTGACATTTTGCTCTATGTAGCGTTTTCGGGGGCCTGTTTGGGGGGCTTCCTGTTGTTTGTGGGTGAGTTTTGTGGTCTGGGAGCACTGCTGGGACACTCTAATCTTGATTGCATTTGCTTTTCAGGAAATCCGTCGTGCCAACCCCGACTTATGGCCTAGCTACGCAGCGCGTTTGGACCGAAGGCCCAGAAATATTGCAAGTATGAGATTTTGCTTTTGGCCTGTTTGGGGGTGTTATGCTTCATGGCGGGTGGGTTGACGGGTCTTGGGGCATTCCTGGGAAGGTCTAATACCGGGTAGAAGTGGTTGGGACAAAATCCAGGCCGATTTTTTTTTTGGCTATTTCTGACATTTTGCTCTATGTAGCGTTTTTGGGGGCCTGTTTGGGGGGCTTCCTGGTGTTTGTGGGTGAGTTTCGTGGTCTGGGAGCACTGCTGGCTATATATACTTTACTTTGCAAGAGGTTTGAAGCAAATCCATGGTGGCAGAGGGGACTTAGGGCCTAGCTGCAGAGCGCGCGCGGAGTGATTTGGGAAATTTGTGAAAAATTGACTAAGTCCCCATTTTTGTACTTTTGCTCTTTGGCTGTTTGGGGGTCTTCTACTCGTTTTCTCCTGGGTTGACGGCTCTGGGGCCATTGCTGGGAAGCTCTAATACCGGATAAAAGTGTTTTGGACCAAATCCCAGGCGGAATTTTTTTTGTGTTTTTGATGACTTGCTTGCCTTTGAGGTGCTCTTAGGGGGGGTTCCGTCTGTTTGCGGGTGAGTTTCGTGGTCTGGGAGCACTGCTGGGACACTCTAATCTTGATTGCATTTGCTTTTCAGGAAATCCGTCGTGCCAACCCTGACTTATGGCCTAGCTACGCAGCGCGTTTGGACCGAAGGCCCAGAAATATTGCAAGTATGAGATTTTGCTTTTGGCCTGTTTGGGGGTGTTACGCTTCTTGGCGGGTGGGTTGCCGGGTCTTGGGGCATTCCTGGGAAGGTCTAATACCGGGTAGAAGTGGTTGGGACAAAATCCGCGCGGAAAAGCCTTTAGTTTTGGCACTTTTTGTAACTTAGGGTTCGTTAGGGTTAGCCCTAGCAGCAGGATTGCATGTGTTTCGGGGTGTTCTAGATTTTTTAAACTGAGTTCTGGGGTCTTAGAGCACTCGTGAGAATGTGTAATTTTGGTTGCAAGTCATTTGAAGAAAATCCATGGTGGGAAAGGGGGGATTTGGCATAGTTAAAGAAAGCCTTTGCCACTATTCTTAACTTAGGGTTCGTTAGGGTTAGCAGTATTTCTATTGCATGTGTTTGAGTGGGGGGGATTTCGAGTCTTGGAGCGATGCTGGCTATGGCTACTTTTGCTTGGTTGCTTGCAAGTGGTTTGAATGCAATCCACGGTGGGTAATGGGTAATTAGGGTACTTCGGCCTACTTTTACTTTCAAAGTAAGTTTTGTCACCAGTTTTCTGCTAGGCCTCGTTTTTTGAGATTTGATTGGGGGTCTTCTACATTTTTGCGACTGGCTTTAGTAAGGGTCTGGGTGGGAGCACTGCTAGGAAGATCTAATTTTGTTCTAAAACACAGTTTACAGTACACCTAGCTTGAGGGGCAAGATCCGCTACATTAATTTGCCCATACTTATTTATCCTTCAAAAGGTGACTCAGAGTACGCACTTTCAAAAACATTGTACTGTCTACTAGGAAAAACAAATTGTGACTTTTTGCACTCCACAGCCTACATACCTTATATTTATTTATCAGTGGTGTTGTAATATTATATCACTTCCTGTTTTTCGTTGAATAATTACAGGCCGGGTTTCAGTCTCTGCAATGGGGAAAAAAGGATGGAGTCAGGCTTCACAGTAGCGAGCCACAATTCAGCATCAGGCAGGCAGTGGACAGGGTGTCTTCTGGTGACCAACATCGGTGGACGAAGCGTCGGCTGCAATGGAGGAGTGCCGCTAATAGGAGGATTTTTTTTCTGCGGGCAACTTACTTACCACTTCCAACAGGACCACTACAACCACATAGATACAGTATCCCTTGCCTTTTTCTCTGACTGTGACTGCATTTCTTGGCTCTCTCTCGGCTTCTACATTGATCCCTTAACACATCACTTAGTCCACTCCACTATCTGCACCACACATAGTCATTTGTAAGTGCTCCTACGTAATTCGCAAGTCGCAGCACGCCCCAGGCCGTAGAGGACTGGGATGGCCCCAATGATGAAGCATGTCACCAAGGGGCAACCCTGGTGAGTGAGGGGACACCTAGAAAAAAAGCAATTTCTCCTTTTCTATCTACTATACCTTCTGTCAGGTTACGCAGCCCCTAAGCGCCTACCGTACTATGAAACTACATTTCCCATGAGTAGGCGGGAGACTTGCAGACTATTTAGTGAGACTATATGAGAGTACCCTTGTATGTTAGGACAGCACTTCACTGATGCCTGTCTTGTCTTCTGTTACAGGTATCCTTTCCCTGCTGACCCTACCTTTACCCATCCCACATTTTTTATTTTAGTTTGTTATTTTTCTCCCCCGCCTAATGCCTCGAACACCCTGTGTTTACACTTCTGGGTGTTGGTGACATTTGGAGGTGGAACCATATTTGCATCGACTGGATCACGGGGAGTAAACCTGACACCTTCCAGACCAACCCCATTGAGTGTTGTTGTGAATGGATTTATAGTGACCAGCAAGGCTCTCGGGTATCTGGCTACAGAGACCTTATGTTGAATATCGTTATCAATAATTCCACACAGGCCCTGTACTGTCGCATTCTTTCTTTCCACAGTTGTCGATGATATATTCTTACTCTGCTTGACAAAGAACCATTGCTAATGTGAAAGAACTTCAACCGAATTAGTAGTTATACTTTACCATTTGTTAGGCTACAATGTGGCACTGCTCTACTGTACTTCTGTCACCTGCTATATTCTCAGTTGTACCGTTGAATTGCTCAGGAGGACAAACCAGATTTCATTTTCTTTTTTTTCATAGGCATGCAACTGCCACTGTGTCACACCACTAGTACCACCGCTATGAGGAAATTTTATCCGACCAAGATTGCCAACGTTATTCGGTGTTTCCCGTGGAGCCAGCCCTGGGTCTAGCCCTACTTTCAAACACAAATTACAGGTAAGATAAGCGTTTGGTGGTTTGGGGGTATAATGGAGTATTAGTACGAGAGACGAGAGACTGAAGGTAGTACTACTAAAGTCCTAGGACTCTTGGATTCACTTCACTTAGTCTGTGAGAGGCACTTAGTGTTGAAAACATTTGGGCATTTACACTTAAAGGAAGAAAATGGAAGTAAACTTTCAGGAAAACAGTCAACGTTAAACCCCCACCCACCAGGCAAGCAGTAAAAAACAGGTATGCTCAGATAAAGTTTGAAAAAGTATATTTATATCCCTAACAAAATAATCTCCCGCAAGACCCTCCCTAACCCCAACGATTGTCCTTCAAAAGTCCCCAAAAACCCAACTCCCAATTCCCACCCCCCAAAAGTCTCTAAAAAAGGGGCAAGGGATACTATGGGTGGATGCTGTTAACTTTTTGGGCCAGGGAATCATGCTCCTCGCGGAGCAAGAAGAGCTCCTGCTGAAGGCGGGACACCATCAGGGTAGTGCGGCGCAGGCGTGCCTTCACTGCCTTGCAGGTGCAAGGCCTGTGAGAGGCAGCTGTTGGCCTTGCTGCTCGGCGGTGGCGTTTGCCTTTGGCAGCCCGGCTCAGTCTCGGTGGACCACTGTGCTGGGTGGCAGCCCGTGGGGCCACGGAGGCCGATGCAGACGACGTTGTTGTAGTTGTCGACTGCACACTTTCCATGTCCTCCAGGGCCACCAGCCGCCGATATTCCGCAACAGTGGCCTCGATCCTCCGTTGCCGGGCCGCTCTAGCCAGCTCCTTCCTCCTTGTTCGTTTGGAAGGAGAACCTATATGAAGAAAGAAAGACATAGTCTGTAACCAATGCTCTTTAAGATTAACTCAATCATTCAGCAGAAATTTGTGCTGCAGTACAACTAGCAACTTGCAAGCGCATTACATAACTATTGAGGCCAGTATCTATCTAACCTCACACTTCTTCATCCTTGCTCTAACATTAGTGGGAGTTTAAGGAACAAATTCTACGAGCACTGTGGACTTCCATTGGAGTCGACTATGAAAGTACACCAGTCTTATTCTTCTTCTTATCTCTTGTTTTGGAAAATTGGTACGTTATTTTCTGCAAGCCGGCATAATGCCAGCGCGGTAAACTTGCACCCGAGAAAAAGAGACGCACGCCATGAGGAGTGACCTAGACTTGCGTTGCCGTTGCGTTACTGTACCCGTCCAGTACATGCAGGTGGTGAATCTCTTACTTTTCTATTACGGGTGGCACTGAGAATACTCTGTTACAACTCAAGGGCTACTGCTTAATTAATTTAACTTTCACCCTACAGTGGAAATGAGTACTAGAAATGGAAAATTGAAGAAGATAAATAATCTGATTATCTATCACTTCACATGGGATGTTTTTGCTTATATATGGGATGACTTTAGGTGCTTTGCTTTTTATTGAGTGACCAGTGATACATCCACACATGAATGACTGAGTACTACTAAACTTATTAAGAGAGGTAGGGAGTGGCCACCATAATAACCGGATCTATGCAGTGCTTGCAATACAAACTACTGCTACTATTTATGGTAGTATTTGGACAAAATTAAAAGTTCTTTTCCTTGCCTTTCCTACACTGGAACGGACGTGCGGGTGCAGTGTTACATGCTCTTCAAAGTTACACTTAGTTAATCCACTGACCGTCTACTCTCTCTAGATCATGGGTACTCACAAACTTTCTCTCAGGGGCTACATTTACAGTGTAGTTTGGGGCCGAGGGCCGCACTGGTGGGGGCGGAGTCAGAGGGGGCGGGGCTAAAGCAAAACGATAACTTGTGACCATGAGGTTGCACACAGGTCCCTGCAGCAGATGCCCTCATCCACTGAGCCACCAGACCCAGCATTTACATACATCTCTCTCCCTCCTGCTCTCCCTCCTGCCCTCCCTCCCTCCATCTCTCTCTCCCTCCTGCCCTCCCTCTCCCTCCCCCTCTGTCATCTCACTGTGTGTGTGTCTATCTGTGTCAGCCTTCAGCCCGGGTTGAGACCGCTTCCACAACGCGCACACACAGACAACAACACCAAAGTACTTAACAGGTCTTTAAAAGACCATTAACATATTATTGAGGCTTTGTTTGTTTTAGCGCCCCTGCTTCTCCACCCTGACAATCACTGCTTGCCCGGCCCCACAGAGCAGAGGCTTTGTTCTATTTCACCTCTTTGTGGCCTTGCATCTCCACTCTGCTCTGTGGGGGCCGGGGGAGCAGTGATTGTCAGAGTGGAGATGCAGGGGCGCTAACAGGTGAAATACAAAAAAGCCTCTGCTCTGTGGGGGCCGGGGGAGCAGTGATTGTCTGCAAGGTCTGCGCACCGCCAAGGAAGGCTTGCCGGGCCACCACCGGCCCGCGGGCCGTACTAGGAGTACCCCTGCTCTAGATACACATATGCTATCTAAGAGTCAGATAGTAGCATGATCCAGGTATATGGACACATACAGTTTCTGTGTCACCCACCCAGGCTGTTGTCCTTCCACCCATCATTGCTTCATCATTCACCCAGCCATGCATCTCATATTCTTGCCTTCCCAGCTAGTCTTCAATCTCAATAAGTAAGGAATATATAAGAGCTTACCTCTGGCCGCCACCACCACCGTCTCAACTCTCACAGCCGCCGCCTCCTCCCCTGAAGAATCGCCCTCCGCCTCCGTGTCGAGCACCACCACCTCCACACTGGCCCCGCCACCAGATGTTCCACCTACAAAGTACATTTAAGAATGTTAGAATAAAGCACTCACTAGTCACTAGTATTTGGTCTAGGAATGAAGACATGTGAAAACAATGTAATTTGTGACTGTCTACGTTAAAGTTAAAAAAAATGTCCCTTTTTCCAGGGAAGGTTGTCTTGCTGCACTTTTTGGCACAACTGATGAAGGCTGTTTTTTTAACACGCACCATTTTTCTCTACACAGACAGAAGATGGACTTCTAACAACAAGATCAAGTTGAAACCAGGTGAGAGCTCGGCTCGACCACAAGAAATGTCTTCAATTAATCGTCAGCACTAACCACTTTTCCATTATCAGTTAAACGTTTAGTTTTATTATGACTTCATTTTAATACATGTGTTTACTTTTAATAAAGCTTTTAAACTTAAATACAATCTGTGTTTTTTGGTCCAGACTAGAGTGACTGAGCGAAAGGTTTTGCAATTTTTGCAAGCATGAGTCCAGATAGAACACTTCAAAAGACATTATGGACAATCCCAGAGGACTGCACTAAGTTGATAGAGCTATTGCTGACTAGAATCATGGGAGTTTCGCCAACCGTGCAATCTTAGTTAGCTACACAGACAGACTAATAAGAATAATCTAGTAATACCACAGGGAGTCATAGTAGAGGCAGGATAAGAATTTAGATACAGTCTACAAGAAGAGCAAAGACAATTTTGAAAAAAGTCAAATGAGGAACGCTAGGAAAAATAGGTACTAGTCTAAAATGAAAACTTACTGGGGCCAGCAGAGGAGCCCTCGCCTGCCCGATCCTGGCCCTGTTGATGAACAGCATCCGCCGCCTGCTGCTCCTGTGTCCTCCTCTCGCCCCTGGGGGGAGCTGACGTACAACATGAAAGAAAGAACAGAAAACATGGATGATTGTTGCTTGTCAATGTCAACCAAATCAAACATTTCAAAAGAACAATAACAAAATATTTCCGCGAAATTATATTGATTATGGTTACTTTTCATTTATTTGCGGACCTGTGACTTCGAAAGTCACGTAACTCACTAAACAAAGTACTGAAACGTTCACCTAGGACTGGCAGGCAGCAGTCCGCAGGCAAGACGCAAAGTGACAGACAAACTCCATTGTGATTTCAGTCAGATCAGTGACAACACTAACAGTTGCCTGCTACATTACCAGTCATTTAAATAGTCAAACTATCAATCCACCGCCACTATTTTTCTTATTGTCAGGGGTACAAAGGAAGGGGCAGATTTAAGCCCTTGCGGCTCTTTTGCGCCGTTCTTGCGTGACTTTTGTGACGCAGCAGCTAAACAAAAAAGGGCGCCATGGTGCGGCGTATAATATTATAACAACGTGACGCATTTGGGAGATGCATCCCGTTATAAAGCCCTGCGCCATCAGGGGGCGTTCCGGCGCAAGGGAGGGCATTCCTGCGCTGGAACACATCCTAATAGTGGCTGAGGGAAATCTACAAAATATCAATCAGTCACCTTTAGGACAATGATGCGTCACACAAACCCTGCACCTGCTTGAAGCAGACGTACGGCTTGACCCAGCATTGGGGAGATAGGGTACCCCAGAGCATTGATGGAGCTGCGCCATCGTTGCGACGCAACTCCAGCAGTAAAGCTTAAGTGACGTTTTGGGCCCATGGTGCGCCGCATTGCAAATACGCCGCACCATGTTTGGTGGTGGTAGCGGGCCGCACAATTACTGGCGCATCCCTGCTACTTTGCAGGGATGCGACGGTAATTGCAATTCTGCCCCTTAGGGGCATACTTACTTACGTGTTCTGGCGCATCTCCAGAGATGCGCCAGATCAAATGCGTCACGCAAAACTACCCTTGCGACACGGCAGATGCGCCTCATTTACAATGCGGCGCGCCCTGGCGCAAGGGTAGGCACTTGCGTTACGCATCTCGTCACGTAAGAGCGGCGCATCGCTGGAGTCACGTCGCCAACGCAATGCAACTCCAGTAATGCTCAGGGCCACCCAATACTTAACATGCTGTGTCCGTCCTTACGCCTGCTTCAAGCAGGCATAAGGAATTGAATTGACGTAGCAGCGTCGCAGAAGTGCCTGCGTTAATTCTTGTAGATTTCACGCAGGCACTTTTGCGAGGCGCACAGCTGCAGGACCGCCCACCCTGTATACTAGGAACGCACCCATTGTGGCGCAGGCCCATGGCTTTATAACGTGACGCATCTCCCTAGATGCGTCACGCTGTAAATGACTCTCAGGGATGCGCCACGTTTACGCCGCTGTTGCGTCACGCAAGGCAACGTAAACGTGGCGCAAGGGGCTTGTAAATGTAATCTGCCCCCTAGTGTCTAGCATTACGCAGTTCTGTAAAGTACACTCATACATAATTGTTACTCAGGCCAATGAGACCACAAAATAGAAAACAAATAAGCATAGTAGCAACGCCACTGAGAAGGAGAGCAGTGCACCTGAAATGCACAGAAGATTTTGAAATATAATTTAACTACAATGTAATCGTCATCAGCGGCATTATTGGCTTGCTCCATGTAAAAAACAAATATTTGCAATACAACAACACAGAGCAGGAGAAAACATCATAGTAGTGAGTGATTAAATGGCTACTACTACTCACCAAGCCCGGGGATCTCCAAGCCGAGCTGGTCCAGCAGGTCGCGCTCGCGGTCCAGGAGGTCCGTCCAGCGATGGGTGACCTGGCTGTAGGTGCGCTGGACCCCGTAGAGGTGGGATATGGCCCAGCACACCTTCTCCCACCGCTTCCGGCGCTCCCGCATGTTGTAGCCGCCGGCCGCGATCCTGCCGCCTCCCGCGATGGTCCTGGGCAGGCGGCGCTGGACGAAGTAGACCAGCGCGCCCACTTCCTCCGGGCTGAAGATCTCCCGTCGCGTCACCTGCTCCCCCCTCAATCTCCCGCATGCTGTCCTGCCACTGGGTCCAGCACTACTCCCCGCCGCCGCTGCGGCCCTCAAGTGCCTGGGCAGCTTCACGGCGCCTGGCTTGACCATGGTCTGGGCAGGTAAGGTAGGAAGAAGTAGAAAATTAAGAAAGAATAGGATAGGGAAGAAGAAAAGAAAAGAGTTTAAAAAAGTAGTTTAAAAGTAAAGAAAAATAGCAGAAAAGACAAAAATATACAGCTAGGAAAAGAGAGGGATAGATAAGAAGCAAAATCGTAAAAAAAAAACTGAAAACAAGCAAAGGATGGCAAAGATACCAAGAGGATTAAACACCATGCCCAGACACAGGAAATGAATGAAAAACAAGATGGCCGGCGCCCGTTCACGAGCGCAAAAGTAAGTTCGCGCGAGATTTTCCTCGCGATCTCGTGCGAACCTCTAGATTTCCCGCGCGATCTCGTGCGAACCTCTACTCGCAATGCGCTTACTGCGCGAGATTATACATAGCGGGCGGAAACGGAAATACGTCACGCAAACAAAATGGCCGCGCCCGTACTCGACCTTGGGGTAAATTCGCGTGTTGCGCTGCAAGCGGCTCGCGAATACTGCAAAAAAACTCGCGAAACAACAAGCCGCAAAAAAATAAAATGCTCATTCGCACGAATTGGCGGCTTCCGCGGTCGGTTTCGCACGACGCCGCGCCCCGCGAATAGCGCGAAAAAAAACGAAAAACGATTTCAGCAAAAGCAAAAGCAATGAGCAGGTGCAAAAGGTCAACCTCATGATTGGTAACGATTCTTTGTAGTGCTTCCTGAGGGGGCCCTCCAGAATTCGGTTGCCTGCTTGCAACTATTGTGTGACCCTGCTCTGACCTTAACTGTATGCCACAAAGGTCCTGATTTACAGCTAAAGGAGCAGACAAGCAGGTGCCAGGCTGGAACTTTAAATTCTTTCAGTGACACATTAATTAGCCCCTAATTCATTATTGTCAGTTGGGGCAGGGCAGGTGTTGTTAATAAACTAACCCCAAATTAATTCATGTCAGTTCAAGCAGGGCAGGTGGGCTTGCTTTTCCCCCCCATCTTCTACAGTGATGATGAACCAGAGGGTGGCATTGATGTAACAGAGGGTGGCATGGGTCAAAGAGAGGGTGCCAGTGGTAAAACAGAGGGTGCTGGGAGGCTGTGATGATGAACCAGACGTAGAAACAACATAGTCGCGACCGTTGCGAGCCGACAAGTAAGTTCGCAATTGCGAACTAGTACCAAATCCTCGCGAACTGGCAGAAACAATTGCGAACACAAAAAAAAAAAAAATCCGCAAATTCGCGGGAATTCGCGGATTTTGCGGATTGCGAATCCGCAAATCCGCAAAATTCGCGAACGCGAGATCCGCAAAATTCGCCCATGCTTAGATTCAAGCAAGCCGGGCCGAAGACGGCTGAAATGCCAGAAACCGGTCCCCGGTAGCTTGTTTCCTTCCCAGTTTAAGAATTGGCTTGGTAGTTTGGTCTGCCCTGTTCCCATGATGCACTGGGCCAGGGTCAGACTAATTTGTATATAGCCAAGTTCTGAGCTGGGATGGTGCAGTGAGCTAAAAAACGGTGATGATGGATCAAGCCCTGATCTTTGGACTGGGTAAGAGTGGTCTGCTTAATTCAGACACTCTGTTCATCACCACCCCCTTTTCTGAATCATTTTTGTCCACCATAAGCGTGGAAGGGTATACTCAGATGTGAGTCCCTAGCTCATTGCACCATCAGGATTCAAGCAAGCAGGGCCGAAGACGGCTGAAATGCCAGAAACCGGTCCCCGGTAGCTTGTTTCCTTCCCAGTATAAGAATTGGCTTGGTAGTTTGGTCTGCCCTGTTCCCATGATGCACTGGGCCAGTGTCAGACTAATTTGCATATAGCCAAGTTCTGAGCTGGGATGGTGCAGTGAGCTAAAAAACGGTGATGGATCAAGCCCTGATCTTTGGACTGGGTAAGAGTGGTCTGCTTAATTCAGACACTCTGTTCATCACCACCCCCTTTTCTGAATCATTTTTGTCCACCATAAGCGTGAAAGGGTATACTCAGATGTGAGTCCCTAGCTCATTGCACCATCAGGATTCAAGCAAGCCGGGCCGAAGATGGCTGAAATGCCAGAAACCGGTCCTCGGTAGCTTGTTTCCTTCCCAGTATAAGAATTGGCTTGGTAGTTTGGTCTGCCCTGTTCCCATGATGCACTGGGCCAGGGTCAGACTAATTTGCATATAGCCAAGTTCTGAGCTGGGATGGTGCAGTGAGCTAAAAAACGGTGATGGATCAAGCCCTGATCTTTGGACTGGGCAAGAGTGGTCTGCTTAATTCAGAGACCCTGTTCATCACCACCCCCTTTTCTGAATCATAACCTTCCTGATAAACACGATGAAAAATACCAATACCAGACAACCTGCCAGACACAAGAAATGGATGCGAGATACCAAAGACCTGGATCTGAAATTACTAATAGAAAGTTGTGAGAAGAACCTAAACCCAACAAACAATATGACGAAAGTGGAGGATCTTACGAATCATTACACTACAACAGTGTCGAACATAGTCCATAGTCAATACCACAATGCCACTAAAACTGAAAAGAACAACAGAGAAGATCAAAAATCCATGGTTCAGTGGAACACTGAATGAAGCAAGGCAGAAACTGAGACAGGCGGAAAGAAAATGGAGACAACACCCAACAACGCCCGAACTGAATACCCTCAGAAGAATCCGGAGCGAATACAATAAAAAGATCCTAAATTCTAAAAAGGAATTCATTAGATCCGAACTAGATAATGCCAAAAATAGACCGCAGAAAGTATTCGAGATTTTAAAACAGCAATCTAATAAAGTGGCTAAAACTGCTCAAGAAACGACAAAAACTCAACTAAGCTGTGAAGAGTTCTCATCCTTCTTCACAAATAAGGCTAATACTCTGGAAAGAGAGCTCAGAAAAGAAGCGGACAACAGTGATAATACAGACAACTGTACATCGCAAACAGCTAATATCACCTCAGATAACTCCCATACCACAAAAAACATGGCGCAATGGAATAACTTCAAGATACTTGACCAAAATACCGTCGCCAAAACACTATCAGACATCAAACCCAACAACCACTATAACGATCCACTCCCTTCAAAGTGCATCAAAGAAATAAATCACATTGTGATCCCCATATGGACGAAAATAATAAAAGCCTCCCTATCCCAAGGGACCCTCCTAGATTGCCTAAAAACTGGTCAAGTCGTTCCCATCATCAAAAAACCCTCAGCGGACCCAGCAGATCCAAATAACTTTCGCCCAGTGACCAACATCCCGATTCTTGCCAAACTAATTGAGAAATGTGTTCAAAACCAATTAAGCCAACACATAACTAACTTCTCACTACTAGACGATTGTCAGTCAGGATTCAGAACAGGACATAGCACAGAGACAGCGATCCTTCATATTGTCGATGATGCGCTACAGGCATTAGACCTTAATCAGACATGTCTTCTTATCCTCCTAGACCTATCATCAGCATTTGATACGGTAAATCATGAGAAATTATTGAACAGGCTCCATGACAGGATGGGTTTGTCAGGAAATGTGCTAAAATGGTTTGACTCATTCCTTCAGAATAGAACGCAAAGATTTTTGGTCAATCAATCACTCTCAACATCAAGCCCTAACGCAATTGGAGTCCCTCAAGGCTCTACGTTATCTCCATCACTATTCAACCTTTACATTGAACCTCTCACAGAAATCCTTCAAAATTCAAAAATATCCTATCACATGTACGCGGATGATATGCAGATTTACATCAAGATAACATCCATGGAGGACGTCAAGTGAATGAATGAAGCCTTAAAAATATCATTACAATGGCTAGCTGACAATCATTTGAAGCTAAATGCACAAAAAACTGAATTCCTACTAATCACACCACCAAAGAAACACACAGAAGGGATAGAATGGTGCAACTTGATAACAGCGTTAAACTGCACCCCTACACTAGTTGGCTCAGCGAAATCATTAGGAATCACACTTGATGAGAACCTAAACATGAAAGCCCACATCAAAGCTATGGCAAAAAGCGCACGCTATCACCTGAAATACATTAGAAAAATGAAACCATTCATATCCAAACCGGATCTCAAACTGGCAGTACAATCACTAGTCATATCAAGGATTGAATATGGATGTACAACGCTAGCAGGGCTCCCAAAAATATCAACAGCACCTCTAAAGGCATGTCTCAACGCAGCTGCAAGACTGATAACCGGATCGAGAAAATTTGACCACATATCACCGCACCTGAAAGCATTACACTGGCTACCCTACGAAGCCAGAATCCAGCTAAAAATGGCATGCATAACCCACAAAGCGATACACCACAACACACCTAAGTACCTGGCTCAGAAAATTAAAATATCCGGAGGAAACAGACCGGCCAGGAGTGCAAAGGAGCTAGTGCTGAGACCAGCCATCTTCAAGAAGAAGAAAACGTACGATAGAGCCTTCTCAGGAGCAGCACCAAGGATCTGGAATTCACTTCCGCCGAGCATAAGAAAAATTTCAGACACTACATCCTTTAAGAGGGAAACGAAGAACTTCCTAATAAATAAGTTCCTTCCATAGACTGGGCCCTGGTCAATAGGACACTTGAAAAAGGCTTGAAAACAAAAAGCTACACAAATAATAGACACTTGGGTTATTTTAGCCAGACTCAAATACATATCACATCTTGTATATATTTTCTATATAACTGTTAATGTAAAATTTCAGACTGTGTCATACCCTGTATATATTTTTACTGTATAACGTTTTATGTACAATGTCTATCTATTGCTACTTTATATACCTACCTCATAATATTGGAAAAAATCTACAAATTCGAATAAATAGTTCCTTCCACAGGATTGGCCCCGGTGACTAGGACACTTGAAAAAGGATTGAAAGCAAAAAGCTACACAAATAATAGACACATGGGATATTTCAGCCAAATGCAAATATATATCACATTTGGTATATATTTTTGGTATAACTATTAAGGTAAAATTTCAGACTGTGTCACACCCTGTATATATTTATTTTTTTGTTACGGTATAACGTTCTAATGTACAATGTCTATCTCATGCTACTGTAGGTACCTACCTCTTAATATTGAAAAAAAATATACAAAATCCTGTCTATAACTACCTCATATAATGTAAAGCGCTCTGATACTTAAGGGTCTTGTTCGCGCTATAGAAAACTCTTAAAATAAATAAATAAATAAATAAACTATAAATGTATAGCACTAAACACAAGATGGAAACATTACAAGCCTTTTCCTAAATGAGTTTTAAAGCAAAGAAACTTGACAGAAGTGCTATATTAAAAATTAATATATATTAATATATATTAAGAAAGATGAATATGGAGTAATTCACTCAAACCATATTATTTAATCTCAAAACTGGTACAAGGGTGGCTAGCAGCCGAAGAACTTGTCCGCAGCTTAGAGAGGCTCCGCGATCCCTGAACTTTACCCCGTCGATCCGTATACTAGCCTTCTAGCCCAAAACTACGGGCTGAGGTGGCGGACGACTCGGAGTATCTGGCGACTGAGACTGGGTCGGAAACTAAGCTCCATGGGGCACCGGCGGAGTAAACATACAGCGGCCTAGCACGACAAAGTAAGCCTGGGATTAAAGTTTGAGTGCCGCCGGAGGAGGCGAATCAACATAAGAGACAGACGGAGGCACGGGGGAGGACTGGCTGACGGCAGACACACCGGGATACAGCAGCTGGCATCATCCGATGTCGTACTCCACCTGGAAGACTCGGTAAGCACCGCAGATTGTGGAATACCCGCCGCTCCGTAGGCTGTGAGTGATCTTCGCCGCTGCCGGGAACAGGCTGCTGTAGCGGGACTGTCGACCGTCCTCTCCTCACTTTGCGCATCAATACCCAGGGCACAAGATTAGTGCATTATCGACTGCTTTGCCACATATAAGCACACAAGCCGGCGGAAAGACAGTAACATCGCACGTCTCTCGCAGTGAAGGGCGGTGGGGAGACGCGCTGATCGGCGTCATTTTGAGGAGAAGGAGAGGGCTCGCAGTGAACAGTGCCCCAGATCTGCTGTGCCCGTTTGAGTAGCACATACGGGTGATTTGCACATGGACAGCGCCGAACCAGGGAAGACAGTGAGAGCACTGAGGAGGTGGTGCAGGGGTGTGAAAGCTGACAGGCCTGGTGGGTTCAGATAGCTCTCAAGCAGGCGGCAGTGATTATCATCCCTGGCCCCGGACTTAGAGTGTACGCACCCTAACCGCCACAATGAGCAGTAGGAACCCAAAAGGCCTTAACCAGTCAAAGCTGGACAAATATGCGTATGCCAAAACACAGACGGACCCATCAGACAAGGATACTCCGTCTACAATCAGCGCGGGTGCTGGCGAAACGCAGGAGGTGACACTACAAGATATTATGACCACTTTAAACAAAGTGGATTCGCGCATTGGAACTCTCGCAGTGGATCCCGCCGTAATTCGTGCTGACTTCAATAAAATGTCAACAAAAGTATCAAGGTAGAAACTACTACGGCAACTTTGATAACAGATACAGCCACACTTAAAAAGCAGGTACAACAACTCATGACAGACAATAAGCTATTAGCTAAAAAGCTGGAGGCCCAGGAAGGGCGGTCAAGACGGAACAACATCTGCCTTATTGGTGTGCCAGAGCGGAGAAATGGCCCTTGATGAAGACCTGATCACAACCCACCTTCAGCCGCAGGATTTGTCCAACTACTTCTCTGTCGCAAAGGCGCATCAGGTCCCTGGAGGTAGACTGAAGCCTGGGGCCCCTCCACGCCCAATTTTGGCCCGTATCTTCAATTTTAGGGACATAGATGCGATATTACTAGCTGCACGCACTGCTCCTCCACTGCGACTGGACAATGCAACAATTAACATTTTTCCAGACTACCCTGCGACAGTCACGAAACGACGCAGTGGATTTCTTGAAGTCAAAAAGGCTCTCCGTGATCGAGGAATCAAATATTCAATGCTGTTTCCGGCTAAGTTGCGGATTGAAGCAGAAGGTAAAGCGTGGTTCTTCACTGCGCCAGAAGATGTGCAGGAATGGCTGGAGGGATGGCGCAAGGCCGCTCGCCCGGTACGATCAGGAGGAAACGACGCTCGACATGGCGAACATGATATGGGAGATGAACAGGAGTAGGAAATTTCATAGGAGTACGTCATATGTCAAGGGGGAACAGAGATATTATTAAACATAGCGAGAACGTTTCTTAGAATTGGATGAGCAATTGAATGTATGGGACCGTTATAATGTTTCCAGCAGAGACTACCATATTAATGCTGTACCGGTCCGATAACGGACAGGAACTTTTATGGCCGTGTCTGGAGTCACGAACAAACCATGGCAAGAACTCTGTACCATCCGAAACTTGTCATGACCGATCTGACAGAGAGGGGGAAGGAGGCCGCGGTTCATGAAGCAACTTGGGGGGGTTCTACGGGACAACAGAAGCTCATGCTCACCCCCACCTGATGGTATTTGGGAAGGGTACTAAGCACTCTGTGCAGTTGGGGTGGCGAAGGAATTGTTAATTATGCATTTCATGTTGTTGGTTTAAATTTTTATAAGGGCAAGAACAGCAGACCATACACTAGGTATTAATCTCAGGGCATACTATGAGTGCGATTCTGTGACATTATATGCTGTCTGTGACATAAAGGGTGATGCAGCACAACAAGAACCTAGAGTGCTGACATCCCCAATGTCCCCAATAGCTCCTTTGTCGTTGATTACATGGAATGTTCACGGGCTAGGATAAAGAGAGGTTTAGTTCTGCAATATCTAAAGTGATGTGCACCGTCAGTGGCCCTGTTACAAGAGATGCATTTGATGGGCTCCGCCTGTAAGGCGTTGGACCGCTGGGGGTTTAAAATGGTTGTACACTCTGAGTTCTCCTCTGACTCAAGGGGTGTAGGTATTTTAGTGCGAAAACAATTTCCATTGATAGGTCAGGAAATACGGACAGATGCTCAGGGTCGCTTTGCGGCTGTTACGTGTCAATGGAAGGGAGACTTTTCAATATAGTGTCAGTATACATCCCCCCAGCCCTTCACACAGTGGCCCTCCCAGCACTCAGCGCATTTATACTTGCTCTTCTAGAGGGGGAAATGATGATTGAAGGGGACTTTAATGCCACAGTTGATGGGACTCTGGATTGATACCCCCCTAAAGTGAACACGATAGGTACCACCCGTATAAAGGGTTTTTTAGAAGCGCTTGGACTCACAGATGCCTGGAGATATTGACATCCCACTGCACGACAGTACACCTTTCAGTCAGGGGTACATAATAGCCTCTCCAGAATCGACTATTTCTTAACATCAGCAGACAGCCTTAAAAATTTGTTTAATTTTGAGATCCGACCTAGGGGTATCTCTGATCACTTCCCTGGTACTACTAACATATACGAACCACCAAAAGACAAGACAGCTCATCTACCCCATACATCCTGGATATTTACACGTCCCCAAGATTTTAAAAGCCATCCCTACAGCAACGCGTCACTACTGCCATTAAAACGGCTCATCGGTTTAGTCCCCTAGTATCCTTTGGGAGGCCTACAAAACGATAGTACAGTGAGTACACTGGCCGGATATTTTGAGCAGGTATACGCGCCGCGATCAACCATAATGACAGAAGAGGCACAGACCTACATTAAAGATATTAATATGCCTAAGCTAACACCTGAGGTGGCCCTCATGCAGGAAGCTGACCTCACGACCGAAGAACTGCAGGTGGCCATCGGATCCCTACAATCAGGAAAAGCGGTGGGACCTAATGGTATACCCATCAAACTTTATGAAAAGACTGCTGATGTGATTGCCCAGTATCTTTTGAATATGTATCTTGAAAGTCTAGAGGCAGGGGAGCTCCCGCGAGATCAACGGATGGCTTCCATAGTAACGATCCCAAAACCCGGCAAGCCCCCTGAGGACTGCACCTCTTATCGCCCAATATCGTTGAATAATGCCGAAGCCAAAATTCTTGCTAAACTTCTTGCAACACAACTTACCCCACATCTCGCAACCCTAATACACCCAGATCAGTCAGGGTTTATGTCAAACAGAAGCACAGCTCTTAACCTGAGACGGCTGCCTGGCGTGTTAACTCGTATGCCATATATCCAAGAGCCAGCAGTTATCCTCTCATTAGTAGCGCGAATGGCGTTTGACATGGTGGAATGGTCCTATCTTTTTCCGGTACTTAAACACTTGGGCTTTGGCCCTAAATCTGTGCATGGATACATCTGTTGTACTCAAAACCCCTGGCACATGTAGTGGCTAATGGCCATTTGTCGAGGGACTTCCCACTGTCATGTGGGATGCGCCAGGGGTGTCCATTATCCCCGTTGTTGTTCGCCCTTGGGCTGGAACCACTGGCGGCATGGATTAGATGGGTGCCAATGATCCGGGGGCTCAGGTAGGCACTGAATTGGGTAGACCGCATTTCTTTATATGCGGGTGATGTGCTGCTATATCTAACATCCCCTAAACGATCCATTTTGGTGCTCCTAAATATTTGCGACATGTTTGGCCGGGTATCTGGTTACACCATCAATTCGTCCAAATCTATCTTGTTTGTATTGCATGGCCCGCTGCCATTGCTTCCCAAAGGTTGTCCACTGCAAATCACTGAAGGTACCTTTAAATACTTAGGTATTTACATGACGCCCAAACCCGACAATTTTTTGTAACAGAATCTGAGGCCCCCCTGGAGCGGTTGAGAAGAGACACAACATATTGGCGCAAATTGCCACTGACACTGCTGGGAAAGGCAGCGCTTTATATAATGAGGGCACACCCCCGGTTTTTATATGCTTTGGAAAACACCCCGTTTCCTGTGTCACCAAGCTATTTTAAAACAGTAGCGGCAGAAGTCTCCAATCTGCTATGGGGGAATAAACAGGCGTGCATTGCACAGGACAAATTGGTCAGGAGCTGGTATGATGGCTGAATGGCTCTCCCAAACTTGCAATTGTATTATTGGGCAGCACAACTAAAAATAGTTAATCAATGTTTACATGCCCCCTAGACGGACCCAGCGTTCCAAGCAGACAGGCAAGGGCTGGGAGAGGAAGGAGTTCTGTCAGCACTATATAACAAAAAATGATTTACCTCACTAATTGGGCCAACAGCCCATACAGTTCACATATGGTATACGACACATGCCAGAGTAGGATTGTGGGGGTCATCACACAGATGACACTGCTTTGAAATACTCACCGGCTTGGGCGACTCAGAAATAGTAAGGGGTTCAGTAAATGGGACACAATAGGTATCTCTACGGTCGGTGATCTCTGGAACAAGGGCGAGATAGTCACGTTTGAACACTTAAGGAACCAATACGAGCTAGCGCCTTCTGAAATATTAAGGTACATGCAGATCAGGCATGCACTATACGCGGTTTTAACGCCCAGCACTGCTATACCGGAGGCTACTCCTCTGGAAGAAAGGTTGTTAACTGACTATATGCACAAAAAGGCCACTTCCCTCACATATCGTAAATTAGTTAACAATTTGCCTGACCCAATGTTAGCACTTAGGCAAAAATGGTCCCTGGATCTGGGGGAATTTAATGATACAGATTGGCAGGAGGCACTGTCGTCCCCACGTGTAGTTGCAATACCTTCGAGGTTACGGTAGTACAACTCAAGATACTTCATTATATGTATTACACTGGATTGACCCTCTATAAAATAGGGACAGCTGCACATCATTTCTTCCTGAGGGAATCTGGGGAGGAAGGTACATTTTATCACACCATATGGCAATGTCCAAAGATTGTAGCGTATTGGGTTAAGATAATGAGAACCATATCGCAGACTGTGGAGATATCAATGGTACCATATCCAAAAAAGTGCCTGCTAAACATGTGGGAACCGAATGATCTTAGCCACCCAGCGCAGGATTGGGCAACGTTGGGAATGATGTTCGCTAAGCGAAGTATCGCCAGAAAGTGGGGTTCAGGAGAGTCACCTACACTCCAAGATTGGTGTAAAGACATGGATGCAGCTATGGTGGCAGAGAAGGCGGCATATGTACACCGAGGTGTCCCCAAAAATGGGGGAGGGTATGGGGAGCGTCGAATAAATTCAGAGGTTACATCTGTGAACCACCTAGGTTGGAGACAGACGAGATATCCGATTAAGAGGGGAGGAGGGAGGACTGAAGAACGCGGTCTGTCAGTGGGGACATGTATGATGGTGCAGGTATTGATGATGTATACAGTGTCAGTAGAAATTGTACCACTGAATAATAACCAGTATGTATGTCATGTGATTGTATTATGCCCTGACTTTCATAATAATAAAAAAGAGTTTAAAAAAAAAAACAGGTACAAGGAACCATTTCTCTGAGAAAGATGACAGCTTCACATCGCTGAATGCCAGATATACTTCAGGCAGGAAGGCTGGCTGCCAATATGGCTCTCTGGGATTAGTTAGAATAGGGGTAGCTATACTGTCCCTGCAGACAGCTCGTCTATTAACAGACTTAGGACTGATCTCCGCGAGCCTCAGGTCTCTAAATGCCAGTCTGTGTGGCACAGATGGTCCTATATCCTTAACACAAGAAAATTATGCATACATAATAGAACCATCACCCCACCACAAAATCTTTTAACTTTGTTGACAGTGATATAGCTCTGCCTGAACTTGTTATCCTAAGCCCTTTGATGTGAGGATCTAACATCTGAGAAGAAGTATATCCCCGTTCTTTTACACTACTAGTTAATTCACTCACATCTCCAGGAAAGAACTCATTTCCAGCGTCCCGAGGCCGAGTCAGAAGATTAACTGTAGAATCCCTTTGCTGAACTTGAACAGGACTTTAACTGGACACTCCATTGTCTTCTTCCTCCCATAGCGATGCTCCAGGAGCTCTCGAACCTCCACAACTCCATGACAAAATCCTATTACATTTAGAAAGCTTGCTAAAATGCCAAACGTTACCATTACTAAGCTTAGCTGAGCGCAAATGTCTTCTTACTCACTTTAAAGTAATGTCCAATAAACTCCCAAAACTGACATTTGGCCTTAAGGGAAGGACAATTATTTTTTCTTGCAAGGTGATCCATATTACCACACCTAAAACAACTTAAATTCTTATCTCTTTGTTTTTCCGTTTTGTGCTATAGCCATCCTTAACTTTATTGCTGCACACATTAGAAACTTTACAGACCACTTATTTCTCTTTAAGCTCAGATGAGACCAACAAATTATTTGTAGCTGCCATAGCACATCTTTTAGATAGTTCACTCTTTTTGACTAAAGCAATTAAATTCTTACAACAAGAATCACTACTAACCCAAAGCCTGTCTTGTGAGTTAGAATCGTTGGTGTGCATGATAATTTGGTCACAGATGAATTCAACGTGCGAAATTTACAAAAGATTGCCAATTTCTTAATAGCAGATACGTAATCTTCAACAGGTTCAAATTTCCCTTGTTTCCTCTGGAATAAGTTGGACCTGCCAATTGTTGCAGAGACAGCAGGTTGATAGTACCCTTCAAGGGGATCTAATGAATTCTGGAAGACATCCTGTTCTCCCTCAGACCTTAACTTTTTTTTCTTTTGGTTACAAACTCGTAACTTTTCCGGACTTAGGCTGTGTAAAACGATTTTCTTCTTCCTGGAAGCAGAAAATTCTTCTGACACATCTTCCTCAATGGCAGAAATATCATTTGAGAAGTACTACTTTCGCTCTGGCCATTTCATTTGAGGTTCACCCGGGCACTACAAAAGGGGTAGGTGAGGAGTACGTGAAAATGTTTGGGTGCACATGACCACAAAAAGTTTAAGCAATTTCATTTACTATTAATGCTAAACACTTCACAATAGAGTTTTACAAGGACATACTATTTTCCATAGATATAACAGTAACCACACAGTTAGTACCAGTGTACCATAAAAAGCAAGAAGTCCTCCTCAAAGTTTTGCTTTTTTCTCAACACACAACAAAGGAGGTAACTTACTGGCCAACTTTTGTCTTGCAAAGGTGTGCCTCTCACTGCTGATGTTTGACATGCTCAATTGGTGTGTGTGTGTCACTGGTACTCTGTTATGGTACTCTGTTATCTGTACACACCGTCGAACAGCTGAAAAGTCTTGCCGGAATGAGAAAATACAACAATGCAGAACAATCATAGATGTTGTGATTATATTGTTATCAAAAAAGCGAACAACCCAATATACACTTGAGGGTTCGGGCAAAAGGTATGGAAGGGTAAACGTACCTTTAAGGGATTTTATTTGTCTAATTTATAACTTCAAGCAAATAGCGCAAATTTTGTGACTCAAGGTGATTTCAGTCAATCGTGCAAATGAGCAACAGAGATTAATCATTCAAATTCAAACAGTCAGTTAATGATCTGAACATGAAAGGTAAAAGCAAAACGGGTGTATATGAAATATTTGTATTTAATACAATTCAGGAGATTAAAAAAGGGTACACGATCAGTATCAACAATGTTACAAGAAGTACATATTGAAATAATAAGTTGAACACTTCATTGGAACAATTGTTTAAGCTTTTCTCCCTATTTACAGTTAGTGCATTAGAATTCAACAGAGAAAAACCGTGAGTCGATGTTTCAGTCTCTAGTGTACAATTGATGAGACCATCTTCAGGACAAGAGGATATTTCTGAAGACCCTACAAATTATATAGAATTATTATTATTATCATATTCTATATCCAATTAAGCAAATCAAAATTATACATTATATACATATCACACCCGTGATTTTACACTACAAACATATATTTACATCAAGAACTTGTTTTCAGATGTTTGCAATCTTGGTCTTTCGCCCAGCAATAGCCAAGTGTTTATGGGTAGCATGTAGTCATAGCAATCTCTTGTTTTATACATACATTTATCTTTTGGTTCTACATGGACTTTTGAGCCTAAACAATTTACATGGATCGAATAACACATCTTTGAATTTAATTGAACAACAACCACAAACAGATATAAGCGCAGAGCACCTCAGTTTTCAATTTTTTGACAGGATATCTTACTCTACTCTTCCCATCCACTGGAAACATCATTATTTATGTGAGTCTGTGTATACCTTAGCTGCCGCAAGGTGAGTGCCCTATGGGCTGATGACTATTTTCGTTGTCGGTCTTTCATTTGTTGAGAAATTCCTGAAATATATATGTATAAACATTTTGTTGTCAAATCACCTAATGATGTCATAATACAAAGATACTATTGCCTAAAGGTTTATCCTGCAGTTATGGAGTATACATTTGAAAGAATCATGACTTAAAGTATATTTATAGACCGTACAAGATCTTGTTGCAATCAATCTGGTCTGTATTTCGTATGATATGGGGATGGCAGTGCCTTAAGTCCACTTACGAAAAAAGGGGATGGGAATTATCCCATGCGGCAATGGACACAGGTTTACCATCATTAGGAACTCCATCAATAGCTAGATAACATTCTCTAATCTTAATCATGAATTAATAAACATTCAAGCTAAGTTTGTGCCTACTATCGTATTAGGCTTGTGAACAGAGTATTTTAGCCTACATCATCCCTAGCGTGAGTAGAGTGGAGTGGCCCTCTAGTATCGCACAATATAGAGTAAAAATATAAACAGAGTCTGGACATTTACCTGAAGTTGAAAAAATCTTCAGTCAAGGGTGTAGCGGGTTGGCAATTTTTGCAGCACTCTCAATATTTATAAATCACCTAATCGAAAAACATGTGGTATATTTAAGCTGTTAAATTTCCAATGAGGTATCGAGCAGTCATTTTTAATTGAACAGTCTGTTTAATTTAACAAAAGGCTTATGCTCTCTAGTAGTCAATTTAAATATATTAGACGAAAAAATGGAGAGATTGCAAAACATGCATGTCAATATTTTGTTGTTTCAACCAAGCATCTTATTGCTAGTTTAAGACACAGATATTCACAGTTAAGCAAAGATAAATCGCAAGAATTAGTGAGGTGTACCTGCTGCTGATATGCGTCAGCTCCTGCACAGTTGTTTTAAAAGGGAAGGAGGCCAATAAATGAGCCTTTATAGAAAAAGGTTATGATCTGGTGTCAAAAAGTGCAGCATTCGGGCAAAGTGCTTAAATCCTAATTGCGGGATTCATAAATTTTTCTCACCTTATTAAGTAAATCTGAACGTCTCGCTCGGGAAGCACGAATGACGGCAGAAGCTTTCAAGCATGACCATGCTCGTTTTATTCTATTGTTTGGAGATCGAAATAGGACTTATACAGCTCACAGAGCGTTCCGTAGCGATTATGCCCTGCCAGAGTGTCAGTCATCTTTGAGTGCAAAGTTTTAGTCAAGAGAACCATGTCCTAAGTTATCTATCTGTATAACAGACACCTAGTATGATATATACCTCATGGAATATACTGAATTGACACGTTGTCTCGGCGTATTAGGAAACTCTGATTACTTACAGATATGTGTAGTTAGAGTTAAACATAAGCGCTAAGCTTAATTTATTGAATCCATACCTATCTGACATGCCATTAGATGTGATCTAGCTAGAAGAGCTAGAGTGGTTTAAGCAGAGTGAGGAAAACAGTACGGTTGTATAACCAAATTAAGCCATCCTCGAATTTAATGGAAGGCCAGATCGATAAGTCATGCCTTACAGCCTTTTGTATACAGATTGTCTCAACAAAAACTTTATTCGTACAAGGCACACTATTCATTAAGGTACATAGTATATGCAAAAATACTAGGGATAATGTAGGCTAAAATACTCTGTTCACAAGCCTAATACGATAGTAGGCACAAACTTAGCTTGAATGTTTATTAATTCATGATTAAGATTGGAGAATGTTATCTAGCTATTGAGGGAGTTCCTAATGATGTTAACCCTGTGTCCATTGCCGCATGGGATAACCTCCCCCCCTTTTTTTCGTAAGTGGACTTAAGGCACTGCCATCCCCATATCATACGAAATAGAGACCAGATAGATTGTAACAAGATCTTGTACGGTCTGCAAATATACTTTAAGTCGTGATTGTTTCAAATGTATACTCCATAACTGCAGGATAAACCTTTAGGTAATAGGATCTTTGTATTATGACATCATTAGGTGATTTGACAACAAAATGTCTATACATATATATTTCAGGAATTTCTCAACAAATGAAAGACCGACAACGAAAATAGCCATCAGCCCATAGGACACTAGCCTTGCGGCAGCTAAGGTATACACAGACTCACAGAAATAATGATGTTTCAAGTGTATGGGCAGAGTAGAGTAATATATCCTGTCAAAAAATTGAAAACTGAGGTGCTCTGCGCTTACATCTGTTTGTGGTCGTTGTTCAATTAAATTCAGAGATGTGTTATTCGATCCATGTAAATTGTTTAGGCTCAAAAGTCCATGTAGATCCAAAAGATAAAGTATGCATAAAACAAGAGCGTGCTATGACTAGATGCTACCCATAAACACTTGGATATTGCTGGGCGAAAGACCAAGATTGCAAACATCTGAAAACAAGTTCTTGATGTAAATAAATGTTCGTAGTGTAAAATCACGGGTGTGATATGTATATAATGTATAATTTTGATTTGCTTAATTGGATATAGAATATGATAATAAGAATAATTCTATATCATTTGTAGGGTCTTCAGAAATATCCTCTTGTCCTGAAGATGGTCTCAATTGTACACTAGAGACCGAAACGTCGACTCGCGGCTTTTCTCTGTTGAATTCTAATGCACTAACTGTAAATAGGGAGAAAAGCTTAAACAATTGTTCCAATGAAGTGTTCAATTTATTATTTCAATATGTACTTCTTGTAACATTGTTGATACTGATTGTGTACCCTTTTTTAATCTCCTGAATTGTATTAAATACAAATATTTCATATACACCCGTTTTGCTTTTACCTTTCATGTTCAGATCATTAACTGTGACTGTTTGAATTTGAATGATTAATCTCTGTTGCTCATTTGCACGATTGACTGAAATCACCTTGAGTCACAAAATTTGCGCTATTTGCTTGAAGTTATAAATTAGACAAATAAAATACCGTGATTATATTGTGACATACCTTGAAAGGTGTGCATGTCACAATTAACTTCAAAACTGTAGGAAAATGTGTGATTTAATTGTGACATTCCTTGAAACTATGTGTGTCACCGTAACTGCAACACTAACTTCAAGTTTAGCCTGAAACACGCACTTGGTCTGCATGTCGCCATGGCCGTACATTAGTTGGGCCAGAGCACTTACCTTCCTCCCAAAATGGCGGTCTGTGTAGTGAAGTGGTGTTGTGTCTATGCCATCTGTTGTGCGTGGGACCTCACATGGTTCCAGTTCTTGTGTTCTCGAACTGTGGAATCCTGTAGATCATATGTCTACAGAGCATTGCTGGAAGAGGAGTGTCCAGACTGTCCTCTCCACTTTTCGCTGGGTTCAAGAATAAACCTTGATACAAGGAAACCTACATGTCTCCGTGTTTCCTTCACAACACTGGCGATGAGCATGAACCCGGCGAACCCACATGCCAACATTTCTTATCACTGGTGTTTGCCTGAGTCAAGGATTTTCGCCATTTGGTTTGTGAGGTTCCTGCTTTGTTTTTTGAGACTTAAAACTGCCTTCCTCAACTTACAGGTGTTTATCCTCGTTGGATACTTTCATATAGATTGGATCTGCTCTACTTGAGGTTGGTCCAATTCAGACATGGCCATATGCAAATCAGTCTTGACCCTGTGTCTCATGGGAACAGTCCAGCCTGAACTGCCAAGCCATGTCTTCCCTGGACCGGAATCAAGCATCCTAGAACCGGTTTCTGGCTATCAACCGTCATCAGCCAGGATAGCTTGACTCCAGTGGCGTAGTGAGCACGGGACCCATGTCTGGGCATACCCTTCCCACATAGGGGGAACAGCAAAACACACAAGATGATGGACGGAATGTTGCACATTGGCAAAATATTCACCCCCAGACAAAGGATTTAGGCCCAGATCTCTGTACTGGGGTGAGACTGTATGACATTGTTCTGCATTCTGTCTATCATGTTGTTTTTGCGATTATTTTCTTCCACCTCATATATTTATTTTACAGGGTGATAGTCATTCAAACTTCAATTTCAACGGTGACACACACACCGTGTGTCGTTTCTGTGGTGATTTTAATCTCAACCTCTCATTAGACGGTAACTCTCATACATGCTCTGCATATATATATATATATATTTTTTTTTTTTGCAGTGCTACTATATTTATTTGAGATTTAATTGTGCAAGGTGTGTGCCATTTTAGTACTTTAGTACTATCAACTGTTCCAGCACATTTTGACTCTTTCATATTTAAATATGGCCTCAATGAACTTACCAGCTTCTCAACCATTCATGATTAAAGATGGTGAGGTGTCCAGTTTGAGGTGGGAGGAATGGAAAGAATATCTGATTAATTATTTAGATGCCTTTGAAAGTGAAGAATTATCTCCTGAAAGGAAGAAACATGTGTTATTACATTGTTTAGGCTCTGGTGATTTACCTATTTATAACCTCAGAGAAAAAAAACCTAGAGCTGGTGATGAAGGTAGTGTTTTTTCACGTGCTCTAGTGGATCTTGATGCATATTTTGCACCCTGGGTCTCTAAAGCTGTTCATCGTTATAATTGTTATCATCGCAAACAAGGTGTTGGGGAAAAAGTTGAAAACTACATTGCTGCTTTAAAAAATGTAGCTCTACCTTCTACGTTTGGGGTAATTAAAGAAGAATTGATCAGTGACCAATTGGTTATGCATTGTAACAATACACATTTACAAGACAAAGTGTGGATTCATGGGGACGCTAGTCTTCGTGACATTACTGCCATTATTTCTAAAGCTGAGCTTACATCTAGGTGTGCTAAAACAGTTGGTTCTTCTTCTAAATGTGTTCAAGGCGAAGATGTTATTAAAATTGTAAGAACTTCTCGTGTTTGTTCCAAAGAACAAGGGAAAAAAAATTGAGAAAGACATGAGTATGGAAAGAAAAATGTAAAAATCTTTCCAGAATGACAGATTTGCTGAATTGAGGGGTAAATGTTACAGAGGTGGTAGTTCTTCTCATTTTGCACATGATAAAAGGTGTCCTGCAATGGGACAAAGATGTGCTAATTGTAAGGTTTCTGGGCACTATGCTCGTGTCTGTCAGAAAAAAGTTTAATTTTGATAGATGTGAAGTTGATTTGCTTGTATGTGAGGAAGATTGCTCAGATTCTGATGCTGAGGAGTCAAAAATTCTCTGCATAAGAGAAGAATCATATGGGGACGGAAGTAAGATTAGGAAAAAACCTGTTTGTAAAGTTGTTGCCAGTGTGTACCAGTTACACTCATGGCTGATTCAGGTTCTCCGTATTCTATTGTTAATCAAGATACCTGGAGTGAATCTTTTGAAGAAAAATTGGGGAATTTTTTAGAAACTCCTGATATTTACCCGGTGAGCTATACTGGTGAATCTATTGACTTGCTTGGTTATCGGAGGTTACTTTTTGAATTCAAGGGTAGATGTGCTGAATGTAAACTTTACATTTCAAAGTTAGGACCTTGGGTGGGGGGGTTCAAGGTGTGTTGGGGATTTTACTTGATCCTAACAGTGCCGATCCAGTTTTAAATGTATCTGAAACTAACAGTGAGGAGTAAAACATGATTATTTCAAGGTTTCCCAAAGTATTTTCAAGGGGTGTAGAAGAATTGAAAGGTTTTTGACATAAATATGTTCTTAAAAAATATGCTTGTCCTTGCATTCACAAAGTTAGGAACATTCCAATGAGTGTCAAGGAGGAAGTTATCAATGGATTACATAAATTAGTTGATAATGGACTTATTGAATGTGTAGAATCATCTTATTGGGTTGCCCCCTTGGTGGTCGCTCGCAAGACCAATGGCCGTATCCATCTCTGTGTGGATTCGAGAGAACTCAATAAAAACATTTTTGTTGATATTTTTCCACTTCCCAGAATTTCAGAGTCACTCTCAGCTATTAGAAATAAACACTGCTGTCCACTATTGATTTAACTTCCGCTTTCCACCAGGTCCCGCTTAATGTTGACAGCAAGCATCTTCCAGCTTTTGGCACTTCAATTGGCATTTTCCAATCCAAACGTGTCCCCTTTGGATTAGTATCGGCTGTGGACATGTTTCAGAGACTCATGCACCTGATTTTCAAAGATATGGAAAACATTGTATTTTTTCAGGACAATATTCTTGTTATGGGCTCTGATAGAGCAGAGCATGATAAAACTTTGGCCATGGTTCTTGAAGTCTTAGAGCAAAATGGTCTTACGGCTGAAGAATCCAAATGCAAACTAGCAAGAAGTAGTGTTAAGTATCTGGGTCACAAAATTAGTTCTGCTCAAATTTGTCCTAAATCTAAACTTGTTGATGCTTAAGAATGTACCCGTTCCTCAGAATAAGCATGAAGTCAGGTCCTTTCTAGGGTTGGATGAATTCTATTCGAAATGTGTCCACATCTTCTGTGGCAAAGTTTACTGCATTAGGAAAGTCCTTAAAAAGGGTTGTAAGTTTTTATGGTCAAAGGAATGTCAATGTAGTTTTGATTGCATAAAAAATTATATCTGTTCTGGTCCTGCATTTAAAAGTTTCTCTTCACGTCTTAAGAGTCTCATCACTACTGATGCAAGTGGTACAGGCCTCAGTGCTGTTTTCTCACAAATTCAAGAGGATGGTAATGAATGCATTGTTGCCTTTGCTTCAAGAGCCCTTACCAGCACTGAAGCGAAATTTTTAGAAATTGAATGTGAGGCTCTTGGCTGTGTCTGGGCTCTTAAGTATATCTGACAATACATATGGGGCACAGGTGTTACTGTAAGGAATGATCATAAGCCTCTGTCCAAGGTACTTACTTCTAGAGGTCTTAGCAAAGTCTCAGTCAGGATTTCACGCATGTCTGTCCAGTTGTTAGATTTTGTGTACAATGTAATTTATGTTCCTGGTGTCCGCAATAGGATTGCTGATTTTCTCAGTAGGTGTCCTTTGCCTATTATGTGCAAAGAAAAAAACGAGTGGTATAGTTGGCTTGTTGCTACAATCTTTGGGGATGAATTGCAAAGCATTTCCCATGATGAGTGGGTTCAAGGATTGTTGTGTAACTCTACTTTAGTTTCTGTCCTTGACCATGTTCGCAAGGGGTGGCCAGGAAAAGCACATTTGGACAGGGATCTTTTGGCATTTTGGGAAATTAGAAATTACTTGTCTGTTGAGGATGACCTTTTACTTTGGAATGGAAGATTGGTTCCTCCTTTGGATTTTCGGAGTAAAATTATCAGCTTATGCCACAAGGGTCACTTAGGTATTGTGAAGTGCAAATCAAGGATCAACCAATCCTATTGGTGGCCTGGTCTTGACAGAGATGCTGAAAGAGTTATCAGATATTGTGCACAGTGTACCAATTCTGACATGAACTTAATTACTCATAAACCTCCTTTGCACCCCATTGTTGTTCCTGACATGTCTTGGTAGAGGAATGGTATTGATGAGATTGGTCCAGTAAAAAATTCTGTAGGGATGTTAAAATATATTTTGGTCTTAGTGGACCACTTTTCAAAGTGGCCTGATACAAGATTGTTGATAAACCAGATTCGGAGTCTGTACTTTTGTTCTTGGCTGATGTGTTTGTACGAGAAGGTTTACCTAAAGACATTATTGCTGATAATGGTGGGCAATTTGACAGTGATATTTGCAAGAAATGTATTAAAGAATCTGGCATTACTTACAGGACCACCTCTTTGTACCACCCTGAGGGAAATGGCTGTGTAGAACGCTTCAACAGAGTAATCAAAGGCATTATTGAACTTTCCTTTAGCAATAATTTAGATTGGGAGGATGAGTTAAGGAAGACCATTTGTGCATACAGAGTTACACGCTTTGTGTCCTCTGGACATTCTCCTTTTGAGTTAATGAGGGGCAGGTCCCTTCATTCCAAAGACATTGTGGGATGGTTATAGTGTACCAGTTCTGTTTCTTGGTCTGCTAAGGAAGTTAGGCATCCCTTGGAAGCTGTTCAATTGAAGTACAAGGACAGTTTTGATGAATCTCACGGTACAAAAAAGGTGTATCTTTGTATAGGTGATACTGTTAATGTTAAAAAATGTAGAATTACGCGCAAAAGGGAAAGTAAGTACTCTGCTCCTCTCAAAGTTGTAAAAGTTATGTGTAATTCTGCTTTACTTAGTGATGAAAAGATGTGGCATGCCAATAGAATTGCTAAGTTTAGAGGAGAAATTTTACCTGATGGTTCGAAAAAACATTGATGCTGATTTTCACTCGATCAAGTATGATTGGATTCAAGATTGTACTCCGTCTGGGGGAACTTTTCGTTCTAAGCCTTCGGGTGTTTCTAAAGAAAGTTGTCTTGGATCCACCTTTTCTAATGTTGCAGAAGGTGAAGGTTGTTCAAGTGGTAGTCCTATTGTTAGCAATGCTGATAGCAATGCTAAAATGTGCAATTCTAAAATGAGTGGCTGCAGTAGTTCCAGTGTTAATAATACTGAAGCTTGCAATGCTAATGTTGTTTTAGTACCTAAGGAGTGCATTGGTCCTAAAAGCTATGATTTAACCAGAGCTGGCAGAGTATGTGTCAAACCCAAGCATCAAAAGTACAGGTTTATTGTTCTTAGTTTTCATCTGCACTTTGTTTCTATTTGACTTTATATATTTCCTGTCTTATTTTAATTTGTTTTTGTTTACTTACCTGTTTTTGTGTTCTTTTGTGGGAAAAAGGAAGTGTTTTGTTTATGTCATCTGTTGTGCATGTGACCTCACAGGGTTCCAGTTCTTGTGTTCTCGAACTGTGGAATCCTGTGGATCATACGTCTATGGAGCATCGCTCGAAGACGAGTGTCCATACTGTCCTCCTCACTTTGCGCTCGGTTCATAAAGGAAACCTACATGTCTCCTTGTTTCCTTCACAACACGTGGCATGTCCATAGGTGCTGGATGCTCACGCTGCGAATCAAGAATCAAGTTTCTACTATGCCTCCTCCATGCGCGGTTCTTGCCTCACACGCAGTGCTTCCTCCTTACTTTGTGCCTTCACGTACTGCCCCCTCAAAATTGCAGCGAATGGGTGCAAACACGGCTTCTATGCTATCAGGAGCACCCCCAGAACTACGAGATAATAAAAAATAACACTAGTCTTTTTTCTCATCATGCCTGCTCTCACTTCATCTTACTGGTAACTGGTGCACCGTGCAGGCCGTGACAGATCCCAGGAACCTGCCGCAGAGTGAAGGATACTGCAAATGGCCATCACAGCATCTCCTGAACCACCGGTATATGTCCTCAGCTCATTGACAATTTGTAGGGATGATGTATAAAATTGTAGTTGATTAAAAAGAAGTTTATTTGTAATGGAGTAGAGCAGGCTTGTACGTGGTTCCCAAACGAAGTCCACAACAACTGTCCCCTCCAACAGTCACTAACTAACATTCTAGTAAAGATTTTTAATAGGTCATCCACTATGACCATCCTACCCTAGCAACATTACTTAGCAAAACCACCTGTGCCAGTCTTGGAAGCAAAGTGCCTCCACATCTGAGTGAAGAGTACTGGCCAGGTGGCTTTGTCTTCACTGTTACACATTTCCTCCCGGGGTGGGATGACCACATATGAGTCTGGAACCAAGAGGTGCCACCCTGTCCGGGCCACACAGGTGCAAGCCAAGTATGAAATGCCCACACTTACTGCAACGCTCCTAGCGTCCATAGGGTCCAAACAAATCGAGCCTGATCATGATTGTGCTTGGCCACCCCAACCATGATTGAGATACTGCACCAACCTGGGGCCTCCCAGCACCGCCAAATTGCTGCAACATATTCTACAATACCACACATGACCTAATTACAGAACATAATGGTCGGTGAACGACCTTTACAACGAAACTTTTACAACGCACTACCATTACAACGAGGTCATTACAAAGCAAACCATTACAACGCATTGCGCTGGGGGCGCTCTAGGATAGGGAATAAGTTTCATTTACTATCCAACACCTTACCTAGTGTCCACGGGGACTGGTGTTGGAATAGTAAATTAAACTTTTCACTATCCAGCACCCCAAAGCGCTATGCGTTGTAATGGATTGCGATGTAAAAACCGCGTTGTAAAGGCAGGCGTTGTGATAGCCTGCGTTGTAACGTCATACATCCATAATGGTCGGATGCATCCTCATGTGACAAGGAAAGCTGTGAGTCAGACAAAGTAAACAAGTCGGGCCCAGGCCGAGATGACAATGTATCCATGAGAACTACAGTCACCTCTCTTCAACTGCACACTCTGGCTGCCTAGGGCACACATAGCACAACTATTCACAGTTGAGCTCCTATGCAGCACTGAACCTAGACCTGCAACACCTTGGGATATTAAAAGGATTATAGTGCATGACATTTTGTGCCGCGGGGATAGGCATTAAAATGCATTAGCCTAACCCATGGTGCGTGGCATTGGCAGAGCTGGCTACTGAGATGGTACTGAAAAGGCAAGTCGTCAGAGACTCGGATTCTAACGCACTGAGAAAGTGGAGAATGAAGATCAAATTGTGTGTGCCCTCTAGCACAGAGAAAGCACTTCTGGTGGGAGCTGACACTATCAGGTATCCTAAAGCACATTAGGCACATCTTGATGAAAATTTCGGCAATGGTGTGTTATAACATTGAGAAGTCACTTTCGGAGGAAGCTCAAACTGCTAGATTCTGCAAACCATGAGAAGCCACTTATAGGCAAAAGAGAAGGATCACACTGCTTGCAGGAGTCATCTTGTGCTCAAAATGGGCACCGCTGGGGAAGCAAATCCACAGTGAAATCTCCCCCTGCGTTTATATAGGTGGGTGGTGCTGGCCACAGGGAGAGGGTTCGTGATAGGTCAATTAGGTTAGGAGGGCATGACCGCAGCACACTACTTAAGGGTGGGATCAGCCACTTTTGGCCGGTTACTTTCACTCCAGAAGATAAGTTAGGTAGGAAGATGTTCCTCAGCCCGCTCACCTTTTAATGCTAAAACAGGGATTCTTCAAATAATTATGGCTTACATTTTGGGTATGGTCTGCGTTGTTTTCTCCTTGGGAGGGTAGGGCAGGCTGCAATTTTGTCCATTATCAATTAATAGGTGGCCTAGGTTGGTTAGCCATAATGCAGGCCTATCCAACTCAACAGGGAGGAAACAGGTGAGGAAAGGGGGTAGTTCATGGTCAAAGAGCAAATAACAGTGATTTATAGAATACATGGCGCAATGAGGAGAAATTTCAGAAATCTGGGAGGTATAATGGTGGGGGCCTGTTAGGTTTACAAACTGTACTAGTGTCACGACTTTGTTGCTTATATTTGATGTCTATTTTATTGCACACCTATGCTAACAAAGTGACCTTTCAGCTAATTATGGGTCTGTGGTGCATTGCACCAGCTCGCCTCACGTGTTGCTAGTTGCTATAAGTAGCTCACATTGATGGGAGTCCTGGAACACTAGCGCATTTCTGCTTTCATCATCTAAACTAGCAAGAGAGGCTGAGAGCTTTGTTTCACTGTTAGTGTGGCTTCTTTCTTTCTTTTTGCTAGTTCAGTATTCTTCTTCCTATGGTCATGTATGAGGTCCTTCTTGGGACTTTGTAGAGAGGCTTGCATCTGTGGGACTCTCAGCGGGCACATAGGGGTGCCAGAGCCTAAGACCAGGGGCCTCAGGGGAGGTTCCTGGAACCTGTGTCGGCGCCCCAGTAGTCCTTTGGGCTGTTGTGGGCCTGAGCAACCGGGGGCGAAGTATAATCATTACCATAAGGGGCAGCACGTAGGTGGTTCGCCACAGTGCTGCCTGGCTCATCAGGCGGGCAGGTGGCGAGAATGCGGCCTGCCCTTGGATCGCCCGTAAGCTAACCCACTATGATTACATAACGTGTATGTAAATAAACCTGCAGCACCTTTTCCCAAAACTAATAACACTGGTGTCTAGTGTGTTATTTGCGGGATGCATGCTTGTGTTGCGGGGTTGGGGGGCCTGTTGCCATGATGTTACTATGCTAGTTCAGTATTCTTCTTCCTACGGTCATGTATGAGGTCTTTCTTGGGACTTTGTAGGGAGGCTTGCATCTGTGGGAATCTCAGCAAAGTCTGATGCAGTCTTTTGTTATGGTAAGACTTTGAACACAGATTTTACAATCTACGTGCAAAAGCAGCCTTGCGTCCTTGGCACTTAAAGTTTGGCACTTTAAGGAATGAACACTCAGGCAGACTGAATTACAAAACTTGATTCAATGAGAAAGCAAGAATCTCATAATAATGTTTTTATTCCAAAAGTTTGCCAAGGTGGACCTGGATGTATTTTCCTCACAAACAACTCTGCAAGTAATAGTTGATCCAATCCCATAGCCCTACACAATCACCGCACTATATGAGAACATTGTGGCAATTCACAGAGTGATGGCAATCAAGGTTGAGTTTTTAAAAAAATGTATTTACATCATGATATTACAGTTCTGCTATTCACTAAGCAATGCAAAAACAGCTCATTCTCAAACATTTTTCGACAATATCACATTATCCAAGTATGCAGAATGCGGACGATTAATAAGCATTTTGCAGACACAAATACTAATCTAACCTGAGTTTTTCAATTGTTTTAAGTATGTTTCCAAGTTCCCGTTCTTGTTTGTAACTGGCCAGCAAGTGCTTCCTTGATAGATGGGATGAAGAAATGAGAAAGTGCACCTGATTTTTCGAATTGCAATAAGTTTTTAACACTTTGCCTAGTGGACAAAATCCCACTCTACAACTTACTCCCTAGCTATATTCTGCAGTGCCTTGAAAGGAAAAAGCAACTTTCTTAATTGAGATGAATACAATTGCTGAAAGACAGGCAGAAAATAAAATATAACTAGACTTGTTGCTTTATTTATCAAATGAATGCTGATTCCTGCTCTGTTTCACACGTAGTCAAAAACAAATAAGTTATTGTGCATCAAGGACCCCCTACATTTTTAGGTCTCGCCTTGCGCAGCGCATGCACTGCGCTAGGAGAGGGCTCTTGGAATCACTTCAGACTTCCAAGAGCCTTCTCCGTGTGGGTCTGCCTCCTCCCACACATCCCATTGGCCTTTGCGTGTGGCTTTCAATCATTGAAAGCAGGCAAATGGTCAAAGACGGGTGCATGTCCCGTCTTCCCTCAAAACTTTCACTCCCCTGGCCAACGGGTCTCTTGAGCGGGGAGTGAGCAGCGGCGCGCATTGTCAGCTGCATTCCTCCCTGATCGGTATCTTGGATTTCGCGGCCGCGGCTGAGTTTCTATGTGTGTAGGCTCAACGTGTGCTACTTCAGCTGGTTTTAAATCTCTTTTGGACTGAGGTTTCTACAGAACTTGCTTTAAGCTGTACTATTTTGGTACAACGAGTGTGTTCTTAACTTTCACTTTGATGGCATACCTGAGTTAAAATGATGCTTAGTTCAATTTGGAGCACTTGCTCATTCAGTGTCGTTTCTTGACAAAAACGAAAGTCATACGTTGGTCTGCACTCTCTGATTTACAGGAAGAGACAGACCTGTTGGCGGCGGACTGAACAAAACAACATTTAAGCCAAGGTGATTGTACTTTGCCTAATGAATGTGCTCTATCTGTTTTTTTGGTAACTCTTAACCTAGACGTGTGCTTGATTGTAAAGTCGCCAAGCGATAGGCGATTGCTAACACCACTGACCGGCTGTTAACTGCGTGAATTGATGTCACGGTGTGGGTGACTCTATTAATGCATTGTGTCTCATGGCATTGTTTCTTTTTATTAGTCTTGTGACTGTCTAAAAGTAACGGCCTCTGTGAATTGAACGTAGTCTGACCAGGGCTAGTTTGACTGTTTTTCCGGTGTGTTCTTTTAAATGCAACAATATGGACCCAGGTCTGGGTGTCTTTCAATGATTATGCATGCTCACGGTACCTATCCCACTGCCATGCAAGTGCCTGATTCATTAACATTCCAGACGTTGACGGCTGCTATTGTGATTAATGCCCCTTTCCACTGATGACAAACAGCATGATTTGTGCTCGGCTCCCTGTGCTGTGACCTGCACCATGCGGTTAATGGCTTTTGAGAGCAACATATCCTTAATCTGACTTGAAGATTCAAACACACATATTCTGTTCTTGTCTGTAATCTCCTCTGTTCAGCATTTGGAGAGAACTCAGTGTTTAGCCTGGTTCTACAGCCAGGATCTCATTCGATCAATTACATATGAACATTTTATCATCTCTGGGTTGTCCTAGTCTCATACAGGACATTTGCTTCCAACATTCTGAATAATCAGGAGGATTCTTTGTTGTAAAAATAAATGATTTAACCATCAATGACAATCACTCACTTTCTACAGGGAAGAAGATCTCTTTATATTTAACCCCTATAGCTCCTCGAAGGTGGAGGCTCAAGCACTTATTGGTATGCTTTTATGAGCCGGTTCGAGCCTCTAGCAGTGTGGCATCTGATGTCTCTGCTCAAGGGGCGCGCAAGGCTCGAGGGCACCTACAGTAAAACTAGACCACTTGTCTGTGTTTCATATACTCAGCATGCAGTGCAATGTGGTATTTGTAATAAAATACACCCACCCTCATGCATATCTCACTACCAGCCCATTTTCTCTACCCAGGATGTTTCTTCCTTATGTACTGCTCTGGAAAACATCACCATAACTTCCATTGAGACCGAAACACTACCACCGAGTGTAGCTAAAATCCATCTCCCCCCAAACCTCACTGTAACAGGACACCATCTACAACCATATGCTGTCAGTGTGCTTTTTAACATCACAGGATTGCACCATCGTCCCAACTGCTTGCACCTTAACAGTCATAGATTGTGCTGCATTCATCCTGTTTTAAAAAAAACTCTGTAGCACACTTACATTTAATATGCCTCTCTATAGATTTTTGCACTCTTTGTTCTCTCTTTCCCGTCTATCTTCCCCTTCACTGTCTCCCCACCTTACCCCATCACTCTTTCTCTGTTTCCTTCCACTTTCTCCTCCCCCTCCCCCTTCCCTCTTAGGAACCTTTAAAATGCAGCAGTTTACTTTGTCTGGAATGTATTTGCTTTGCGTATTTTTTCTCGAGATTCCTGCCACTGATTAATTGCAAACTTATACATAAAGAAACATTTGCAACAAAAATACCTCAAAATATAACTAATGCAATACCTATAGCATTGCAAATGCTTGTTTACTGCACGGTCTGCACTCCTCTGACAATGGATGGCCACATACAGTGAGCACATGGCCACCTGTCAGCTGTAGAACACTTGGAAGTATGGGCAAGGATCTTGTACTACAGGGGACTGGATTTTCTTTTTACCATGAAGTCAAAAGAAACACAGCTATGCTGGCTATTCAGTACCTTGTTCCCCACATGTCACCCAATCTAAAATCTGAGTAGGATAAAAACGTGCCCACAAGGGTTCTTACACCGAAGCTGTTGAGGTTCAGAACAGCAAATGAATACAGCAGTGAATAAACATATCATTGAGTCACTCATTCACCCGACAGGGGGACTCTTCCACTCACACACACCTCAATGAAACTGAATTAGACTACAATCAGCAACGGAAACCAAGGAAACCATTTGCAAAGTCACCTTTGACTACTTATTAACCCGTTTACCGCGGCGTGCAGGCATTCAATTGCGCGGGCGGGGATGCGTCGGCCAACGGACATGCGCAGCACTACCAAGGTAGTGCTCGCGACGGCCGTTGGCCGACGGCCGCACGCAAGGGGTTCAATTCAGTTTCAGGTTTATATAGTGCTAACTACTCCTAATCTGGAGTGACTAAGAGCTAGCTCTAGCATGGGTCAAGGAATTACATAAACAAATCCATCTTTTCTTGTGAAATATTTATTTATTTGAGAAAAAGAAATTCACAATACATAGAAACAAGAAAATGTATACAATATTCTAAAATAACTTGTGAACAAATCCATCTTTAAGGCCATCCTAAAGACAAACCCTGTCCAATGTACTCGAGATCTACTGGTGGTGTGCTCAATAAAGAGCTGACTAATGCCTCTCTTACATTAGGCACATGCAAATATTTCCCAGCAGACCCCAGTCTTCTAACAGGAAGTGAGGTGTAAGTTTTTGTCTTAAATAAGCTACAACAGTTCCAAAGAAAATTTTGTGGGCAAGTTAAGGTCTTGAAATTGTATAAGGGCAGCAATAGAAAGCCAATGCATGTAGCATCTTATTGTTTATATATGCACAGTTTTAGGTAAATGTAAGATGGGGACGGAGACGGGAGGCAAAGAATCACTAAACTCAGACTGGTGGCATGTGGAATTGACGTCCCTTCCCTCTCGCCCCCATTCCCAGCATGACTGGAGCTTCGGAGAGGATAGACTGTGGACGGTAGCTGGCGAAGAAGAGGATACCTGCAGCTTTAATTGGCAGAGCGGAGAGAACGCGACTCCGCCCACCGATGACGAAGGCGGACCGCCATTGGGTAAATACCAGGAAGAAGAGGTATTGGCGTGTGATGTCACCGAAGGAGGTTGGAGAGCGGAGGAGTCGAGCGGAGATTCGGGACTAGGAGCGAGAACCGGGGAAGAGGAGAATGAAAGAAGTAAGCCAGGAGGCCAACGGTTCCACGAGTCGCCGTGCCACACTCCCGAGGGAGGAGTGTGGCTGCATCAGGTACGGAGGCGTTTGGCGGGTTGGATTGGAAGTCGGGGTTCTTCTGCAACCTAGTGTTTATCCGTTAAACCTACCGCATCTGCCCTCATTCCAGTGTAAATAACCCTCCTCACGTCCAGCACACCGAGTCACTATAAACTATATACAGGATTATATCACTTGAGCACTGGTGCCCCTTTGCACTCCCCTGGGTTCCCGAAGGGTAAAACAGACGAAGAGGCCCCAGTACTGACCGGTTGCCATTGTTTCTTTTCTCTACCGGCGGAGACCAAGAAGAAGTCCTCCATCGGAAGAGGGAAGCCGGCCAAGACCGAATACCAGAGGGGAACCTGTCACGAACCGAACGAGAACAAACCCCAACGCCATCACGGATCCCGGGGACTTTCAAAGAGAAAGACTAACAACTCGATATAAAAAAACATTGACCAAAATAAAACCTTATAAACCCAGGCCCAGTCTGCGCTCCTTTTCTGATCCCACGCCACAGTAAACCATAAACTGCTCTTGTTGCAGAGTTCTGCAAAACCTAAAGCTAACCAATAATCCTTGAGGTGGTTCCCACTCTCAGGGCATGTCCATAGTCATCACTAATTCTAGCTCTGGAAACAATTAATTGACCTTCTAATGACAGCAAGTGTTGAATCTTCTGTAGCAATTTAAGAATGTGTGTGTTGACTTGCTGTGCATGGGCATTTGTTGTTCACTGTTCTCCAGTTCTTTCTTCCAAGTTTAAGCTGTGCTTTTGTTGGCCTGACAAGGTTATTTCTGCCACTAGCGTTCACATTAAATAACTATAATAGCTATACTTTGTAGGAGCTAAATATTGTTGTTAAACCAAAATGCTAAAGCATTCAGATGGGCTAAACGTGTCAATCCATCAAACAACTTATAATGGCCTAGGTATCAAATGCACTAAGAGATCTAGCAGTATCAAAAGCACCGGTTTCCCTTGATTCCACAGTTTTCAAGATGCTTGATTGGTACGTCAATTAAGGCGATTTCAGTTCTTCTGTGTTTTCTGAATTCCGACTGTCTATCTCCCTGAATATTATTACTCTCAATAAATATTTCTATTGGGATGGTAGCTGCTTTTACCAAAGCCCTAAAAAGCCAAGGAAATATTTAAGATCTGGTGATAATTCACCTTGAGATCCATTCCACCTTTTTTCAAGAGTGGTGTTACCTTGTGATTGTTTCAATTTGGTTGAATCAGACCTCCTTTGAACCAGCTGTTAATAATTATTCTGGTGTCTGGGGCCTTCTCTTTGTGACGTTGTTTTACCACCCTCGAGGGACACTGATCCTCAGTCCAAATAGCGGACTTAACTGATTCCATGATGGTGATTTTGTCTTCAAGAGAAACATCTCAGAAGAAAAAGGATGGTGGACAACGAGTTGTGTTTTTAGGTCCAGAGAGTGAGTTGATATTATCTCCTGGGGTGCAAATTTTTGCTCTGATTAATTTGATCTTATCCTGAAAATTGCCCTGTATGATGCTGCCCTCGTTGCTTGTTAGATCTAGCAACGTTGTTCCATATTTAGGACTTGCTATCTACCAAAGAACCAGGAAGAGCACTTGCGTAGAATTTGAAGCTGGTCTGATCTCATCTTATTGATCCTTTTTCATTCTAAAAATAGATTTTTATACACCTTTTCTCCAAGTTGAAGTTTTACTTTATTGGCCTCACAATGTTCTTTCTGTCACTAGGGTTCACATTAAATAATTCTACTTCGATATGAGTATTGATCCACCCATTCCTCCTAGCTATTTTCAGGGGAGCATATTGGACCTGCTTACGGACTCCATTACAGTGCGACCACTTCCTACATTCCTTCTTAATAATAGAAACTACATTTTCAGGAGAAAATTCATTAAAAATCCGAAATACATTTTTATGTTTATAGTTTGATTACCCTACTTCCATACAGAAACTTAGGGAATTTAAAAGTTCTGTGACATGATGCTAATTGCTTAATGTACACTATACAAACCTCATCAAGAATAACAAAACATAAAACAACAACAGATGACACCATCATGAAAGCACATTAGCACAGCAATAGCATTAAAATCATATTTTAACAAAAGAATAACACTTAACAAAATAACCACAAAAAGAACACTAAGCAACAATACAACCACAATACAAAACAATAAGAATTAATGAAAACACATCACAAAAACAAGAAAACAAAATATTATGTACTACTAAAGCAACACGTGACAAATAACGCAACACAAAAGCAACACATCAAAAAAGTCTCAGCACTATTTAACATTATAATGACACACAAAAACACAACACAATTACATTATCGGCAAGTAACCTTAATGTTTTGTGGTTTTGTGCAGAGTTTTATGTGTTGTGCCATGTCATTATTCTATTTTTGGTTTGTGCTAGAGCACCATAATTTCTTGTGGTGTTGGTTTGTGCTTGAGTATTGTGTTGTCGCTTTGCTGTTGTGTAATCATTTTTCTAATATATATTGTTGTGTTGAAGCATATAAAGACAAATGTGGGTGATTTGTCTGTATTGCTGGTATTGTGCAGTAGTAAGGTTGTTTGTTTTTAATGTTTCACTGGCTGTTGCATTTTTGCTGTTGTGTTATTGATTTGTCTTGGGACTTTGTTGTTGCATGGTTCTATTGTTATAATGTGTTGCATTGCTGAGTTGAGTTGTTTTGATGTGCTGTTTTCTAGTGTTCTGTTGATATATTCATTTTGTTGTTGTGCATTGCCGTTGTGTTATTTTGATAGTGTGTTGTGCAATTATAGTGTTGTGGTACTGTGGGGGGAGCGTACAGTGGTGCATAACATCAATACTGTATAATGATTTCTATAGTAAGGTTGACAGGAGCATAAATAGAGTAAAAATGCAGTATTCAGTGCTACACCATACATTCCATGCCATAAGTGTTAAAGATCCGTTATAGCTGTTACTGCAACACACATCAAGAAATATTCTAATCAGCGAGCAAATAGGGCATTAGTTACAGTACCTAGTTTGTGTTTATCTCTTTGCAAGTGGAGAGCTCTGAACCTTCTTTATGCTTGTGCGAAGTGGGGGTGTGATGTCATAACTATATCTTGTGTGTGGGGGGTCGTTTGTAGGGGAGAGTGGAGGGTTTACCTAAGCAGAGGGGTTGGTCCCAGTGGCATATGTCCCCCCATGGATTGCCATCTCAGCAGTAAGGACTTACAAATTTGGCAATCCTGTGGGAGCGCCCATTAATTTCGTCTCAATAACCATGAGGTAAACCTTCCAATTAGGGGGTGAGGAGGGGGGCATTGGGAGCAATTGGGAGGCCCAGTATATTATTGTGGGATTTCTTGAGCTCGGCCAGAAAGGCTCTATAGAGATCGGTGAGCCATGTTTGGGTGTGAGTGGTACTGTGTTGTTGACTTGTCTTGTTCTTTTGTTTTGTGTTGCTGTTGTGCCTCAGTTTTAGTACTATATTTAGTATTTAGTTTAGTAATTGTTATTTTATTTATTTATTAAGGAGTTTTATACAGTGCTAGCCAGATCCAAAGGTATCGGAGCGCTTTTCCAACACTTTGTAAAGAGGAAAACACATATAGCAGTAGTGAACAGGATGCCACAAGGTGCATTCGAGGTATTTGCACGTTGTATAACGAAAGAGTGAAAGTTACATAGTCTCGTAATAGTGAACACAGTAGTTCAAGTTGCGCATCCTTCTGATCCAGGGGGATAGTGGGGAGGAGTCGGGCTAGGAGTGAAGTAGAGGACTTGGTTTTATAGTCTCATTGTGCGGTTGTGTGCACAATTGAAAGTTTTGGTTGCAATCTATCCATTTGGGAATATACAATTGAGATAGAGGTCTTTGAGCTGCCTTTTGAATTTTAGGAAGGAGAGGATGGTCCTGATATAGACTGTGATGGAATTCCATATTTTGGGCGCATTTCCAGCGGAGGATCGGGATGCTGTTTTTTGTTTGCTTGTTTTCGGCGGGATGAGGAGTAGAGTATTGGAGCTCCTGAGGCTCCTTGTCTGACCGTCCTTCGTGAGTTTGGAGGCCAGGTAGGCAGGGTTTCCTGTGTGGAGGGCTTTGTGCGTGAGGCAGGCAGTTCTGAAACTGGCCCGTAACTCAACTGGGAGCCATTTCCACTCTCTGAGTGCAGACGAGATATGGTCATATTTTTTTACTCCGGTGACCATTCTTGCAGCTGCATTAAGAGTTGATCGGAGGGGAGCTAAGTGTGATTTTGCTGTGTATGTAAGGGTTGCATTCCCGTGTTCTAATCTGGAAAGGACCAAGGTTTGAGTCGCTTGTTTGAGGTTGTTGGTCGGGATGAAGGGTTTTATCTTGTTGAGTAGTTTCAGGTGGAGGAAAGCACTCTTTGCAGTGTTCTTGATGTGTTTGTTCATGCTTAGTTTGGGGTCCAGGGTGATGCCCAGCGATTTGAGGGAGTCAGCCAGGTAGAGATTGTCGTTGAGAGCATCAATTGCTTTTAGCCAACTAATTGGATTCTTAAACACATACGGTTGTGTGTCGTTACACATATTACAACTACACTAAGACCCAGTGGCGGTGCGTCCATTAAGGGCGCTGGGGCGTTGCCCTACCGGCCGTCCGGACCGCAGCTCCCTCGGCTTTTGTGAACTTAAGTAAACTGAACTCATAGTCAGTTTACTTAAGTTCAGTCTGAGATGCATCATGACAATGCCTGTGAGTTAGCATGACGTCGGACCGGGACCGCCCACCTGGGCGGCCCGACGTCATGCTAACTGACAGGCATTTACATTGTCAGACCAGGGGCAGCAGCACAAGGGCGCATGAGTGGGGACGGAGGGCCAATTTTTCTCCGTGCCCACGCATGCGCACTAGTGCCTGCTGTGGCTGGCACAAGGCTCAAGCCTCCGTCTTTTAATGGGCTGGGCGGGCAGAGAGTAACTGTGCCCTAAGGCGCCAGGATTGGCTGGGAAGGATCGGCGGATGTTCCTGTAGGCGGCTAGGCGCCAACAGCAATGCATCCTGGACCCCGGAGCACAGACGGCGCGGACCTGGTAAGTTTTTAAATGTTTCATTTTAACCCCCGGCCCTGCGCGACATGACCCAGGTAAGCATACGTTTCTTTAAGACTAGTGTTCTCCTGGTGGTGGGTGATTTATGTTAAGACTAGACGGAGTTTTGTATGTGAATCGGCAATCGACAAAAGTAGTTAAAAAAATGCATATCGCCTCGGAATTTGAAGGTGACATTCAAAAGTACGGAACAGTGCAAAATATGTCAATTTCAAAGGAGGATGGATTGTAACGTTCTTCCCTCGGGCAATGTCTACAACCTACATCCGCAGCAGGGTCTGTGCTGTGCTGATGTAGACCATGACATTTAGACCAGGCTGACCTGTATGTAACTGATGCTCGTGAGGCCTCGGTCTTTCATATGTGTACTTTTACCAACGACATGACCTTTCACTCTCCATACTTGCAGAGGATACGGTGAAGGCACACTTATTGCAGTTGTATATTGCACGAACTCGATCCGTGGGTATTGGAGCGCTTACACGATCTCCAGTTACGTTAAACAAGGACACGTTCGTTTTTACGAAGTACAGCCTGAAACCGTTGTGTAATCCTTCATTTCGGTGGACACCAACATTCATATTTTATAACGTAACTAGCTCTGCCTCGTACTTTATTTTAGATGACGCCTTTGAAGTTACAGCCAAGAATCACAATTTATAGCTGATGCGCACAGACAGGCGTGTAGTGGGACTACAGTGCCTAAGTGCCACCATTGCCTACGTAACGTTTGTTCTTGTTTTGGAGTGTCTGTCTCCCATTTATACCTCTACTTGTACTTTGTACGCTTTTGTAACCTGCACAGTGCACACGTGTCACTTTTTCCTCCTGTAATGTGCGGTTTGCTCCTCTTGTATTTTGTTTGCTAACGATTGTCACTTTTGCCTCATGTAATGTAACTTTTGCTTTTGTAATGTTCACTTGTAATGTTCTCTTCCTATTGTGAAGCGCTCTCTGACACCTTCGGGTAAAGTCCGCGCGAGAGAAAAACCCCATAAATAAATACAGTAATGAGGGACATCAAAGGTCTGAGCTGAGGAGAAACTTGCAAAAGGTTAGGCAGCAGAGGAAACGTGGGATGACCCGAGTGATGACTGAATGCAATTCCTACTTGCAGAAACCCAAATGAACAGGAAAGTGTCTAAAAATGACATAACTCAAAGAAAAACAAACGCGCCAGAAACATGTGACAAATGAACTGAGAACATAAAAAGGCTGGTGTGTATATAAGACGTTTCCCCCAATACTTAACACAGATTGAGCGGTCGCTGTTGAATTTATCTTTTACCGAAGGCTTATATGATTGAAAAATGTGAATATTATGGCTACTGTGAGAAAGCCGGGTTAGAGACTCTTTGGAATTCAGAAGTTATAGGGCCTCAATTCTAACAACCGGGAATGTATTCTCTTATGTGGCCGTGACCCGGTTATTATTATGGTGAGCGAGACTCTGGGTATGTTCTTTGATTGAGGTAAAGTCACAAAGGGGTGGGGGCTGAGCCCGATTCCATGATAGTCAAGCATTGTGTGGCTGTCACATCCTTGTTACTGGGTGAGTGTTTTATAGATGTGGGTCCCGTGTTTCTGCCGTGCCTGCTCTATCCTTATTATTGGGACAGGGGGTGTGCGGTGCAATGTACAAGTCATTCTTGTTTGTGTGCCTGCTCTATCCCTAATACAAGCACCACCTCTTTAAGGTTGTAATGCCCAGGGGCAGTATATATTCAGTGCCCATTTTGCCCTTGTTGATGGATGGAGCGGTATTTGTGAGGTTGTGATGTCCTGGGTTTTTGTTCCTTCAGTGTCCACTCTGCCCATGTTATGGCGCAGTGGGCAGTTGTGAAAATGCGATGCTCAGGCCCTTCTTCCTCCAGTGCCCGCTGTGCCTTTGTTATTGGGGTAGTGTTTCTAAGGTTGTGATGCCCAGAGCTTGTCTTCCTCCAGTGCCCGCTGTGCCTTTGTTATTGGGGCAGTGTTTCTAAGGTTGTGATGCCCAGAGCTTGTCTTCCTCCAATGCCCGCTGTGCCTTTGTTATTTGGACAGTGTTTGACCCACAGTCTACGTGCCTGATACACTCTCTATTCCTACAAACATTGTACCTCCTATTCCTACAAACATTGTACCTCCATCACCCATCTGTCTCTTCCTGTTCTAATGAATGACACAAGATCTGTACATCACTTACCTACCTGCCTGGTCACATTGTCGGTCCATCACCCCTGCGCCTGCCTGTGTTCATCACACTGTTTCTTCAGTCCCTATTTGTAGATCTCTGACCTGACACATTACCTGTCCATCGCTTGCAGGACTCACCCTGATCCCTTCTCCTTATCTCATTTTTGTTTCCGTTATTTTATCACTAATTCAGCCTGTTCTTCTCATTATTGCTTGAAAATTCACCCTTTTCCCACTCTTTTTTCTAAATTTTCTCAGAGGGAACCCCACCGAACCCCCCCATAGGTAGTTCAGACTTGCAAGCTACGCTTGCTCGCCACAGTTAACTACGACAAATGTTTTACGCCTCACCACTTTCAAATGTCACCAGCCGCCACTGCTAAGACCCCATTACAGAAAATCCACTGCGCTGATGTGACCACTTTTGAGAGTCAGACTTCTGTGAATACAAATATATTTCCAAAGATTGCACTATGACCTGCATATCTATTAAAACAATAAAATTAACTCCAAGGGCTTATACTTGCACCACAAAGCGAAATGCGTGTTTTTATGAGTTTACACTGTTCAAAGTGTGTTCATTTAACTTACGAGATGTTTGGCTGAGTTACAGCTTCATTTCAGACTGCACAGCGGACAAAAAGTGAGCAGGATTTTCTGTTTCCGAGCTGTGCTGGCGAAAAGGATGAATTAAAAAGTGGAAATATTGGGGTTAAATCAATGCATTTTAAAAAGCGCTGCACTCTGCACTGAGCCAGTGCAAGTGCTTGTGATACGGCTCTAAATCTTCCCCTAATTATAACCTTGCCACCAAGCTTCAAGCTAAACCTACCACATATCTAACACCGAATCCAAACCCTACTTCAAATTCCACTATCCTATACAGTAGAAAACATGCTGTGTACCCCGAGGCATTTACAACTTCAGCCAATTCGCTGCACAGGGTCTGTGTCCTGCTGTGAAGCAGAGCTGTTGTTAGTGAAAGAAAAAGAGTCCAGTAGCTCTCTCTCTGATATAGATCAACCCATAACTGCTTTTTGGCAATGTTGTCTTGCTTGAGCAAGAATCAGAACTGAAATCAGAGGGATCTCAAGTTGAAAATCAAACCCTGTTGATGAGGGAACAAATGTACACTATTTGTATAAGTTGGCCAAAACATATTGTGTTCTGAAAAATATAGTATGTCCATTCAATACGTAATGTGCCATGTGTATCCATATTTATGCGCTTGAATAAATAAATAATTGACTCTTTTCGAAGCACACTAAAGAAATAGATTTCTGTTTTGTCAAACTCTACTCTATAGCATTAATTCTAAATACATGCTAAGAATCAAGGTAAGACTTAAGGCCGCATTTAGAGTCTTGCCGGTGGTCTGGCAGTCCACCAGATCAGCAGAGGCAAAAGCCTCCGATCCCTTGACGGAGGGCCGCCAGGGATGGCTGCTCTATTGCAGCCACTGATCATTTGCCGAGTGGGCACCATGTTTGTTGCGCCCACTCTGCAACGTATTTTGTTCTGCAAGCGGGATACTTTCTTGTTGAACAAATTTACAAAGGGCCTGGATCATGTGGATTTACCTCCCTTTGCACGTGGGTCATTTTATGATTTTCCTACTAAGGACACGCCTGGGTAGGGAAAGGAAGCAATGCTATCCCACTGATTTAGGGCGTGGAGACTGACACAATGACTTGCCTATTTTATGGTAGAGGGACTGTTGGATTGAGCATTTCTGGCTGCTGAGCCACCTGTTGCCTAACTGTCTAAAACCCAGATGTTCCCACACTTCTAAATTGGACTGTGGAAGTGTGAAACATTGGTGGAATGGTCCATCTGTCATTCTATGGTGGATGCATTATTCCGTAAAGCTCTAAAAGACCTCTTCATCCCGTTGGGAATCATACTTATGTCAGGTATGCCAAACAAACAAGTTACTTATCTTCTGTAACGCTTTTTCTGTAACGCTTATCTGCCTGTGGATTCCTCACCTTTTGAACTACCCCTGCACCAGCATTCCACAGAAACCTTTTCTTAGCTCTCCCATGTCGACGAGGACGTCCCAAGGCACGGCTCTACTTGCGACTCCGTATGATGTCATCAGAGCAATAAGAAGACCTTGTCAGCGTGCTGACATCAGTTCCACCCATTTTTCCCGTGCCTTCGAGGTGAATGGGTGAACCGACAACACAATTGGAATATACCCAGTATACAACATATACACAAATATACAGCAAATGAGGAAAAGCTAAAGAAACACAGCATTTCCTAACAATCAACAGCATGGCAAGCAAAATACATTGGAAAACAACCATGTCAAAGAATGAAAAACGTTTTCAGTATACGGGGGTGGATAACGTGAAGGAGGGTGGGACAGGGAGGAATCTACAGGCAGATACTGTACCACCAGAAAAAAGTGTTACCGAAGGTAAGTAACTTGTTCTTCTGATGGATACATCTGCCTGTGGATTCCTCTCCTTTTGAATTGCATCCCACAGCTGTCCTGCTCCCGGAGGAGGGTGTCCACCCACTCATAACAAAAAGTCCTGTAGCATGGAACGAGCAAAATGAACATCCCTCCTCACCTCAGAATCCAAACATTAATGCTTCGTGAAGGTGTGGAAGAAGGCCCATGTTGCAGCCTTACAAATGTCTACTACAGGAACACCTCTAGCCAAAGCAGATGTGGAAGACTTAGCTCTAGTACATTGAGCCCTTGATACCTTTAGGTGGCTCCTTATTGGCCAGGGCGTAGCAAATCTTGATGCACAAGATGATCCACCTGGATAGCGTTCTCTTGTGGACGGCTTTGCCCTTCAACTTCCCAACAATGCCAACAAATCCATGAGCACGTAAATGTACAAACCAAGATATGTTTTGTGATTTAGCTCTTGAGTTCTCATTTGCAGAATCTCTTTCTCAAATGTAAAAACAGCCTTCCTCATTTCGGTGTGCTGTTGATATAATGCAATATGTGACTCAATAAATATGGTGCATTCATGAGATAAATGAGTAAGTATAGTATTCTGGGGAAAGTATTCTGAGAATTTCCACTCCAAGACTGAGGCAAAACTAATCAAGCAAGTACATTTCAGATAGTAGATATCCCTTTTGTACAGTGCAGGCACACAGAGGCACCCATCTGTCAAGTGGGCACACACAGTACATTCCTATGCACACAAAAAAAGCATGTCTCCATGCATTCACACACAAGCATGCAGAGATCCATTGACAAAAGCCAACAGATAGAGCCGGCCTGTGCTACAATAGCACCTTGGGCGGAAAGAAATGTGTAGCTCTTGCTGCTAGTGAAATAAATGTTGAGGCAGGGAGGCACGTTTATGTTCTGAAGATTCGCACCCTGGGCTTGCGCCCAGCACGCCTGTGCCAAAGGACAACCCTGCCAACAGAAACTAATGGGAAATAGCCATTACAACGTGGGCTAAGCCAAGCCTGGCATTTCCCTGCAAGCATAGCCATGCTTACTTAAACCACGCATCTGCCTTAAACATGCATATGCATGGTTAAGGCAGATGTTATGTTATGTTAATTATACTTATAGAGCGCACTGGTAACCTGGGGTGTCATGGCGCTAAGTACTGGTAACCATTAAAGAGAGAAAAACCATGTTTTCTGATCCTTGGGAAAATTAGCAAGGTTGGCGCATTTCTAAGATGGAAGGGAAGTTCTTTCCAGGTTTTGGAGGCACAGTAGAGAAAACTTCTACCTCCCCAATTCATTTTCTTAAAGGTGGAAGTTTGGACTAGTGTTTAGATGGAGGAGGAGAAACATCAGAACAGGAAGCTCTGGACGTGGACAGGTAAGTGGGGATGGGAAGGTTAGGGGGGAAGTTTTAGGAGATGGGGTCGGTTTTAGGTCTAAGGGTGGGAATCTGGGTATTTTCTGAAAGGGGGCAGGGTTTTAGAGATCAGGGTGGGGGGAGGAGGCCAGGGTACTTTTAAGGGCTGGGGCTGGGTTTGAGGGGGAGTTTTTTTAATGGGCACCAGGATTTTAGGCCTCAGGGCAGTGGAAGGGGTTGGGGTTGTGTAAAGGACAGCGCTGGGGTATGTTTTAAGATGCAGGGTATGGGGCTTGAGTTGGGGTGGTTTACTGTAGGGGGCAGGGTTTTAGGCCTTACGGCGGGGGAAAGGGTAGTGTTAAGGATGGGGCAGGATAGGTTTTAGGGCACAGGGCAGGGAAGTTGTGGTAGTTATTTTAATGCATGACGTGGTTTTAGGCCTCAGGGCAATGGAAGGGGTTGGGGTAGTTTAAAGGAGAGCGCAGAGATATGTTTTAGGACTTAGGTTGGGCGGGCTGGGATCGGAGTAGTTTAAGGTGGGGGCAAGGTTTTAGACCTCAGGGTGGGGGGACGGGGAGGGATAGTTTAAACCACAGGGCAGTGTAGGGTAGGTGTTAGTCCTTAGGGTGGAGGTAAGGTAGGGGGATAGGATTTTAGGGTTTAGGGCGTGGACAGGGGGTCGGGGTAGTAGTAGTGGTAATCTTTACCACGCATATCCCTTTACCAATCATGCCTTTACCACAGAATTGTGTGGTAATGGCATGCGTAGTAAAGGCATGCATTGTAAAGGAATGTGTAGTTTCGATGCATTCACGGTTAGGACAGCGTAGTAGAGGCATGTATGGTTTAGCCATGCATGCCTTTGTCATACAGCCAAAACTAACACCAGTACACAAACACACCAACTGTCATGCAAAATCCTAAGCAGGAGGGCACACGAGGTGATGGGCAGTAGGGAAATATTGTAAAGTGATATAGTTGGCACAGCGTGATGTGCAGCTGAGACATGTTTCAATGAGCAGCAGGTGGGTGCCCAGTGATGCCAAAGATGTTTCAAATTGTTCCCCGGTCAAGCGTGAGTAGCTCATCAGTATTGTATTTCAAGTGAAGCCTGTGTGTGTTTCCAGGAACAGAGTGTCAGAAAGATGGTCCAATTTTTCTGTTGTAACTTTTTACAACAAGCATTGGCAAAGTCGATAAGCCTGCCATTAATACTTGCCTGCTTATCTACTAGCTTTGTCAATGCTTGTTGATGGACTGGAAGCCTTCTTAACATTAGCATTAGCACACTCCATAGTCCTGCTGTTTTTTAAAGGCGTAAGTGCTTCTTCAATGATTGGTAAGTTTGTGTGCATGTTTGTGTAAATGGGCAAGTGGAAGAATGTAAGAGTCAACTGTAGAGTGAATAGATAGATACGCGAGTGTCTGGATGGATGAATGGCTGAGTGATTTGATAGATAATGGGGTAGAGGAGGATGGCAAAGGGAGTTAATGGACCAAGTGCAGTGAGGACTTGCAGTCTATGGCCGTTAGGGGAGCGTGTGGGGATACAGGCAGCTTACTATTACATTGTGAAGGCCTTTATGTGTGTCAGGAGGAATGGTATATGGTGGAATTTAAGGCTGGATTTTAAGCATAATGTTCACCTTCGTGTAAATAGGCATGCCTTTTCTAGGAGTTTTGGAAAATATTTTCTGCAACTGCAAAAAGATGTGAGCTGTAGCATGAGGTGCCTGCGACACGGAGCAGTATTAACAGAATCTCTCATTGCTCCATGGGAGCTTGTGCTACGGCCGGTTTATAGTCGCAGTATAAGCTCCCATAGAGAAATGCGTCGCATGGTAATGGCCGTGTTGGGACCACCAACCAGGGTCGGTCGGTCCTGAGACAATCCGCCGACATTGTAATCAGGCCCAAGTGTCTGTATCTCACAAGGCTTTTCTGCTAAGAGGAGTTCAATCTGCTGCAAATATAATGGTAGCAGTGATCACACATTCCTGCTGCTGTGTCCCCCTCTTTTTTCTTTGCCCACACAAAGACAAAACAGAGACAGACAAAAAGGAAGAGGTTGGAAAGAAAAGTATATGCGAGCAGTGGCAGATATGGATGGAATTAATAATTTAAAAGCCAGCATAGCAACCAAAATTAGAACTTTCCGTGCATACTTGCATGAGCAAAAATAAAACATTTTAGGTGTTAAATGACAAAGGCAGAATATAAAAAATACCAATAATTGTAAATGACTTAACACTGACCAGTTGTTTCCTTCATTTTGGGGGGTGAAAATTTAGTTCAGATACTGTCACATACTGTAGTTTTCAATGCAGCAACATAGTTGAAATGTTTGTAGTATATGTAGCACTCCACAGTACCAGTCTTGGATAGTGGATATTGAGACATGAGGTATCATTATTGTCATGTCTGCGCATATTAATGAAAATGCTTTTATGTTCCTGTGAGGAAATGGCTTTTTACAGGTTGACCCTCACTTTTTGACTAGTAGGAGCTGGTTTTTCGGCTCTGAGAGTACACTGTGGTTTGCTAATCAAACCTAAGTGCCCGTACCTTAAAAAGCATATGTCTGATGTGTTCACCCACAATTGGCATGAGGTAACTTATAAATAAGTCCCTAGTTTATGGTATTAGGGGTATCCAGGGCCTGTAACTTAGTGTCCCTCATGAACTGCAACACGTGTTGTGCCACCATGAGTGTGACAAAGACTTTCAGCCTGCTATTGCTGACTGGTGGAGCAGTTTCCAAACTTCTAATTCGATTTTGCCATTTAAATTAATGACAAAGGGCCATATGTATCAAGCTAAATTGACTTCGTAAATGCCGAAATTCTCAGAATTTCGGCGTTTGCGAATGCAATTTGGACAAATGGTATGTATCAAGGAAATGTGCTTCAAAAATAAGGAATTACAAAATTTGCGATTCCTTATTTTGCGATTGCATATAAGGAATCACAAATTTTGCGATTCCTTAAATGCAATGTAAGAAGCCCAAAAAATTCTCAAATTGGCCTTAAGGAATCGCAAATTACTACCAACTTCTAGTTGGTGGTAAGTTGCGAATTCCTTTAAAAATGCATATTTTTGCATTTTTCAAAGTGCCAGGTGACGCACATACATGCCCTTAGGGCATGTATGTGCACCACATGTGCACCCATGCATATTTAAGGGGTGAAACAGGGTGTCCTTTGGACACCCCTGCACCCTTGAAATTAGTCTCAATTTGCAATTAGCAAAATGCGAATCGTAAATTGAGATTAATTTCACATTCATTCCTATGGGCCTCCTGGCCCATAGAAATGAATGGGAAATAATTCCTTAATTGCGATTAGCAATTTGCTAATCGCAATTAAGGAATTTTAAGAAAGCGATTTTCTACATACATACCATTTTGCGATTCCTAAATAGCGATTCCTTAAAAATCGCAATTAAGAAATCGCAAAAGGGTATGTTGATACATATGGCCCAAAGTCCAGACATTCCTTTTTTTTTAATAAATCTTTTTTATTGAAAGTAAAAAAAGTAAAAAAAAAAAAGCAAGGCAATAAACACAATACAATGGGATATCAGTCCGATTGCGGAAGGAGGAACAAAAAAGACCATACAATAAGGTGTACAAATCATATTAGGGGATGGGAGCAGGGGACAGACGAGTTCAAGACCAGTTATATATATTACATTACAAGGGATGGCAGGTCAGGGAGAAAATGGAACTTCAGGGACATCCATAAGAGGAGGAGTGCAAATATCTCCACGGTAAGTGTTCCAATGACCCCAAATCTTACCGCATTTTCTGGGTCGCCTCCGTGCCACATAGACAGTCTTCTCCCTAAGCATGCACCTATCCATGTTTTCCATCCAAGCCTCGACCGTGGGCGGTCTCTGGGAACCCCACAACTGCACTATGTCTCTCTTAGCCACCATATTTCCCAGGGTTGCCCACTGCGTCTGTGCAACATTATAGTCAGTTGGTTCCCAAACATTCAGGAGACAACGTCTAGCCTCGGGCAGTAGAGCAACACCAGTAGCCTCCTCCATCTTATTGTGTATCCCAGTCCAAAAAGCAGCTACTGCAGGACACTCCCAAATTATATGTAGAAACGTACCGAGCAGCCCACAACCACGCTTACAAAGACCATCTTCTGAATAACCCATTCTAATCAAGCGTGGGCCAGTCACATAGACTCTATGCAGGATTTTAAGTTGCACAAATCGGAAACGGGCCGGAATCGCGACCTCCTTGGGAGAAGAGATCGCAGACTGCCAATCCTCATCGTCTAATTCAAGATCGTCTCGGGTCCGTACGTCCCGGAGGAGCACCAACAGGTCAGTCCTACCATTGATCAGTTTTTTATAGATCAAAGAGATAGTAATATCTGGCACATGACAATCTAGTATTCTATCCTCAAGCGGAGAGGACTCCGGAATATTCGCACTCTCAGTAAAAACTGAATGCAAGGCATGGCGGACCTGAGCATATCGAAAATATTCCCTGTCACTAAGTTGGAACTCGGCTTTCAATTCCTCAAAAGTTTTAAACTTGCCTGTTAACCAGGGGTCACTCATCTTACTGATACCGATCATATCCCATTTCTCAAATCCTTTCGTTTTCCACAAGTTACCCAGCTTCTCGGAAGCAAAAAGCGGGGTCGCTCGGGTCAGTCAATCTTTCCAACCCATAGCATTGTTTGCGCAGTGCCAAACCCGTACAGCAATCTTTGTGGGCCCGGAGAGCTTCCCTCCTTCTAATCTAGAATAAAGTGCTCTATAATAATCGCCCCCCGGCAACAGCCACCTGTCCATGGCAAATGCAGGGTTCAATCCGGGACCATACATGCCATGATTAATAGCCCCCAAATGAGACGCCCTGTAATACCGTTTGATGTCAGGGAGAGCGATACCACCATCATACCATGGAAGCGTCAGTTTGGCGAGGGCGATACGCGAACGCCCATCCCAGATCAACTTTCTCTGGAGACCCGCAATAGTCCAAAAATAGCTCTTGGGAATTCTGAAGAGCATACAGAAAGCATGGCAACAACATCATTTTAAAAAGCGCCGCACGGCCGAGCGGCGAAAGCGGCAGCTTGCGTTAGCGCACCACGTCCAGCTTCAACCGGGTTAGTGGCGGGAGCAAATTCTGTTCATATCGGGCAGCCGTGTTCAACGATACATAAACCCTAAGATACTTAAAACCCGTCTGTGTAACCTGGATGGGACAATCGCGTGGCAAAAGAGGGACATCTCCCGAGAGGACGTATAAGTAAGATTTAGTCCAATTAATGACTAGACCTGAGTTCCTAGCAAAAGAGGTGAGGACATCAAACAAAACAATTAACGACTTCCGGGGCGATGTCAGGTACAGCAGTATATCGTCCGCGTAAAGCGAAATACGATCTTCGAGGTCTGGGGCACACTGAATACCTTTCATCGATGGTTCCCATCTAATCCAGGCAGCAATGGGCTCAAGAGCAAGAGCAAATAAGAGCGGCGATAATGGACAACCCTGTCTTGTACCCCTTCCGAGAACGAAAGGCTCAGAGACCCGACCATTCACCACAACCTGCGCCAACGGGTCTTCATAGAGGAGCCTGACCCAGCTAATGAAGCCAGGACCAAAACCAAACTTGGCAAGTACAACCCACTAATACGGGCACTCCACCGTATCAAAAGCCATCGTGGAATCCAAAGAGGTCAGGATGGCCGGCTCCCGCAATTACGAAGTCCTTGCGAGAACACCATGCAAACGTCGCTAATTCAGGGCCGTATTCCGATGCAGGATGAAACCGGAGTGGTCTGGATGAATCAAGTCACTAATCACCTTTATTATATGATTGGCCAATAATTTAGCAAGAATCTTGGGTTCCGCATTAAGGAGTGATATAGGCCTATAAGAGGCGCAGCGGTCCCTTGGCTTCCCTTCCTTATGAATCACCACTATGGTCGCAAGACGCTGATCACGGGGAAGGGAGCCACTATTTCGCGATTCCAAGAACATGTCACGAAGATATGGCGCAATTTTATCGGGGCGCAGTTTATAAAGTTCAATGGGGAGACCATTAGGGCCCATTGCCTTCCCCGAACGAATGGAGCGAATAGCGAGAGCCACCTCGTCCGCGGTTATTACGGCATCTAGCAACTCTCTATCAGTGTCAGATAAGCTGGCCAATGCAATGTCGCTCCACAATAAATGGGAGTCTTCCTCCGGCTTATCAGAGACGGGGGAATACACTTCCTGGAGATGTTCCGCAAAACTCTGGACGATCTCCTCGGGTTCAGTCACACGCATACCATTCACTCTCTCAATCACAGGAACCACGCGACTAGCCCTCTCTTTTTTATCTAACCATGCTATCAGTTTGCCAGCTTTATCCCCGACATCATACAATCAACCCTGCTGCTCCCTGCCCATGACTTTCGCGGCATCCGTATCCAACGCCCTGTAGTCAAGTTGTTTAAGACACAAAACATGCATCTTCTCACGGGTGACACCCAATTCCAGATCACGCTCCAGCTCGGTGATCTCTGTCTCAAGTCTAACTACCTCCTCATTCCTACTCTTCTTCGCACTAGCAATCAATAACAATGCCTGACCTCGGTTGACCGTCTTAAAAGCCTCCCAGAGCGATACTGTAAAAGACACAGATCCCAGATTCTCAACAAAATACTGGTCAAGAGATTTGATCAACCCCGCGCGGGTCTTAGGGTTACAGAGATACCACGGATTAATTGGGGCTACCCGCCCCTCCGAACCTATACGCGATTCTATCCGAAGCCACAGTGGAGAGTGGTCGGATATTCCCCCGAGCTAGATGTCGGACCTCAGTTACGGAGGGGGCCTGTGCAGCTGGCATCAAAATGTAATCAATCCTGGAAAGGCTACTGTGTGCACCCGAGTGGAAAGTGTATTGATTCTGGGCCGGGTGTAGCAGTCTCCAACAGTCCACCAACCCCAGTGTTTCTATAAAGCCACTAAGCCAATTCTGTGACCCTCTAAGGTCCCTGGGTGGGTGCCGATCCTCCCTGCCAGAGACAACCGTGTTAAAATCTCCGCTCATGACCAGAGTCCCCTCAGGAAGTCCCAATACTATTCGCCTCAGGTCAGCAAAAGTTGTCAACTGTAGACCCGAGGGGACGTAAACAGAGATCAAGGATATAGTTCTACCCTCCCATCGTCCAGTAAGAGCTACATAGCGCCCCCTATCATCCAGGACCGTTGCATCTATTTCTAAGGGGAGAGAATTCCTAACTAGGATACCCACCCCTCTGGATCCAGAGGAGAACTCTACATGGGCAACCAGTTGATACCCTCTCCGGTTCATGGCATGACAAGTGTTACAGATCAAATGTGTTTCCTGCAACAATACCACATCAGGGGGAAGTTGCTTCAACAATTGTAACACAACCCCTCGTTTTATCCTGTCCCCCAATCCATTCACATTCCAACTCATTAGCCTCAATCCCCTACCCCCATCCCAAAAGTGAAAGCAGATCCACCCCTCCTCGGAACTCAGCATCCAAATCAAATGATAAAACAATACGTTGCCTTGCACTGAACCAAAACACACCCACTAGTACACCCCCCACCCTTGAACCAGAAACCCGTTACAAATCCCCCACCCTGCACCCCTGCGTAAGACTTAATATCCACCCCAACTTGCAGTGTGCCTGTCGCCTTGATATTAAACTAGTCTACAAAAAGAAACCCCAGAGGAGGAAAGATTCCACCAATCGCCCCACCACTCCCATTGACACATCAAATCATACAGTAAAAGTCATCGAACCATAGTCAGGGTTATCAGTAAAGTTCAGGGACCGGAAACCATGCTCCTATTCCTGCTCCGTCGGGCCGCCTTTCGCTCCTCCAGAATGTTCCTCCCGGCCACGTTGGTGTGGCAAAGTGTCGAGCCAGTCTCCCGCCATCTCTGGACGATCAAATAAATATGTTCGTTCCTCGAATTCAACGCGCATCCTGGCTGGAAAAAGCATTGCGTATTTCAGTTCCATCTCCCTCAGTCGTCGTTTTACGCCCAGAAATCCAAGTCTTTGCTTTTGGACTGCCTGTGTAAAGTCCGGGTAGAAACTTACAGTGGTATTTTCGTATTTCGTGGGTCCACTCATCCGTGAGGCCTGCTGGATAGCGTCTCTATCTTGGAAGTTAAAGATTCTGGCGATGAGAGGTCTCGGCGGGGCACCCAACTTCGGTTTACAACCCGGTACTCCGTGGGCTTGTTCAACCGCGAAGAACTTGCTCAGACCCTTAGGAGCAAGGTGTTTGGTGATAAGATCTTCCACAAACATATCAGCTGCCGGATCCTCTGACTTTTCCGGGACCCCAATAATGCGTACGTTGTTACGCCGGGCCCTACTTTCAAAGTCCTCCAACCGGCGCGCAAAAAGATCATTAGAGGTCCGCAGGTTGTGTACCTTTGTCTGCAAGTCGGACACATCACCCGTTAGGCTGGAAGTTTTCAGATCTAAAGATTTGACCTTTTCATTGGTTTTTGATAAATCCATACGGATCAAATTAACATCGATCGAAACGGTGTCCAGCTTGTGGGCGAGAGTCTCAAATTGTTGGCCAATGGATGCCTTCATCCCATCAAGGGCGCCCATGACGTCTTGCAAAGTCCTGATCCCCTCAGAAGCGGTCGCTCCTCACGCTGCTCCCTGACCTGCCTGCCGCCTGTGGTATTGTAGCGCTAGACTCCCTGATTGATCTCTGCTCCCTCGCATTGCTCCCACAAGCATCAGTGCCTGAGTGCATTTTACATTGATATTGTAGCGCTATTAATCGTGCCTGATTGCATATTACTTTGGTATTGTAGCGCTATTGCGAAAGTGCGCTTTCAAGTGATTTAAATTGTGCTGCGCTGCCTTTTGCCTGAATATTTCAGTTGTGCTTGTCTGTGCCGGTGCAATTGCCATTATCATCGCGTTCATTTTGATTGTGCCCCAATCCTGTTTCGCTTTAGGCTTGCTGCCATTTTGTTGATTGTTGTTGTGCCTCCCTGCCCGGCCCTCCACCCCGCTCCCGCCTCCCAGCTGCTCCTCCCTTCCACTGATAGTTTAGGCTTTGCTCTCGTGTTGTTGGGCTGTGACCGTCCTGAACCCCTCAGAAGCGGTCGCTCCTCACGCTGCTCCCTGACCTGCCTGCCGCCTGTGGTATCGTAGCGCTAGACTCCCTGATTGCTCTCTGCTCCCTCGCATTGCTCCCACAAGCATCAGTGCCTGAGTGCATTTTACATTGATATCGTAGCGCTATTAATCGTGCCTGATTGCATATTACTTTGGTATTGTAGCGGTATTGCGAAAGTGCGCTTTCAAGTGATTTAAATTGTGCTGCGCTGCCTTTTGCCTGAATATTTCAGTTGTGCTTGTCTGTGCCGGTGCAATTGCCATTATCATTGCGTTCATTTTGATTGTGCCCCAATCCTGTTCCGCTTTTGGCTTGCTGCCATTTTGTTGATTGTTGTTGTGCCTCCCTGCCCGGCCCTCCACCCCGCTCCCGCCTCCCAGCTGCTCCTCCCTCGCCCCCGCCCCCTCCACTTTCCACATATGACAGATGCTTTTGCGCGCAGCGATCGCGCCATATGCGCGCCGAAGGTGCGCCAAAGGTAAGCCCGTCTACGCCCGTCCGCGCCTGGACCGCGCCCAGTGCCAGACCACCTGCCCCCCGCAAATCCCATTCCTCCCGCATTACTTACGATGCTGCAACCCTCTCAGCCCTTAACCCCGGCCGTCTCCCAAACTGCTACCAAGCCACGCCAGGACACACCCATGGACCCTTCACCTGCCACTCCTGCAAGTTCGACTGCATCAGAACCCACACCAAATCCACAAACTACAAACAGAGCTCCGACACTAACCACCTAAAATGCATCCTACTCAACACCCGCTCAATCCATAGACACGCCATTGAACTCTGGAACCTACTCGACACCACATCGCCGGACGTCGCCTTCCTTACAGAAACATGGATGAACGCCTCATCAGCACCCGACATCGCCATAGCCATCCCGGACGCCTACAAGATCATCCGAAAAGATCGCACCAACCAAACAGGAGGAGGCATCGCCATCGTCCACAAGAACACCATCCGCATCACGTCCAGCTCCGACAATAACCTCGCTTCCGCCGAACACCTTCACTTCCAGATTCACACCGACCCCAAAACCACTCTCAGAGGCACCCTCATCTACAGACCACCAGGACCCCGCACACAATTTAGCGAAGACATCACTGACTTCATCAGCCCACATGCCCTCCCCTCCGAAAACTACATTCTACTGGGAGACCTCAACTTCCACCTGGAAAAGAAAAACAGCAACACCACCACCCTCCTAGACAACCTGGCCAATCTCGGACTCAAACAACTTGTTGACACCCCCACCCACCTTGCCGGACACACGCTCAACCCTATCTTCACCTCCAGCAAGCACATCTCCTTCGACCACACCTCAGCTCTCCATTGGATGGACCACAGCTGCGTTCACTTCAACTACAAAAAGACCACGACCCACAACCCCCCACAACCTATTCCTCGAAGAAATTGGAACAAAATCACCACCGACCAGCTCTTCACATCGCTTCACCAAAACCCCCCTGCCAAATCTTCGGACCCAAACCAAGCAGCCACCAACCTCACACATTGGATCACCCACAGCGCCGATGAACTAGCACCCCTGATCCGATCCACCAAGAAATCAGCATTCAAGGATCGACTCGACAACAATGCCCAAAACAGCAAGGAACTATTCAACATCGTCAAAGAATTTACTAACCCCACCGCCGGCACCAACGACATCACTCCCTCTCAAGACCTCTGCGACTCTCTATCTTCATTCTTCCACAATAAAATAGCAGAAATACATGACAGCTTTGAATACCAGTCCGAAGACAGTCCACTCCACCCACCCCCGAACCAAAACCACACTTTGCGCCTGGAACCCAATCACCACCGAAGACACCATCCGCCTGATGAACTCCATCCACTCAGGTTCGCCAACCGACCCATGTCCCCACCACATTTTCAACAAAGCAGACTCCATCATCGCACCCCACCTCCGCGATGTCATCAACTGTTCCTTCAACTCCGCTACCTTCCCGGAAAACTGGAAACATGCCGAACTCAGCGCCCTTCTGAAGAAACCCACAGCAGACCCCACCGAACTTAAGAACTACCGCCCCATCTCGCTCCTCCCACTCCCCGCCAAAGTCATTGAGAAAGCCGTCAATAATCAGCTCGCCGCCTTCCTTGAATCCAACAAATCCCTCGACCCTTCACAGTCCGGCTTCCGAGCCAAACACAGCACCGAAACCACCCTCATCGCAGCAACAGACGACATCCGAACACTACTGGACAACGGAGAAACAGTTGCCCTCATCCTACTTGACCTCTCCGCAGCCTTCGACACAGTCTGCCATAGCACCCTCATACAACGCCTCAGCAACGTCGGATTACAAGGAAAAGCACTGGACTGGATCATCTCGTTCCTCACCGGAAGAACCCAGAGAGTCCGCCTCCCCCCTTTTAAATCAGAGGCCACCGAAGTCATCTGCGGCGTACCACAAGGATCATCACTCAGTCCCACCCTCTTCAACGTATACATGAGTCCCCTCGCATCCATCGCGCGCCAACACAACCTCAACATCATCTCCTACGCAGACGACACCCAGCTGATCCTCTCCCTCACCAAAGACCCAAACACTGACAAAACCAACTTACACGAAGGAATGAAAGAAGTAGCCGAGTGGATGAAGAACAGCCGTCTAAAACTAAACTCGGACAAAACGGAAGTCCTCATCTTAGGATCATCCCCCTCTGCTTGGGACGACTCATGGTGGCCACCGGCCCTGGGAACCGCACCCATACCTACGGACCACGCACGTAACCTGGGCTTCATCCTAGACTCCTCCCTCTCGATGACCAGACAAGTCAACGCCGTCTCATCATCATGCTTCCACATCCTACGCATGCTCAAAAAAATCTTCAGTTGGATCCCCACCGAAACAAGAAAGACGGTCACCCACGCACTAGTCACAAGCCGACTGGATTACGGAAACACCCTTTACGCCGGAACCACAGCCAAACCACAGAAAAAGCTCCAACGCATCCAAAACGCCTCAGCCAGACTCATTTTGGACATCCCTCGACAAGCTCACATCTCCGACCACCTGAAAGACCTCCATTGGCTCCCTGTCAACAAGAGAATAACGTTCCGTCTCCTCACCCATGCACACTAAGCCCTCTACGACCTAGGACCCGAAAGCCTCAACACGCGACTTTCCTTCTTCACCCCCTCCCGCCAACTACGATCGTCCAATCAAGCCCTCGCCGCAATTCCACGCATCCACAGATCCACCATGGGAGGAAGATCCTTCTCCTACTTAGCGGCCAAAACCTGGAATTCCCTCCCCACCCACCTCCGCCTTACACAGAACCACCTCTCCTTCAGAAAGCAACTAAAAACTTGGATATTCGATAATAAAGCACCTCCCTCCCCTCAAGCGCCTTGAGACCCTCTGGGTGAGTAGTGCGCTATACAAATTTTGGAACTTGAACTTGATGAGGCCGGACCCTCCTTAGTACCATCAAGTGACCTATCCGGTCCACCAGGGGATCCTTTAGATTGGGCATATCGATCCATATTGTTTGCTTGGGTGTAGCCACCTCGCCGAGTGGTCTTGGACTTTTGCTTGTCGCCATCAGGTTTGGTCGCCATCACGGACAAGGAGGCCTTCCAAAGTGGCGGGCAACGAGAGAAAATGGCCGCATCGGGAACTGCAATCAAATCATCAGCGGCGACCAGAGGGCACAGTCAGTCCTGGCCCAGTATACGCAGTCAGGACATCACCTTATGATCGCTAAGCCGTCAAATAGCTTCTGCTAGTAGTAGGCTCTCTCTCAGATAGGATCAGACTGGAGCCTCGAAAACGAAAGTGAAAGGTCAAGTCAGTGTCTCCTCAGGCCGCTGTTGTTCAACTACTGCCCGGGCACCATACCAACACGAGCTCCGGGCTTCTCCGAGGGGCAGGCTGAAATATTCAAATCGTTGTTATTCCGGTTCCCGAAGTCCGATTCAAATTTGGACAACGGTGTCCGCCTCAGCTATGGCTCGTCTTCGATAACCCGTCAATGTGGTCAGGATAATTTTCAGGATAGATGCGGGAGGTTGTGAGGGTCTCGGGAGCCCTGTGCTCACGCGGCCATCTTGGTTGCGCGCGAAGCTCCTCCCCCCAGACCTTCCTTTTAATACATATAAGTCACCCCTAAGGTAGGACTATCAAGCCCTAATGCAGGATGCTGTATATTAAAAAGTGGGACATGTGTGAGTTTTAATGTCCTAACCGTAAAACCCCCAACTTGTCGTTTTTGCTGTAGAATGGTTAGTAGCCCCATTGGCAAGTACAGGGTTGCACACTGATGACTCAGTTGTACTAACTTCTGAATGGGACTACTAAAGTTGGTACTTCAAGGTATGAAGAGAATCATTACATTAAACCTGACTTGATGCCCAAGTTGAATTTAATGTAACTTGAGTGAAAGGCATCTTTAGAAAGTTGCCAGTCTGTTCCCCAGGTTTTCCAGTAGCCTTTTATGGTTGCTGGCCACAAGAAAACCTTCTGCCCACCTGGGGAGATGTGTGAACAACTCCCAGGAAAGGACACAATAGAAGCCTGTCGTTGGAAGAGATGTTACCTCTCCCCTGGCTGGAAGGCCAAACAAAGGATAAGCCACCTTTGAAGGGCAAATGGAGGACACACATGAGAGGGGCTGCAATTTTGTTCTAATAGACAGTTTGGTGTCGAGGACAGAGAGGGGGAAACAATTGCCAAACAGGTTCTTCCTTGGGTGAGTAGCCCTCAGGTAGCCAGACCTCTAGGGTGGGCTACCAAGCTCCATATATAGAGAGACAGAGAGAAGGGTTCCGCCATCTTGGGAGTGGGAATAATATTGCATTCTGGGATAGCTAGATGCCACACTTTGCAGGAAGTCGACATTTGTGACATGGTAGCCCATTGGCTAGAAGTGCTTGCATACCCTGAGTGTAAGTTGTGGGCATAAAAGTGGCACCAGGACCTCAGCTCATGTTTGCACTGGAGAGAGGGCAAAATAATTGCTCTGCTGTTCCTTGAATGATGATGAGAATACTTGTAAAGCACACTAATGCCCCGGGGCATCCTTGCGCTGAAAGTGCACAAGGAATGGCGCTACCTACTATTTCCTGAATAACCAAGTTTTTAGGGATTTAATAAATGCCAAAGAGAAGGCATGGATTTCAATTCTGGCAGAAGCCTGTTCCAGTTCTCAGCAGTACACCTGACCAAATTCCTGTCCCCCCACGAGGAGTGTTTAAAGGAGGGGACGACTAGGTTGTTTGCTGAGCTAGACCGCAAAATTCTGCTGGGAACACAGCGTTTAAAGTTCTTTTTCAGGTATTCTGGGCCCTGACTTTGCAGTGCTTTAAAAGCAATAAAGAGAGACCTCAAAACAATATGTTGTTTGATGGGAAGCCAGTGTAGCCTGCTTACCGCTTGAGTGGCGGAGTGAGATAAGGGCACATTCAGAAGCATCCATGCTGCTAAATTTTGCAGAACCTGGAGTTCATTCAAAACTCTTTTTTGCAGGTTCGTATAGAGACCATTGAAGTAGTCTAGTCTGGAAAGTATACTTGTGGTCACAACCGTTTTGAAAAGGGCTGGAGAAATGAATGTAAGCAATTTTCTTAATGATTCTCAGCATGGAAGAGGATGCAGAGGTAACGGAAGACTTGTTCGTTAAAAGTTAGTTTTTCGTCATCTACAATGCCTGGATTTTTTAAAAATTTTTGAAGGGCAGAGAGAGCTGGCAAAGAGAGGCTGAACCAAAGACTGGACTGTTCCTGTTGATCCTTGAGCTAGCAAAGAGAGAAGAACTGCACCTGTAATGCCCTGCTTGAGGAAAACCATCCCTGAGCCCCAGACAGAAGAGGTGAGCTCCACTAATCAGCTGGCCGAGTTCCTGTTACAGTTCCACGGCCACAAAAGCTGAAGAAGCCTGCCTTAGCAAATTGATAGTCACAATCGTAATTTGAAAATAGGCTGCTCAAAGGCAAACTGACATCTTTCTGATGTTTGAAATGTTACCATATTAATGTAATGGAATAAAAGGTGACAATGAACACCATTCTTTTGGTCAAACCTTTCTCCTGTCTTACAGTATATTTCAGATTTTGGACAATGGATTTATTTTAAGAACAAAATGAACACAGAACATCTTTTTTGAAATCTTCCAAGAGGCTACAGTTTTTTCTGACCTGAAAAAGTTGATCCACCTGGAAATATCTTTCATATCCTTAGAGAGGTAAATTGAAAAGAACTTGGGAATATGTGTTTTAGCTGTCTTTCGTTTAGGGAATCCCCAGAAATCCCACCATCATGATCTTGCTTACCTATCTACCCATAATATTTAACAGTTGTCAGAACAGTTTTAGGGAAATATTGCATGATTATTTCACTGAAGGGAGAGCACTGCATGCAGCAGGCCTACACTAACACTACACCAGTAAATACAACTTCACAAAAGTCTCCTCTCTTATTGGAGGCCAAATGCCTTTAACAGAAGTGCCTCAGCTTTGTTTGTAAAAAACACACAAAAGCATTAACTCTGGGTGAAGCAAGCTCGCTTTAATCAGGAGCAGCTGAAATCGTCGTAATCCCTTCCTGGCTAAAACGGAGCCTTATTATTAAAATAAATCGCTTCACTCATACCACATACTTGATGACTCGTCTTCTAAAAATAGGCGGGATTTGGAAGCGTGTATCATTATCCCAGGGAGAGTGTAAAAGCATGTTTTGCTCACTCAAAAGGCAGACTTTTCTCGCATTTAGTTCTAGAGTAAAGTGAAAAAAACTCAGGAAAAACAAATTTCGTCAGTCAGGCGCTTTCATTGATAGATTATGCACCACCTTGGAGTTTAGCACAGACTTTACAATACTCAAAAGTAAAAAGAAATACGAAAAACTGTAACATAAATTCCTGTGTTTGAAATGTAGTTGATGTAAACTCCACTAAAGATTAAGATTGTATGCCCTACACAGACAAGGTACAGATACAGGTAAAAGTACAATTCTACTATTCAAAGGCAAAACATGGAAGCCTCACAAGAATCAATGAATCAGTGGAAACAAAAAGTTAAGCTTTCAATCAGTGAACATGAGGTGCTGGTGAAGCAAGGGCACAGGCTGTTTGGAAAACGTGCAAGCATGAGCTCCTCTTCTCCCCTGCACAATAAACAAAGTTTAAAGCCAAACTCCAGGGCTGGGTCAGTGCAAACCTCAGATATAAATAACTTTAAAGATGTGTAACTATATCTAGCAAGGTATCCTCATGGAACTTTTTGAACATCGTCCGGAAACTAGTGCCACTTGTAAAGCTCTTCACCAGAGCGCCTACTCATAAACGGGAATCGTAACCTTTGAACTGTTGTGTTAGTTCAGTGTTCTTTCTTTCTTTCTACTCTCATGGTACGTGCCCTTGCTATTACATTGTTGTCTACTACTGGGGAACCTTATCTCCATATACACAGGGGCATATTATCAAGGCAGGCAAAATGAAAATATCGCCGCTTTTGCGGCCGTTTTCGTCCGCAAAGCGGCGATAATTTCATCGCCCTATTAGCAAGCTGTCGCTAACATCAGTTAGCGACAGCTTTTAGGTGATAGCGAGCGGTTTGGGGCCCGCTTTGCATGTCAGCGATATTTATCGCTAATGACATGCAAAGTGGGCGTACCCAACCAGTTAGCGACTTAAAGCAGTCGCTAACGTCGCTATCGCCTATTAGCAAGGCAGGCGTAGCAATAAAAAAATGCACGCTAAGCGCGAATATCGCTAAAAACTAACGCCTGCTCAGACCAGTTCTTAGCCATTATATCCAATGGGAGGTGGATATTCTGGCTAAGACCCTATTGGCGATGATACGTGAATGTCGCTGGTTTTGCAGCGATATTCACGCATTTCGCCGGTTATTTTATCGCATTTGAGATAAACTTTGCTAATAGCACGTTATCTCTGCGATAAAATCCGGCGATGCTTGGCGATAAAAAAAATGACGCTAAGCTTCTTTAGCGATAAATATCGCTAGTTGTTGATAATATGCCTCATAGTTCCTTGAGTTGCAATGAAGAATGCCCTGCTCCTTCCCACACTTCCTGTCCAGTTCTTGGGATGGGAAGAGGTGTCCAATGTCCTGGAAGGATGGGTTCCTGCAGGGTCTTAGTGTCCTCATCACAAAAAGATACTAACTACATCACTTTGTGCCTAAAGCTTGACAGCAGATGCTTAATGGTGCCCTTGTTCATTTGTTTCTCTTGCTGGCTTTCCTTTCTGTATTGGACTTATAGGTTGCAGTATCTACATTTTCAAATGTTAGCAGTACTTATGCAGCTTTTCTTCAGGTGAGGCCCGAGTCATGTTTGATATGAAATGATGTCCTGTTAATTTCCTGGACATTATCTTTGCCATGTTTTTATTCTTTATTTGCGACTGAATTGAAAAAAAAGATTCATATAATACAATTTTTTTGCATTTAATATTTATTAGAAACCAAATCATAGAATGATATTTTTTTCTAAAATACATTTTATGTTTTTTTTGTGTTTAGAAATTCTTATATGTTTTAATATGAGGGCAAATAGGTAAGCATATATCATTGCGATACAGATAACATATTTCAGATAATCACGTCAATGATATAGCATACAAATTACATATTACATATCACGTGTTGTAGGTCAGACATATATGAAAAGTGAATTTCAGTCATATAGGCTGGAACAACAATATACGCATTACCAATGCGAAAGTAATAGAGTTCTGAGTAAACTCAAATGCCTAGGCTCCTAGACCAAAAGGTAGAGCAGAGGGTAGGATAGAGCTAAAGGGGTAGAGGGAGGTAAGTGGGATATCAAGAACCTGAGCATGAATGAGGTGTTATGTTTAAGGTCCAGGTAGAGGATGGGTTAACAACCCATTCATGCCTAATTCTATGTACCTATCTAGGGAACACCATTCAGCTCTAGATATTGGGGGAGGAGAGGTGGATCGGAATTTGGATTGGAGGCTATATGCCCCTCTAAGCTATTATACCCATATCCACCATGTGTGATGAGAAAGATGACGAAATGATTTCCATTCGGAGAGGATGACCTTCGCTGCAATGGTCAGAAGAAGGTCTAACAAAGCCATATCATTGGTGTTGAAATTCAGAATGGACACCGAAGGCCAGGGGCTCAGAGCAATTATGGGAAAGCTCAGTGTTATGAGTATTTTAAAAACAACTGCTAGCTGTGTTTAAATTTTACACCAGCATGGTTCTAGGAGTTTGTAGGAGAGTAGGATCTGCTTACTATGGTTACCCCCACTTTTTTGCTGGTGTTTCACTATTTTTCGAATTTAGTCTGGCTGGGGGCCTGCTAACCAGGACCCCAGCCTAGCTGCTTCCTCTCTAAATTGATTGCAAGTACATTAGGTACACTCCAGATTGGTTACTGGGTTACCCTTGTGAGTCTCTAGTATATGGTACCTTAGGTACTAAGGGCATAGATACGCCAGAGGCCTCCCAGCGGCTGAAGCATGTATTATGCCATCCCTGGGAAGCCTTCCAAAAGGGTACCACAGGTCTGCTACTGCAACCTGGGTAAGGTGGTGCATGCACCCCGTACTAAGATATAGGTGACCTATATCTACCTTTAATCACTGACACATATAAACCTATAAGTCACTCCTATGGCAGGCCTTATCAATCCTGAAGGCAGAGTGCTTGGTTTTGTGTGAGAGGGTGCCCAAGCATGAGCTGGGCCCCTCTGCATCTTTCGGAGCTTATTCTCTGAGGCTGTTCTGTGATGCAGCCAGACCATATACTCTTAAGTGCATAATAACCTTGCGGTTAATGCTAACTTTGGAATGGCTGCATGGAAACTTGTGTTTGGTGTCAAACACTTTGGAATCCTACCCCCCGCCAGTCCTGGCGGTGGAGGTAGAATTCCACCCTTCTAGAGGGAGAAGACATGTACACACTTACCTAACCGGTAATAGTTTAAAAGAGCCCCAGCATCACAAAATGGATGCTGCAGCCTCGGACACGTGTCTGACCTCTTGCTGCTGCATAAAAATTTAGGCACGGTAGGCCTGGACAATAGGTTTCCTGTCACAGGGAGGTGTAACCACCTCCCAGACAGGCTTTAGTGTATTGGGTCTGGGTGGGTGCATTCAGCGAATGCTTTTTAGACAGTACTAAGCGCACACTTGGTGTCCCTGTGCATATCCCAGTTTAAACCGGTTGCAGGGGCACTCAGCCCCTGCTCTGGTGCGAAGCTGGACAAAGGGAAAGGGGTGTAGCCACCCCCCTCCCTAGATCCTCCCATAGGTGAGTCCCCAGAGTATGTCCAACCCCCTATCTTAGTATAAGTAACCCAGTCCTTAGGACTTTAGATTACACCTGGACAAAACTCTGCAACATATATCCTGGAACTTTGACATTCTACATCGACTAGAAGACAGAATAATCTCCCTTGGGGTCAAGGAGTGACTCCCCTGTTCAAACATGCACCAAAGAAGCATCTTTCCAGTCTGCATTTCCAAGGATCCCGCTAGATCCCGATGGATTTGCGACTCAGGACATGGACTTCCAGACTTCTCAGAGGCAGACACGAGATCCCAGAAAAGCTGAGACCCGCTGCCCTCACGAGTGACGTGGACCGGAACTCTTGGACACCGTGCACATTTGCAAGTGCATAAACTTCCCGAGCTTTCCTGAAGTTGTGCATTGGGCTACTTGTATTCCAAGCACCGAGCACCATCTGCACCAAAGATTGTGGGCCTACACTCCATGAGTGTTCCATGGGTCCGCTTCTAGCATTTCTGCTCAACGCTCCTTCGCAATTTCTGGTCCGTCAACTGGTGGGTCCCCACGAAGGTAACTCTTCTGTTCTTTGGGCTTTCCAGGTTGCTCCAGATGTGCCCTGATTTCCCTCTAAAGGGTGATTCCCTCAGACCTTGTTGGTCTGCACCAAAGCCAATCTTTGCTTTCTGCATGAGTTGCTGTTGCCAAGGCTTGTTGGGTCCCATACGGAATCCGACACTGCAGCGCTCGACATCCTTTGTGGAACCGCTCTAATCCAGCCCCTGGTTGTCCTCAACACCTCCTGGTCCTCATTGCTGAAGAGTCAAACTTCACCTTCTTCACCTGAAATCACCCGACATTGGTTGGCATCTTCTCCTTGCCTTCCTGGTCATTGGTTAGTGACCCAGACTCTGTACCCTCAGCTTTCAGGTTCTTCAGCTCTCCGGTCCATCCTTGGATCCACCCGGACACCTTCCACTTGGTCGCCTGCAGCACTTTTCAGCAGCTTGCCTTTGAAATCGACGACGAAACCCGACACGAAAAGACACCTATGCACCTGGCTTCCCTGGATGAGGTAACTCGAGTACTCCGGTGCTCCCATGGGTATGGACTCTAGAACTGCCTAGTTCTAAAGGGGTTTGCTCCAAGTCCTCTTCTAAGTGTCCTTTATCTGTAATCTTCCAACCGCGACTTTCCCCATAGAAGTTAATGGTGATTCGCAGCTGTGTTTAGACACTGCACACGTCCCCTGTAGGTCCCCTGCGTCTCTATCTTGGGTGGTTCCTGGTGGCCCCAGTGGTTCTAAAGGCTTTAGGCCTTGTATCTATGTCAGTCGTGGTTCTTATACCACTTTCTTAGTATATGGTTTGGTATGCCCCTAGGGCTCAACATATATTGTGCTAATTTACTGTGTGCTAAATAAGTTTACTGAATGTACTTTTGCCTCTAGCCTCATAAAGAGACTAGAGGGATGTGTTTAGAATAAATACATATATTTTAAATATATACCTGATGTGGTTCTCTTTTCGTTTTGTCATTCATGAGATTATAGACTGGTAAACAAGCTGCTTTACATTCCTTCAAGACTTAGCCTGAAGGCTGCTCTCCACGGCTACCACTAGGATAGCTTTCTATATAGGTTGTCTTTAAAACTACCATCTATAAGGGTCGTTTGGACTGGTGCAAGGTGCCCACTAGAATAGTGGACAGCATATGCCAGGACAACTTCTCACAAAGTTGACATTCAAAAAACATATGTTGGATTGATCCCTGTTGTGTGTTGCAATTCCAGCATTTGTCGTTCTCCAGCCGCTTCAATTTGTGTAGCCTAGCTGGTGTCCAGTGTAGGAGATTCATTATAAAGAAAAGATTGCAAAAGAGAGGAGGCAATTTTATTGCACAGCACAAGTTTGCCAATTTTCTGCAAATTATCATCAGCGATGTGGTCGTATACATCTGTGTCAACAAGGTTGGCCCATTTTATGCTTAGTAACGAAGTTTGTGTAGAGTGTGGGTCAGACAGACATTTGTAAATATGGCCTGCACATTGCCATATCGACAGTTGGGACTGTAGAGACCAGTGCTTGGTAAGATTAGGCTTTGAGAGTATTACTTTAATCTCTATGAAGTTGTAAAAGTCTAAATGAAAGAGGTTGTGTGTACTGACCAGGGGTGAGAAGGGGAGAGGGTTATTGTTGTGATCATATAGATCCTTCATTAGTCTAATGCCATTGGAGTGCACACTTCTGTGCAGTATGGACATCTATGTCCACCTTAATTTTACAGTCCATAATGAAGCCTCCCTGGAGTTGTGGAAAGGTTCCGGTAGTCTTTTGTCTGGCAGTTTTAGGGCATTCACTGTATCTGAAAGTATCTGGTGTGATTGAGGTGGTATGAATTTTGACATTGTAATAAAAAAAGAGATACCAAAGGGGTATCTCTGTCACATTGTATCTTCAATCAGCGGGGTGTATTGGGAGATTCCAGATTAGCCAGGCCACACCTTGTGCAGCCAGGAAGTCTAATTGATGTAGGTTTCAATTTGGTAAATTACAGCCACCCTAGGCAAAACCTGACCTAAGGGCCTTGTATGAGATCCTCACTCTTTTAGCACACCAGAGGAATTTTGAAGATATATTATCAACTTTTTGAAAGAAGGAAGTTGAAAGTTTTAAGGGTAACATGGACGACTCAAAATTCACTATTGGAGTAATCAGCATTTAAAAAGTTTGGAGCCTACCTCACCATGAGATGTATTTGGGTGACCAGGATGGCAACAAATCTTTAACTTTGGAAATTGTATGTGATTTGTTATACCGTAGTGTTACCATTAGATCACTACAGAACCAAATCCCCAAGTATTTAAGATGTTTGGGCTGCCATGTGAGACCTGAATTGCCTAAGTGTGAAGGAAAACACAATGAGTTCAGGGGAAAAAACCTCGGTCTTATCCTTGTTTAGTGTAACCCGAGACTTCAGAGAACTTATGAATAATTTTGGTGATAGTCAGGACTGAATTTTCAATATCTCCTGTAAAAGTAAGGATATCATTTGCATAGGCTGGAATTTTATATTTTTCTTTACCAAATTGGAGACCTTTATTTTCAGGAGCAGCATTTAGTAACTTGAGAAGGGGATCGATGGCGAGTAAAAACAGCAGAGGGAAAAGAGGGTATCCCTGTCTTGTGCCTTGGTGCAAGTCAAAGTATGAGGAAGTGGACCCATTTATCCTAATATTTTTCTATGGGCCATCACCATCTTAATATAAGAGGTGCCTAAGTTATGGGATACCAGAACAGACTGAAGAAAGGTCCAAGAGACTTTATTGAAGGCCTTTTCTGCATCAAGGTTTCTAGCTGCTGTCTAGAGTAAGGGGAGGCTGGGCTGTTCAAAAATAAGGTATGCCCTCTTGCTGATACTGGAATTAAAAGTGGATTATAACTGTTTGGTATCCTTAAGTAGGGAATTATTGTTCGAGTGTCTAAACACTTTTTCTTGGTTTTTAAGTTCAGGACCTAAGGATTGTAGTTTTCTTTTAATTTCACCATTTTTAATGGACATTCGTTTAATGATTTGCTGTCTTATGGCACACTTAAACGCATCCCATAGTATTACCGGGGAATTAACTGAGTGTTCATTTTCCTTAAAGAAGAATTACTTTTCCTCCTGAATATTCGCAATGTCATATTTATTTTTTAGAATTTCTGTGTTTAAGTGCCAAATTTGATCTTGGCTTTTATCAGGAACGTCTAATAGATGGTGTGAGGAACAAAGATTGAGTGTCTGTTTATGAGCCCTTATAAGTATCCCATTTTTCCCACATGCTTCAGAACAAAGAACTTCAGATACCCAGCCTGTCCTCATTAACAGTGCTTATTTGAAGCCTATCTTGGTTTATTGGAGGAGTACTTTGTCACCTTTCTGGCTATGGGAGGGGGGGGTGGAGGACCTAGCCAGCATAGGTCCCCTTCCCACCAGGGGATGTCTGCAAGAAACATGGTACGTTGGATGAGCCCTGGTGAAATACGGGTATGATGGCTAAACCCGGCTTTGAAAGCCAGCCAGGGAAATAGTACATGCGGGTGAGTTAGAGAAAAACCATGTGAGGAGTGATACAGGATTGAACAAACATATCTTTGCATAGTTTAACCTGAGCATATTAAACATACAATTACCGAAAGCGAGGGAAACATGTAACTCCAACCAACAGTCTCTTGATATTACCTTCTGAAGTGAGTTAAGTTTGCAATATGAGTATACAAGCAAAGTTCAGCACGCCACAAAGGTGGTTTTGGCAGTGAGACATTCATAATAGTTATTCGTACCTAAGCAAAATACCTATAGAGAAGACATTTGTATCGGGGGACTAGTTAAAGAAGTATTGTGTATGCATATGCTCAGGCAATGGTGGAAAATGAAGTTGCAGTGCTATGGATAGTTGTGGGCAAAGCCTAAGCACCTTTCATTGTAATTCCTTCATTAGTATGAGCAACAAGTATGGGCTGAAAGACTGCAACAGTTCAGCCAGGTCTGGGCTGCCTTTGTCCCACTTCATTATGCAAAACTATAGGGAGTAAAACAACCTTGTGTACACAGAAATAAATCATGTTATAAAATCACACATTAAATGAGACCTTGAAGACAAATGTGAGTGTCTAGAGATTGACCCAGAAGCCTAACTGAATTAGGCCCATCTAGTGAAAATACTGTGAGAGGCTGATAGCCACAGCTAAAATTCGAAAGCACTACACAGATGTCACTTGGCCTATTATTGAACTTATTGTCCCACGTTTATGTCCAAACATATGTCTGCAATCATCACTCAAAATATTCGATGTAGATATATGTCATCTATGATTGAGACCTAGGAAACTTGCTTGGTCAGAAATGAGAGCATATACACAGCTAAACAACAAATTAGTGAAGTCCAGCCCCTGTGACTGGGAACAAAAAACAATAAACATGTATCAAGAAACATCAGGTTGCTTGGCGACTTGGGAAGTTGTAAGGAATGGATTCTGAGTCCATCAGCAATTCCGATTGGTTGTTAAGGAAGTTTGCAAGGTGAGATGGATTCGTAAAGATTTTCGTTTGGCCTTTAAATATGATGAGGAATCTCGAAGGGCCAGAAAATGAGAAAGGGATTCCCATGTCTATTAGGCTTTTCCTTATGGACAGAAATGTTTTCCCATGAATTGCAGTCTCTTTAGCATAATCCTACGTGATGAAAATCCAGACTTCTGCCACTTATTCATGCGAACTTTCCCAATATGTGCCAACATTATCTCTGTATACTGATGGAGCAAAGGTTTGAAGATCAGCGATTATGAAGCACACAAGTTATTTGGTTCAAAGATTGGAACCCAATGGGTTTTTTCGCTCTCAAAGTCTTTGATGAAGGACATTTGGAGCAATTCTGAAATCCAATTGACCAGGAAATCAGCCACTCAATTTACTGGGTTTTCAATCCCTTCAGGTAATCCCAAAATACGGAGATTGCTCCTTCTGTTCCAATTTTCGTGCTCCGTCAACCCCCTCTTCAGTGAGGAAATGGAACGTTTGAGGATTTGCAGTCGCTTGGCATTAGTGAAATCCCCCATGGTACCAGCTTCTTGTCTCAGCATTTGATAGTCTAATAATTAAGACGCTAAGGACCTTGCGAATTCCACTCACGTCAACCTGGAGTAGATCTGTATTTGGTTTGGTGGTCTAAGCGATGTCATGAACTGAGACGGAGGTCCTTATCCTAGGTTCCACCCCCTCTGCTTGGGACGACTCCTGGTGCCCGACCACACTGGGAGCAGCTCCAACACCCACAGACCAAGCACGCAACCTAGGATTCATCCTCGACTCCACCCTCTCCATGTCCAAGCAGGTCAACGCCATCTCCTCCTCCTGCTACAATACCCTCCGCATGCTCCACAGGATCTACATATGGATCCCGACCGAAACAAAAAGAACAGTGACCCACGCCCTCGTCAGCAGCAGGCTGGACTACGGCAACGCACTGTACGCTGGAATCCCAGTCAAACACCTGCGATGACCATAATGCATCCAAAACACCTCCGCCCGATTGATCCTCAACGCCCCCCGCCACAGCCCCATCACCTCCCACCTAAGAGACCTGCACTGGCTCCCTGTCAACAAGAGGATCACCTTCAAGCTCCTCACCCACGCACACAAAGCACTCCACAACACCGGACCAGCCTACCTGAACGACAGTCTCAACTTCTACACCCCGCCCGCCAGCTCCGCTCCTCCAGCCTCGCCCTTACCGCCGTCCCGCGCATCCATCGCACAACCTCTGGCGGCAGATCCTTCTCCTTCCTCGCTGCCAAGACCTAAAACACCCTCCCAACCCATCTGCGACAGACCCAAGACCTGCTCACCTTCAGAAATGTCCTCAAAACCTGGCTCTTCAAACAGTAGCAGCACCCCCTCAGCGCCTTGAGACCCTCACGGGCAAGTAGCGCGCTTTACAAGTGCTTGATTGATTGCTTGATTGAGTTGAGTTTGAGGACTTTTGCCTCTAAGGTGGAGGAAGACTAAGGGCTACCCTTCACCAGAGACTCCGGATCCGGGGTGATTTTTTGGAGCACTTTAAATCTGCCTTGTCCTCTTTCTCCTTCATGTTTCCTTCTCTGATATCTGACATTTTGCAATGACAAAAGGCTCTGAAACCGACTGTACAGGAGTGATAACTTAAGATATTTTCTGTATTTGTACCTAACCTTCGAGGGAAGGTAGTTGTATTCTACTTAGTTCCACTTGGAGTAGGACGTTTCCGTGATCCTTTGACCTTCTTAGGTTGATGACATAATGAGATCCTCTTGGCCACTGAATTAGGAGTTGGACCACCACTTCTTTATGTGTTGGTTGTGCAGACCATCAAAGTGATGAGTATGGCTACAGCTGGACGAGGAATGCTCACAATTCCCCCAGAGTTGATTGGTCTGTATGCGAAGGAGTGCACACCCTGTGGAAATTTATATTGAGATGGATGTTATAGCATTTTTTGGGCCTACAGTGCGAACATACTAAAAATGTTAGGTATATGGGAGATGCACACTCCCAACACACTCCCAACACCGACCAGGTATGATGCTTCAAGAACAATAGCAGCTCTCTTACATTATAACCACCCCTGTCCTCTCATAGATGACACAGCCCTATAGCACCTATAGAGAAGGGTATGAGTGCAGCATTGAAGGGTCAGGAATCATGACTCTTCCGGATGTTGCCATTTTATAGAGAGTGAGGGTGAACCACAGCCCAAACAGTTGGTGCAGTGACAGGAGATAATATTATCAACGCAGCCGTATAATTAGGCTGTGCAGATCATAAATTAGGACAAGCGCATTTATTCTGCTCCTGAGCCGGGCTTTCCGGAGACTTGAGCATGCCACGATGAGGAGTGGGGATGGCATTGGCCCCATTTTGTAAAGGTGCGAACGACTTCGTGAATACCTGGAATTACATCACTCTCCTTTGAGGTACTTTTTATGACAGCTACAGGCTCACAAAAATATAATGTGCCACGCTTCTATTAAAGATTATTTATATGGCAGTCCGAAAGGATGACATGCGTGCTGACGCCCTGGTAAGTAAAGATAAGTCACTCACATCGGGTGTACAAGGTGAGAGAGGATCGGCGCAGCAATCTTATCTCCACCACCGTAGCACATGAGATTGAGGAGATTGCAGTTACTTTCCCTGGGCCAGGCTTCAGGTCACTTAACACATTGCCATGAGCAGCTGAGATATTTGGATTTAAGTGTATGTGGCCACTTTGTGAAGTTGACAGTTTCCCCTGGATGTCTGGACTAACATTGCCCTCTGTAGAAATACATTTCATACTGGATAAAACTACATTAAAGCATCAGAAGGGCTCACTTCCCCTCAGTATTTATTCATGAGGCACTCCGGTAATATGCAATGTGAGCCATGGCTCTGGAGGGGAATGAGAGTGAGGCATGGGGAGCACAAAGCAGTACAAGGCGGCATAGGGTCATCGATGCAGTTTGACTGCCACCTCCCGTCACAGGTTGCAGTGCGATGGTGTCGCTGCTGTTACAGACTCGCTAGTTAGTAGTTGTCTTTCCATCGATTACGGTGCTCGCTAGCCACTATTTATTTCCTCGGCGACAGCAGGCTACAGGAACATTGTGGAGTCAGGGCGGCACCACTATCTTGGGCCGCACCGCTAAAGAGAAACACTTTTCAAAAATACGTACTTGCAGGGTTATCAGGATCGATAATCAAACCCCCATAATTGGCCGATATTCCGCCACATGAGATTGCTTTTATTTCGTGCTGATAATACCCTGGCCTGGTTAACATGCCGGAGGCTCCACGAAGCTTCGGTTAGAGCCACCATCTTCGCCGTGTGCCAATCCAAATCCCATTTCTATGTGGTCTTTTTTAGGTCTCGGCCTTGCGAAAGCAGCGCATGCGCTACTCTCGCCATGCGAGAGCTACATGCAATCAGTACGGTTTCCGAAGCCATGTGCCAGCTCCGCCTTCAGTTTTCTTTTTTGCGCGTTGTTTGGCATCACGGATTATGCAAAAGGCAGTGCAATGATTGCACCGGAGGCATTTCAATCCCTCCTGGTTGCCACCCTGTCCCCTCTTGGCCAAGCGCAGCGGGATTGGATCTCTTACCGGCGGCGTGACACAGTAGGCTTAATATTAACTTGCTAGAACAAAATAGGGCAACCCGATTTTCTCTTAGGGACTGGGTATGTTTAAACATAAAGAATACTTGTCCATTAGGGAATCAGTCAACATGAAATATAAATTCAGAATTTGCCACATACGTGATCACTAATGTATTCATACAGGGTAACACAACATTTTTAACAATGGTTATTTAATTCCAATAGTTTTTTCAAAATGTAATTTCAAACGGTAAATTACAAAAAGGCAACATTCAGTTATTACATTCAGTTCATTACATTCAATTACATTCAGTTCACTGTAGTATCTAGAACACCTTATGCCTATAAATTATATGGAAAACTAAACACCATTTAACTAGAGATCAAACAAAACATTGCATATAATTCATGTCCTGTGTACTCAATATATCCATATAAACAACAAAACGGTGTACTTTTGTCGATGTTTCGGTCCCACGTCGGTCTACAAGATCCCAGAGACCATCATCAGGACAGTATTATTTGCACATCCAAATCTAATGTCATATAATACAAAATACATACAGATTCAAATTCAACAACCTATTCAAGTACAAAAACCCTGTATATACAGAAAGGTATCGGCTGCTCCACACTCAAGAAGGCACCAGTGAACCTTGGAACCAAAAAACAGGTTAAGTGAATGCCTTAAGCATGCTACCAATCAAATGTGTGCCCCAAGTCACCATAAAAAAACACCTGTGTCGACTAATAATCTAATAACTCTCAAGACTCTAAAACGCTAACTATTAAAACTACTCACTCAGTCATAAAATTTCAACTGAATGTCCAAGAAGTAACTCCCATCCGAGGTTCTTCAATCTGTCGATCTACCATGAAAAAACCTGTATCAATATTCAGTTCGACATACTCAGGTCAAAAAGACCCATATCAGCACATCATGGCCATACTTACATGTCTTCAGATCAATCGACCATACATTTGCCTGAAACATAAGTCAAAACAACTAAATTACCCCAATGTCCGAGTGAAACCTACAGCACCTAACGTTACGGAACCCAAAGTGCCCCTAATTGATTGCATACTCATAATTCCTTAGTCTTTAGCGAAAAATCACCTGAAAATAACATGACATAAGGCTAAACATTAGAAAATCCTGTTAATACGGCAATAGTCGTTGGACTTGTATCGGGTAACAAACTTACTTGTATCCGGAACCAGCAATAGCTTAGTCCTTCCACGCCCGACTTAATTGACCGAGTACGGAGCGAGGCTCGCGGTGCAATAACAGAGAGACACTCGATACTGACGTCATACACTACCCACTTGTAGCGGCCATCTTTGAATGTCAAAACATCCGCGATTGCCATAGCGTGGCAAGACAAGTGCTTAGCAAAGTATTATTAAAAAAAGGAGAGGTATTTATAAAAATGTATTTATAAAAAGAATAGAACCATACAATCCACAACAAAATATTCTTGTCACGATGGACATCGAAAGCTTATACACGAGCATACCCCAGGCGGAGGTTCTTAGGGTTATAAGCGAAACTCTAGAAAATCATGTACGTCCCCACCAAGTCCCGACAGATTTTATTGCTGAATGTGCTAGAATTGCACTGGAGCAAAATTACTTTATTTTTAACACTGATTTCTATGCTCAAGTGAAAGGAGTGGCCATGGGTGCAATTTTTGCCCCAGATATTGCTAACCTGTTTGTGGCCACATTTGAGGAAAGAGTTATCTACAATAACAATCCCTACATTCTTCATTTGAAGAAATACTTACACTACATTGATGATGTATGCATAATCTGGGATGGGCCACATTCAGAACTGGTGAATTTTCACCGTTGGTTTAATCAACAGAATCAGAATTTGCAATTTACACTAGAAAGTAATGAACATTCTATCAGCTTCCTGGATCTTACTATCAAACATGATGAGGGTGTGTTGTCTATGAGTCTGTACACCAAGCCCACCTCTAGGAATACGCTATTAAAATATAATAGCATTCACCCCCACAATCTGAGGGATAATCTCCCTTTTGGTCAGTTTTTACGAATAAAACGAAACTGTACCAAGAGGGAGGATTATTTCAAAGAAGCAAAGATTTTGCAATGCAAACTGACTATGAGAAACTATCCCTATAGACTTGTTAAACACGCAATGAAGCGGGTGTGGTATTACGATCGTCAGGCACTGCTTCACAAGGATGAACAACTGTTGAAAGATAATACTGTACAACTAGTAACATGTGTAATGACCTTTGGTACAGAATCTAATTTTTTTTTTTTGGCGATTTTTTAATTGTATTAAGAAAATCATCCAATGCGAGTGACCAACAAATAGAAGTTCAAGTCAGCTTCTTCTCACCCCTTTTTTTGCGACCTGGTGCTTGGCACCGATGTCAGGGAGTCCATTCATGAAATTGAGTGGGAAAGAGGCAGTAGTTGGACTGTGTGTGTTGGCGTCGCGTGCTGTTTTTTTATTATTTCATATATTATTGATTTGTGTTGTTTTTCAGTTAATTAACACGTTATTTGAATGGTTTGTTTTTCCATTCAGTTTATGGTTCAGGGACAAATACGTTCCAAAAGGAACAGACGTTGACATTAGAGTTAACATATTTGAATATAAATGCAACAAACATGTAGATGTTTTATCAAAATTTAAGGTATTGGGAATAGTAAATAATCTGGTACGGGTGATCTTATTTATAGTGTGTATGAATTTATGATCAAAATAAGGGCTAAATAATTCTAGACGTACCAGCCAGCTGATAAACACGTTTTAACAAATTGTTTTAATTAATGACTGGTTCAGTCACTCGGAATGTCCTGTGTGCAGCAATATTGGCCCTTTCACTGCCATGGTTTTGATTAATTCTTTTACGTTGTATTCAGCGCCAAGAAGTCTCTTTAGGGGTGAAAGCGCGCGGTGCAAATACATAATATGATATTTGTCAGAGAAGTATGGTGGGGGGCTGTGACCTAGTAGTGACCTCTTGCTTGTTGGGATGGTGGTGAACGTTTTCCCAACTTTCCGGTTGCAGCTCTGAGGCAAAACATTTCGTTGGAGATATGTTTATGGTGTTCTCGTCTAAGTGTTGCCCGGGTGTTGTGATTCACTTGTCGGTGTGACGACAGAGACACATGTTCTCGTGCTTTCCTAAGAGACAGCACCCTGAGACAAGAATTTAAAAGTGCAATAGGTCTTGCCTTTCATTAAGTTAAAGCCATTTGCTTTGCTATACAATACCATTAGCAAAGCTAATGGCTTTAACTTAATCAAAGGCGAGACCTATTGCATTTTCAATGCTTGTTTAACACGTAAGTGCCATTTATCTCTAGAATGGATTCTTTCAGTTGGTTTTTCTACAAAGTTTGCATAGATTCTCTTTCTGTTCATCTCTAATCCCTCCCCAGAGAGCTTTCCTTCTGGCCAAGATGTGCAGGATAACAGGGCTTTAAGTGAGCCGGGTCTTGCCAGTGCTCAGCACCAGAAGGTGCCGAAACTGGTCAATCGGGTTCTCCATTTTTACCCTCACCATGAAAAAAAATCTTAACTCTGCAGCAGGACCACCCTTCACTGCCTTTGAAGTAACTTCAAAGAGACTTGTTATAATTATTGTACAGTCTAATCATTTCAGAACGGAAAGTCATAATCGTTGCTTATGTATCTTATGCAACGAACAACCATTGGCAACGCCCATAGCCCTAGCTTGTTGTAGGTGTAATGTTATTCGTTGTATTATACATTTTGATGCACTGACAGAAACAGCAAAATGCCAGTCCGACGGCACACTATGCTAAACATAGATTTTTAACTTACGCGTTTTAAGCCACGCCCTCAACAGCGTCGGCCACGCCCCTTGGAGAGACCCCCAATTTATTCATCCCACTTAATGCCCTGAGAATAGTGTGACCAACCGTCTGTAAATTTCACGGACTGTCCGTAATTTGGACCTCACATCCGCTGTCCGTGAGGATCCCTTTTACGGACGCCTTTTGTCCGTTATTTTGGCCATCACAGGGAGCAGCACTACTCCCTTGTGAGAAGCCTTAGCCCCTTGATGCTGGTGCCTCGCACTCCTCCTCGATCACCAGAGCAGCCCAACCCCACCCCTTGTCGTTCTGTATGCCGACTAATTGCCACATACAGAATGTCAATGGGGCAGTCTGGGGTGTGACAGCATGTGGTAGCCTCCTCCTGCCTTAGTGTACAGCAGGGCAGTCTGTTTCATGGTTAAAAGGTAAAATGCCCACGCTGCAATGTGAGAATACATTCTATAGAAAGAATCCTGTCAAACACGTTAAAAAAAAACAGTTTTTGTTCTTTTACTATCTCATCATTTTAGAACTGAAGCATTTTCAATATTATATTCAACAAAGCCATGGTCACTGTTTTTTTTATTTTAAGAAAATAACCATTGACAAAGCCAATAGTCATGGCTTGTTGTTGGCGTAATGATACTTGCTGTATTATATATCTGGATGCAATGATGTAGTGTAGTTCCTATTTTCCCTATAGGCCCTGCGCATTGGAATAACATAAACAGCAGTGTAGACGTAGGACTGAAGTCTTCTAGGTCTCTACTGACTTTATTAGACTTAATTTAGGTTAGTGCCAGCTAGCTCAGAGGTCACTGGAAACTTTCTTGACTGAATAGGAAGGGATCAGCTTCCCTGGCTCAGACAAGAAGGGATTCAGCTTCCGACAACCGCATAAACATGACAACTTTGCTCCCTCAGAATAAGAGTAAATCTCTAGAGTTGTGTGAAACAATAGACAGCGATTTCACTCAGTCAGATGTGCATACTTAGTTTCACCAGAGGGCAGAGAAGAGAGAGACGGGCGTTTTCAATAAAAGGTATTATTTATTGAGCAGTCTTCCTTCTCATGCAAGAGAAATGAATTGCCACAATTGCAATACTTAATATAAAGTAAAATACGTACAGTAAAAGGAGTATTATGAAATAATACTGTAAAAGCATTGATATGGTTTCTTAGCCATAAGATACTTAAAATGGATAAAATATATACAATATATACATTCATATATACATTGGCTAACATGCTCAACTGGTGCTTCTAACTACGCCTACCCCGGTGTACCTGAACTGAGCCTAATACGTGGGAAGGAGTAAGTAAGTGGCAGTTTAAGTTAAGTTGGTTTTGCCAAGAATCTGATCCTAGAATTCTCTCTAAGGGTTTAGTCAGCACTGTACCTTGGGAATAGAATGTAGGAGGTCTGGTATCTCTCTCTCAGGACTCAATATCCCAGTCACCCGCAAGGGTAGGCTGGAAACCCCGGAGGCTGGATTTTCTCGGCAGGAGAAAAGACAACGTCTTTCTCAGCGCGTCAAAGAGGAGGGGCAGCGTCCGTGGGCTTCTCGCGTCTGCTGGGCTCTCGGAAAGTAAACAGCTGCTCTGCTCCAGATTTCACCACTGTGTGTTTTCTTAAGGCAACGTTGGCATATTTATACCTGAAAGGTGCCGGGTTTGACGCAAGGTTGGACATAAGATGTCAATAAAGATGTCACTAAGAACCGGCCGTTCTTACAGTCCTTCGCAGGAGTTCTAGGATGAAATCAAAACAAAGCTAACGGGGATTTCCCAGGTTGCTAGAGGCTTGGTATGTTGAAAGAACTTGTTGTGCTTTCTAGGAATCTAAGGAAGTAGCTATTGCCGAGCTTTGGACTGCAAGGGCGATTTACTAAAATATGGATCTGATCCTTATGCCATTATATGGATATTATCGGTTATAGTCATGTAAGGGCATAAAATGGTAATATTGATTATGGTTCCTAGATAAACACACAACAATGACAGAAACAACATAATACCAGTCGCGCGAAACACTATGCTAAGCACAGATTTTTAGCCTAGGTGTTTTAAACCATGCCCTTAATTACATCGAACACCCCCTTTGAAGAGACCCCCCCCCAGTTTCTTTACACCACTTAAAGCCCTGGAAACAACACTATGTCACAGTCACCTCACATCCTGGCACTGTGCATCATGCATGACTCATGACTTCTAGTTTTCAGATTGTCTATGTGCAGTGGCATAGTGAAACCTCCCCCACCCCTTGCTTTAGAAACTACAGGAAGGTGAAGTTCTTGATGGGCCTCTTCTGTCTGCAACTCTGCAGACAAAGGCTCAGCTCACAATGTGAAAAGGTGGGTGAGTAAATAAGTGAAGGAATGTGTGAATGGCTTGATGGATTAGTGAAAGGATGAATGGATGAATGAAAGGGTGAATGGATAGATAATGAAAGAAAGGATGGATGGATGGATGAGTGAATGCGTGGAAGTATGGATAAGAGAAAATGTAAATAGATGGATATATGGGTGGAAGGGTAGATGGATGGGTAAAAGGGTGGATAGGTGTGTGAAAGGATAGATGGATGGATAAGTGAAAGGGTAGATGATGGGTGAGTGAATGGGTGAATGGATGAGTGAAAGGATGGATGGATTGATGAATTGATAAGTGAAAGGGTGGATGGATGGATAAGTTAATGGGTGGATGTAAGGATTGATGAGTGAGTGAAAGGGTGTAGATGTACAAAAGGATGGCTAGATGAGTGAAGAAGTGAAAGGGTGGATAGATGAGAGAACGGATAGATGAGTAATAGAGTCAATGGATGGATTCATGAATGGATGAATAGATGGGTGGGTGGGTGGAAGGATTGATGGATAAGTGAAAGGGGGATGGAGAGAGAAAGGGAGGATGAATGACTAAAAGGATGAATGGGTGGAAGAATAAGTGACTGGGTGGATGGAGGAGTAAATGAAAGGATGGCTGGATTGGTGAAAGGGTAAATGGCTGGATAGATAAGTGAATAGATGGATGGGTAGAAGAGTGGATGGATGACTGTGGGGATGGATGGGGTGAAAGGGTGGGTGGATAAATAATGGATGGATGAGAGAAAGGGTGGATAGAGGGATGGATGAGTGAAATGATGGATGGAAGGATACATGGTGGATAGGTTTACAAATGGTTGAATATGCTTGGATATACATGGGCACATAGATGGACGGACAGAATGAATGGTAAAAGACTGAATGAAATATAAAAATGATTACACCTTGTAGCACCCATTATCTTAAGTAATATTTCCTATACATTGACTTTCACGTTTATATGAGTCATTGTCTCTACATAATGTGTGTGTGATGTAACGCACTCTAACACCCTGCCCTACATACTTGGGATGAGTAACACTATAAAAAGAAATTAAATACACATGTGAGACGGTCTATGTGAAGATGAGGGGCACCATTGGAGGGTGGTAGCAAGGCTGGACTATCCAACCGGGCATCAGGTGTTTCCCTGGGAGGCTGGGAAGGGGGGTGTCGTGACGGAGAGGTTGGGATCGGACAGTGTGGGCGACTGACAGTAGGGCACTAGGACCCTGTGGGTCCTCAGGCAGAGTGACCAGGTCACCGGACACCAGATCCGGTGACGAGACAGGAAGGGGACAGACAATGACCAGGACAGAGACGTGGACGGACGTGGGGACGAGCAGCTGCATGATGTAAGAATAAATAAATGTTGAACTAACCTGCGTCCCTTGTGTGATGTACACCCTGCGCACAGCATGGACACGACAACTGGCGACGAAGGTGGCAAGAATCGACGCGTAGTCACTGAGGAATGGTCGAATGAAGATGCCAGGAGCCCACCCTGGACTTGCATCGTCACGGAAAGTGCAGAGAAATTGAAGGGGTGAGGTGCAGCGACGCGAGAGAACACCGCGATCGCTGACAGGAAAGGTCCGACTGAGCCCGGTAAGCGCAGAGATCGTGACCAGGAGCCCACCCTGATTGACGACCAAGAAGAAGGATTTGAGGCACCACAACGAAGAAAATTTGTCCCAAGGAGGAAAACAAGCGTCCGATGAAGAAAACAGCTCCGGTAAGGAATCGGCAGTGAAACGCGCTCGTTTTTTCAAAGGAGGGCGAACTCTCGCGAGAATGAGAGCGGCCATCTTGGGGCCAGGAAATTGAGCCAATAGGAGAAGAGAACAGCGCGGCGGCCATTTTGAAGTAAGGCAAGAGCGAGATTGGCTCCGAAATCGCGCGAGATTTCAGCAGCCATTTTAGAATCAGGCACAAAGGACCAATAGGAGCGGTCTGAGCAGCGGTGGCCATTTTAAAGTCAGGCAAAACGAGGAAACAGCATAGAAAGTGAAAAAAGAAACACAAAGTGCCAATAAGAGCACAGGAGAGTGAAATAAACAAAGGGAAGTGCAAGGAAAAGAACACAAGAGAATTAAATAAGCACAGGAAAATGCAAGAAAAAAAAAAATAGAAGAGGATAACTTAATAAGAAAAGTGCCACAAAGAGCATAATAAATGAGAGAATGACAAAGTGCCGATAAGAGCATAGTGAAAAAGACAATCATTAAGGACAAACAAAAAGAGGATAACTTAAGAAAAGTGCCGCAAAGAGCACAGGCAATGCGATTGTGACCACGAAACTGCGCGAAAATGGCGGCGGCCATTTTGGATGAGGAAAGAAGGACAAAAACAATGGAGTGGCCATTTTAAGGCCAAATTAACGTCGGAAAGGAAGGAAATGAAAAGGAAATAAAGACAAACTAAGGAGACAAAATAAGGACATAAAAAAAAAAAAAGTAGAAAAGAAGAAAGAAGATAAAGAGAAAAGAAGAAAATAAAGAGAAAAGAAGAAGAAAAGAAGAAAGAAGATAAAGAGATAAGAAGAAAAAAAGATAAAGAGAAAAGAAGAAAATAAAGAGGAAGAAAGAAGATAAAAGAGATAAGAAGAAAATAAAGAGAAAAGAAGAAGAAAAGAAGAAAGAAGATAAAGAGATAAGAAGAAAAAAAGATAAAGAGAAAAGAAGAAAATAAAGAGGAAGAAAGAAGATAAAAGAGATAAGAAGAAAATAAAGAGAAAAGAAGAAGAAAAGAAGAAAGAAGATAAAGAGATAAGAAGAAAATATAGAGAAAAGAGAAAAGAGAAAGAGAAAGGAAGAGAGAAAAGAAGATAAAGAGAAAGAGAAAGGACAAAAGGAAAGCAGAAAAGAAGAATAAAAGAAGGAAGAATAAAGACAAAAGAAAAGAAAACAAAAGGAAAGACATAAATATAAGAATAAGTCGCAGGAAGGATGCAAATATAAGAAAACAAGGAAATAAAGAAGAAGAAGACTAGGAAAGCCCAGAAGAGGCCGAATAAGAAAAGAAAAAAAGGACAAATAAGAAAGAAGTAAAAATAAAGGAAAAGCCAGAGATAAGGCCAAATAGAGGAAAAGACAGAAAAGAGAAAGAACAAAGAAAAGAGGGACAAAGATCACCAAAGAAACAGAAAAGAGAAAAGGAGAACATAGAAGAAAAGAAAACAAAAGGAAAGACACAAAGACAAAGGAAATAAAATGGGTAAAAAGGAGCAACGTGACAGGACTTTGGCGCAGGAGAAACAGCAACAAAAGGAAAGGACAAAGACATACAATGAGCAGAGCTGACAGGCGCCACCAAAGAAGATCAAGGCAAGAGACACTGCACGGCCAGGACCAAAGGTGGTGAGACAGAAAGAAACAATATCGATATTCAGACAACCGGTTCTCCAAAGATTCACTGGCGGTGACGAAAGTGAAAGGATCGATGACAACGGATGTCTCCGACCGACAACGAATAACAAGGAGAAGATAGCGTTTCAAGAAGCTAAAGGCGGATGAAGAAGAAATGGCTGCGGCAACTGCAGCCACGTGGAAGGAGGAAGATAGAGGACAAGGAAGCGATGGAGACACTAGATCACGAAGGACATTCAGTAAATAACAGAGACTTATTGAAGAGATGTAGAGTGACAAGTACTCTCTCTCTCTCTCTCTCTCTCTCTCTCTCTTTTCTCTCTCTCTCTCTCTCTCTCTCGTTCTTTCACCTTCATCAATATAACTGTGAATGAGGACTATGATAAATGTGTCACAAACATTTGTTTGCAACAAAGGGGGAGATGTCGTGACGGAGAGGTTGGGATCGGACAGTGTGGGCGACTGACAGTAGGGCACTAGGACCCTGTGGGTCCTCAGGCAGAGTGACCAGGTCACCGGACACCAGATCCGGTGACGAGACAGGAAGGGGACAGACAATGACCAGGACAGAGACGTGGACGGACGTGGGGACGAGCAGCTGCATGATGTAAGAATAAATAAATGTTGAACTAACCTGCGTCCCTTGTGTGATGTACACCCTGCGCACAGCATGGACACGACAGGGGGTGAGCGGTTTTGTTACTTGGGGCTGGCACTGCCAAGTTCCTTCGATATCCAGTAGTTTTCAATCAACAATAAAAGCGGCCTCACTTATATTCAGGTGTGGTTTGCCATTGTCTGGTGACTAATGTACCTGCTGGAGCGAAATCACATTTTTAAATCGTCTAAGGTAGCAAGCAGCAGCCATACTGAAAAACCGTGCAGTGCATGATTGCCTCAACCTAATTTAAACTTATTTTGACTTGTACTTAAGTGGTTGTCTATTTACTTACTTATATACTATTGCGCAACCTCCTCTGACGCGCCTGTAAAACTTACCTTTGGTCCCGAAGTTTTGTCCTGAATTTTGACCCTTTGTCCTGAATTTTTACACTTGCCATCCTGAATTTGCGCCTATGCCAGTTGGTCACCCCACCTGAGAGAAAGGATCTCAATGCACATATGGCTGTTCTTTCAGGGTAGTGCCTGAGGAGAACACTGGGCCCACACATCATTTTGTGTATATAAGTTCAGTTAAGGTGCACAAAGATGTGATCTGTGGGCATAGCTCCCAGCTTCAGAATCATCAGGATCCGCTGAGCTTTAATGACCACCAGTGGAACTTAGTAGCAAAGAAAATCGGAATTTCCGCTGCACTGCGCGCTGAATATTATGATTTCGCCGATCAGCCTAAACTGCATATGCCAGCTGGTAATATGTCTGCATTCTTTGTAATTGATATTAAAAAAAAGAAAAAGTCTGGTTGATACAACTGTATTTTATCAGGACACTCTGTTGCCTACGCTCACATTCTGCAAGGAAAGCTAACCCACTGAGGCATCCACATTTTTCTCTGGGGAGAAAACGTCATGCCCCCTTGCAATCGCTAAGTGTTCTGCCTAGTTTGATAAAAATTCACAATTTAATCTGCTTGCATGGCACAGATTCCATCATGAACGCTGCATGGGTCTAGTAAGAAAGTTTAATAGTGTGAAATGCAAATACACGTTTTACACAGTATGGCAGGGAGCTTGTGTAAACCATGTACGTCCTTGGGGGACGTATTGTTCTAGAGGCCTGCTGTGCTGACAGTTAAATGATACACCGAAGCCATAAAAACGTGAATGAATTTTCTGGTCTGCATGGAAACCATTATCATCTTATTAAAAGTAATTTGTTTGTGTCTGTATTAAGGTCGGATCTGCTTTGATAGATTGCTTAACGTAGTAGTATGATTGTTTGTTCTGTCTGTAAGCTGGAAACTATCATATGTCTTGCATTTCTAGCAGAATTTTTTTTTAAGGTTCATAATGTAGCTGTGATAATATTGCCATTTGCGCTTCCGTTTAGCTTTTGAGAGAAACTCCAGCCAATCACCGAATGTGAGGAAGTCTTATATTGCAGGCGAGTGGAAGTGTGACTGTGGATTTATGCATTTTAGTATATCATCCGACACTATGCATGAACACACATACCCATACTCCTTTTCTCTCTTTCTCTGTCGTTCCCTTTCTTTAGCTCGATTTCTCTCCCCTCTCTGTTTTTCTGTACTTTCTCCTTTTCTCTCAGCTGTCTGTGCTTCAAGTTCTCCCGCATCCTCGTTTCTCTCTCTCACTATTTCTACTTGTCTCTCTTTCTCTCTAGCCACCTGCAGGTGTAGTCTGTAGTTCTTTCCCATTTGCCGGATCCCCTTTGTATCTTCGCAGAAATCATTGATAGCCCTGTCCCCTCTCAATGAGTGATTGCTCCTACTCCTTTCTGCGAGGTTTAGCAACAAAAATATGAGATGTGAGGATACATGGCAGTGGCGCTGTGGGCCCTAGGCCCACATGTTGGATAAATGACCACACAGACACATGGTAGGTGGTACTGGAACTGACTCAGAGCATGTGCGCCCGGCCCTCTTTTATTAGCAGGGTGCCCTGACGGTGACGCCTGTGAAAGGGTGGCTGTACAGTGTGGCTGTGACACAAAGCGGAACACTAGAATGTGTCCAGCAGGACACTACAATGCCCAAGAAAGAATGTACAGAGATAGGATAGGGCAAACTAAGGGCGCTTGCATAAAAGCCGGTATTTACACAGAGCATAGTGCACACACGTGTATTCGGTACAAGATGCAAAACTGAAGCCCTCACTTCTAGCAAAAAAGATAAGAGTCCTTGACAACCACCTGAATTTAGCCGGTTGAGGAAGCCTTGGCATTTCCTTCTGGAAGACCACAGGTAATGGACAAGCTAGACCTATTCACTACACTCTATAAGACTAAGAAAAGTAGGGCCTTATTTCAGTACTAGCAAGAAAGAACTGTGCACCCCACATTGATGCTCCAGCCCTCCAATATGACCAGACCCACTCACTGGGGAAAGGCTACAATCAATTATAAAGCCCAGACTCCCATAAACAGCCACTCAAGGAGAGCTGCCCGGCTGGGCTGAAACAGTCTGAATCAATGTAGCTCCTTAGGACAAAAGGGGTGCTGAAATGCAACACAATTCTGTGGTAACACTATGGTAACACTATGAGTAACTTCTGAAATAACAATAAGCACATTACAGCTCATGCATATCTCTTTCGTGATCAAACAGCATGATGGCCAGAAATTCACTACACTATAGCATGACTAAGCTCCTTAGCCTCTTCAGGATAGATTACATTGCATAGCAGTTTTTAAAACCCATATGAAGCAACTTGCGAGACAAATTGCATGACATGTTACAAACTTCATGACAACTGTGTGATAAACAGTTTGAAAAACTCCTCATCTATATGCATGACGAAAATTTTAATGTTGTGAACATCCAATGAAATAGCGTGCTCCCCATCTGAGAAACACCACGGCGCCTCATCAGTGGGAGTAAGCAGTAGCTTATGTAAAGAGGTAGGTTTATATTAAGGATAGAGACCTTTGTGGTGGTAATTCAGTATTTATGTATTTAAACTATTAAGCACACAGAGCACCGAGCGTGTGGACTGCACGTAGCTCCGGCGCCCGACTCATTGCGCTCCGGGGATCGCGCTCCAAAGATGGCCGCTGTTCACGCCACGTCATCACGTAGCGTGAACAACTAGAGCAGCGACTCTACATATCTACCCTTTTTTGTCCAAACAGTAGCTTAGTCTATGGAGGATTCAGAGTTCATCACCCATATCATAGTCCCGGAATCTAGAGGGTCTCACCACCAATCGCCCACCTCTGGGGCACCTTACCGGAGTGGACGTTGCCTCCTTCTCCCCCAGGTTCAGGGACTCCGCCTCTTTACCTTTGTGGACAACCGATCTCTCCCTGTCCACTGTCTCCTTTCCGTCTCGTCTTATCATGCTTGCACATGGTGTTTCTCAGCCTTCCTGTTCCAACCCTGGTGCCGTGCTCTCCATTTGTCCTTCCTGATTGTCTGTTTCATTCTCCGACGTGCACTGGTCCGTCACTTCAGGTTCTCGCGCCTCCAGGGCCCATTGCACTATCTTGTTGCATCGAGCCATGCGATCCTGGGACCACACGTTCCCATCGCTCAACCTAGGTGCTCGGCCAAGAACTTCTTTAACTTGGAGCGGTCTGCTATATTTGCTGTCCCCTTTCGTTGAAGTGTGGCCAGTTTGACTCTCACCCATTCTCCTTCTTCCAACTGCGTGTCCTTTACGTTCCTTCTCTTATTGTAGTGTTCCGAATATATTCTCTGAGCCCTTTCTAAATTTGCTTGTACTACCGCTGGAGACCACTTGCTGGTCACCGTCTTCTCTTTCCACGCCAAATTGTCCTTGGTGAATGGGTCTCTTCCTCTAAGAATCTGGAAAGGACTGTACCCAGTTCCGGTGGGGGTGATGCGATACGCCCAAATCATGTGTAACAGTTCCTTTTCCCAATCATTCCCCATCATAATGGCTGCTTGAATAGAGCCCATCAAGACCCTATTGAATCGTTCTACTTGTCCATTTTCTGCAGGATGGTATATGGACGTGTGTTTGGAGGATACTCCATTCCTTTCCATATATTTTAGCCATTTGTCTGATGTAAATTGTGGGCCGTTGCAACTTAATATGGATTTGGGGATGCCTTCCCTGAGGAAAATCGTGGTGAGGAACTTTAGTATGGTATCCGTGTCCATCTCTTCATTGACATGTACTTCTGGCCACTTAGAGTATTTGTCCACCAGGACGCATAGATATTTCGGGGTCCCTTGCTCATCCAAGATAGGTCACAATATATCAATGGAGAGTTCTTCCCATGGATTTCTCGGTGTGTCGAATTTTCCTATGGACGGCCACAATGGTATCATGGTCTTATCAGCTTGTTGACATTGGTTACACTCTCTTACGTGCCGTTCTGTTTGCGTGTCCATGCCTGGCCACCAGTAGCCCTGTTTGGCTCTCAGTTTGGTCTTGCCAATTCCTAAATTGCCTTCGCGTAGTATAGTTAACAGTCTAGGGATGAGTCCTTCTGGGGGTACTACTTTGTCCCCTCGGTACATAAAGACTCCCTTGTCGCCGAGTGAGAGCTCCTCCCTCACTTCAAAGTACTTCCTCATGTCTCCACTCAGATGTCTCTTTTCCGGCCATCCTTCCGTGATGTACCCTTTCACCTCGTGGAGGATCTTGTCTGCCTGATATGCATCCTTCCATTCTTGGTTGCTTATCACCTTCTCCGGGTCTTCCATCAATGCCAACATTTCATCCCCTTCTTCCTTTTCTTCCTCTGCTACCTCCATAGCTGCTGCCCTGCTTAAATAGTCATCGACTTTGTTTCTACTGCCCGGGATGTACTCTACATCATAGCGACATTCCAGTAGTTTTAGAGTCATTTTCGCTATTCTCGGGGTGGCACTCGCATGCCCGCTGGACGTGAGGACCCGCACCAATGGCTTGTGGTCTGTTCTAAGCTGAAATCTCGCGCCCCATAGGAACTGGGGAAATCTCCCCATGGCCCAAACCACTGCCAGCATCTCCTTTTCAATTACGCTGAACTTCTTCTCAGTGTCTGTAAGGGCCCTGGACGCAAAACTGAGAGTCTCCATCGCCCCTCCACCCCTGTCTTGCATAAGGACCGCGCTGATTCCTTTGTCACTGGCATCTGTTGTTACCACAGTCCGTCCCTGTGGATGGTACCCTTGGAGGGGTATAGCTTGGGTCACATCTTTCTTGACGCCCTCAAACTCCATCTGGGTTTCTTCCGTCCATGCAAACGTCGTTTTCTCTCTTGTCAACAGCCGCATGTGGTGGGTCTTGGAAGCAAAATGCTGAATGAATTTGCTATAGTACTCGGCCATGCCTAAGAAAGACCTTACTTCCTCTTTGCCGGTAGGCGGTGGAGCGTCGCATATTGCCTTTACATTCTCCTTCTTCGGTGTGATCCCTTGTTCACCAATTTCGTGCCCCAGATAGGTGACGGATGCCATGCCTTGGTGGCATTTCTCCCATTCAGCAGTCAGCCCCTTGTCTTCCAGCACTCTCAGTACCTTGGCCAACTTGGCATCGTGGTCCCGTTGATCACCCCCCATGACCAAAATGTCGTCTTGGAAGTATTGGATTCCTACCATGTCCTTAAAGAGACGATGCATAAGCTTTTGAAAGACCGCCGCCGCTGATGCTAGCCCAAAAGGCATCCTGCAGAATTGGTAACAACCGAAGGGGGTGATGAACGATGTCAGCCTCCTGCTCTCAGGGTGTAATGCTATCTGGTGGTACGCCGATGTCAAGTCAATGGTGAAGTACCATTTCTTTCCTTTGGTCTTCGCCAGCATTTCCTCAATACGGGGCAGTGGGAACTTTTCCACTACGATGTTTTTGTTAAGTTCGCGCAGGTCCACACACAGCCAGACCTTGCCGCTTGGTTTCATCACCACCACAAGGGGGGCCAGCCACTCCGCACATGTGATGGGTTCAATAATACCATTTCTTTCCAAGTCGCGCAGCTCCTGCTGCACCGCCTCCGTCACGGCTATCGGTACATTCGTCACTTTATGTGACACTGGAGTGGCATCCATCCTGAGGATGATTTTGTGTGAAAACTTCTCCAATTTCCCGACTCTCCCGCCGAATACCTTGGGGAAGTCTCTTTTCTATTTCTCCATGTCTGGCCACGTTTCAGGTTCCGTCAATAGTACCTGCACTGCTCCGCCCGTGTCCAGCTTGATGCCTAAGTCTCCTTGGTCCATCCAGCCTAATACCGATGGGCCTTTCTCCGTCACATATAGTTTGCACTCTGCACTGCGGCCTCGGAATTCAAATGTTAGTGGACGATAACCTACTATGGGGATGCGGTTCCCCAGGTACGTGACCGGTCTGATGTCCCGTGGTTCCAGATGCGGGCCTAGGTGGGGCATGAATTTCTCTGTCCACACTGCTCTTTGTACTAAAGTGTACGGTGAACCTGAGTCCGCCACGATGCTTATCACACCTCCTATCAGCATGTCCAGCACGGGTTTGTTCGATCTTCTGGTGCCTACACTCAAGACTTGTTCCTCGATGCACAGTACTTCTTCCTCTTCCTCTTGACTTCGTCCTTCCCCATCTTCCTGGTCCGTGTCCACGAATTTTACCGTGTTGCGGGCCATTTTCCTCCGGCAAACCTTTTTGTAATGTCCCATCACTCCACAGAACATGCACTTAGCCCGGAAGGCCGGGCACCTTTTGTCATTCGCATCATGGGCCCAGCTGCCCAACCAGTAGCATGAAGTCTTATTTCCTTTCATCTGCCTCCCTGGTGGTCCCGGCTTTCCTTGCCACTTGTTGGTTCCTTTGTGGGTCGTACTCGTGTTCCTGCTCCCACCTTTTGGCTCTTCATCCTCTATTCTGTTTACCATGGGTTTTGCCGCCATTTCTCTTTTCGCCGCATACGCACATCTTTGTGCTAATTCTGCCTTCTTCACCATCGCAATCGCCTCCTTCAACGTGGTATCCCCGCTTGACCATAGCTTGTCCTGTACTGATTTCATTGTGGTGTGCATCACTATTTGGTCTTTGATGAAATCATCATGGAGTCCGCCAAACTGACACGTGGAAGCCAACTTTTTTAATGCCGCTACATACTCATCGATAGATTCGCCCAGCTCTTGCTTCCGCTGTTGGAAATTGTAACAGTCTATCGATACACAAACCACTGGTCGGTAATGTTCATCGAGCTCTTCTAGGGCGTGCGCATACACATCATCATCACTTGTTTGTCTTTGCTTGGGTACCAGGTTCTTGAACACTCTGATTCCCTCCGGGCCCAAGTTGTGTAGTAGGATTCTTCTTTTTTTGACGCTTGTGAAGGCCTCTTCATTCTCGTCCTCCAGGACTTCAATGTAATTGGTGATGTATTCCTTCCAGTCCTCCCACTTCATTAGGGGCTCTCCCGGTTTTGGCAGGAATGGAACCGGCGTTGTCGCCGAGGATGATTAAGCGCACATGGTTTCCTGCCTTTTTGGCGCAACACTCTGCGTTTTGGGGCTTCCTGGTGCGCTGTTCTCCTCTCCTTCGCCTGGCCGGGGTTGGGTGTCTCTTTCTTCACCACTGTCCGTGACTCCCGGATCCGCCAGTGCTACTGTCCAGCCGGGTTCTACTGCAGGATGTGGCTCCTGAGCTGCCCTGCCGCCCTTCTAGCGCGTGGCTAGTCTCTGTGGTGCCCCTCGTACCTCAGTTCATCGACCTACGTGTTTGTAGAGGATACAACCGCTTCTGCCGCGCTCTGTGTGCGTCCCTGCGTGTTTCCCCTCTGTCCAGTGGTGCAGCTTGTCGAGTGGGCCTCTCTGGCTTGTGGCAGCACTGTGGGGAGCTGACTTGGGTTCGTTTCTGTCTCCTCCTCGAGAGTCCTCGTTATTTTCCTGTTCTCCTCGTCGCCATTGTAAAGAGGTAGGTTTATATTAAGGACAGAGACCTTTGTGGTGGTAATTGATTGTTTATTTATTTAAACTATTAAGCACACAGAGCGCCGAGCGTGTGGACTGCACGTAGCTCCGGCGCCCGACTCATTGCGCTCCGGGGATCGGGCTCCAAAGATGGCCGCCGTTCACGCCACATCATTACATAGCATGAACAACTAGAGCGGCGACTCTTCAGCTGATACTGTGCCGTACTATACCTTTGGCAGCTCTTTGTGTCTGTGCCTTGGGGAGGTTTAGCATCATGCAGCATAGCACAGGGGTCAATAGCTCTCTCTCCTGCTATCTGATTCTGCCAGTACCTAAGACAACATTGAGCCGTGAGGACTCATTTAAAGCCACAGAGCTGCCGGGAGATACATCTCAAGGGGTGAGGGGCCGCAGGGCAATAGTTGTGAATGTCTCTGTGAGTGTGTATGTGTTTGTGTATCGCTGCCTGGTGACATGGCCATGTCTGAACTGGGGTGGCTTGGTGAGCAAAATAACGATAGATTAAACCCAGATCTGTGACTGGGGGTGAATGTTTTGCCATTGTGCAACATTCCATCCATCATCTTGTGTGTTATGCTTGCATGTTGAGTCCCTGTCATTGTAGGAGGGTGGATACCTGACTATGGTTGCCCCTAACTTTTTGCTTGGTGTTTTGCTGATTTTCGGACTTAGTTGACCTGGGACCCTGCTATCCAGGGCCCCAGGCCTACTGCTCTCTGTAAAATGGATTCCATGTACCTTAGGTACATATCTAATTGGTACTGGACCACCTTATCAGACCCTGTAACTCAGGGCATAGGTGTACCCAGGGCCTACCAGGGGCTGCAGCATGTATTATGCCACCCCTGGCTGGCCATCTAAATCTGACACAACTGGCTGCACGACAGCTGGGGCAAAGTGGTGTACTCACCCTTTGCTGTAGATATAGTATACCTATATCTAACCCTAAAATGGACACATAGATTCCTATCAGTCACTCCTATGGCAGGCCTTAACAATCCTGAAGGCAGAGTGCTTGGAATTATGTGAGATGGTGCTCTGGCATGTGCTGAGCCCGTCTGCAGCTTGCGGAACCAAGTCCTAATAGCTGTTCTATGATAATGCGTACCATATACACTTAAGTGCATTATAATCCTCGCGGTTATTTGCTATCTTTGGTATCGCTTTATCAAAACATGTCGAGTAAGGTGTCATACGAATTGGAATACTAACCCCTCGCCAATTCTGGTGACGGGGTTAGCATTCCACCCTTCTAGAGGGACACGACATGTATGTAACTGTGAACCCCGGTTAAAGTTAACTCGAGCCTCAGCATCACAAAATGGATGCTGCCACCACAGACACAAGTCTGACCCCCTGCAGCTGGGAGTCCTTCCAGCGAGGGGAGCTTGGACAAAGGGTTTCCTGTCAGGGGCTGTGCTAGCACCATCCCAGACAGGGTTTTGTGTATCCTAGGTAGGCAGGGCTGAACAGGTAGGTGACTGCAAGTGGCACCCCGGTGCTCACTATGCATCTGCCAGTTTGAACCGGTTCCAGGGGCACACCAGCCCCTGAGCTGGGGAAAGTCCGGCATGGGAGAGGGGTGTAACCACCCCCCTTCCTGGTCCCACCCATGGGCAGGACCTAGTCTCGTACCAGCCCCTTTCTTTAGTATAAAGGTGGGAGCGGGGACACCTTCCAAATTAGATCATCTTTGAATCCTGAAACTACTTTCTACGAAAGGAACTCAAGACTTCTTCTCAAGATTTCTCCCTTGTGACTAAGGAGTAGTCACCCTGCATCTGCGGGCACCAACTAAGAACACTGCGGTTTGCTGCACGTCCTTCCTCAGGAATCCGACCGACCAGCATGACGAGACCCGGCTTCCCTGGCACCTCTGACCTCTACCTACATCGTCAGCTCAGCTGAGATCCGTGGGTGTGACGAGACCTCGAGGGACCAGCCATCTTCAGAACTGCACAACGCTTATCCAGCACGATCGCCGAGGGATCCTCGAGTGAGTGCTTTGGGGTGTGAGAAGCCCTAACCCTGAGCAGCTCCAGCACCGAAGTCCAGCCCCCCAGCATCCACGAGATCTGTGTGGGGCCCTTCTGCTCTTTGCTGCTCACCGCGTTGTCCGGCTACTTGCCTGCTGGCTTGTAGCCCTCTTGACGACGTACCACGACGACAACACCACTGGTCTGGTTGCTCCAGACTGGCCCTTGCTCCCCTCCAACAGAGGAGCACCCCGGACCCTCCTGGTCCACTCCAGACGCCATTTTAAGTCCACCGCGTGGGCTTGCATTTGCCAAGACTTGTTGCCCCAATCCTGGGTCCAGCGACGTCGACAGCAGATACCATCGTGGGACAGCTCGCACCTTCATCCTGGTCGCCGACAACGCCTCCTGGTCCGTGAGACTGCAGAGCCCAGCGTCGCCCACTCACCTGGTCGAGGTGACTTCATCCGGTGCCATCCTGGTGCCCATCTAATCACTGGCTAGTGATTCAGAACTTGGTCCCCTCTGCTTACAGGTGTCTTCCATCTTCGATCCAGGCTTGGATCACTTCGAACTTCAACACTGGTCGCCTGCCAGCAACTTCTTCTTTCAGGCTCCATAGACTGCAACGAGGATTCCCGACGTCTTTTCAGACCTATGCATCCGCAGCCCCTGGGCTAGGTAAACTCAGCACTTCGATGCTCCAGCATAGCTTAACTATCCAAAGGTCCAGATCCTTTTTCGTTTCAGCTCTATCTAGTCGGATTCGTCCGATAACACTAACTTTACGAAATCTAGCATCCATAGACTTTGTCCCGCATCCCGCGTGAGAGTGCACACTCTGCACCCGATCTCCCTAGGCCGCCTGCTAGTAATCTGAAGGTTCAGTAGTCCAGTCCTAGCGATCCTAAAGCCTATTAGAGTAGTACTTACCTGCTAGTAATTTCTTATTCCACTTCTAGAGTATATGGTTTTTCGTGCCCCTCGGGCATTTGTGTAAATTGTGCGACTTTCTTAAGAGCTTTGTATTGTGCTTAGCGCCCTGTCCTCATAAAGAGTCCAGGGCTGTTGTGTTCTAAATAAATATACTTTATTTTCATAACAACTTGTGTGGTGTCCTTTCACTTGGTGTTCAAGGGGTATATGTGATGGTATAACAGCTGGCTTAACACGCCCTCTAGAGTTTAGCCTAAAGACTGCTCTTGTCCATGCTACTAGGATAGCTGGTCTAACGGTTGACTTACAACCAATCATCAATAAGGGTCGTTTGGAATGATACACAGTGATCACTAGAATAGTGAGCACTACATATCAGGCCAACTTCTCACAGGCATTTCATGTCCATTTTGCAAAACAAGAGGAATTGAAGGGTGAAATGCTTGAATTGATCCCAGAAACTGGTAACTACCACGTCCTAGTCTACTGTTCCCCCCCCCCAACATGCCACCTCAGACAGAAAGCAGCCATATGAAAATCAGCCTTAGTCATTCTACAATGATAACAGCACAGTCTGAACTCCCAGGACTGATTCCTTCGGACCAGGAACACAAGCACCTCCAGACCGGTTTTGCCCTAGTTTGGGCCTCAGTAGGATGGCTTAGCTTGAGCCCAGGACCCAAGTCTGGATTTACTCATCACACTTAGGGCATCACACCGGAAATACAAAACTTTGATGTATGAAATGCTTAAATTAATGTCAGCCTCTGGTATTTACTCAAAGCCATATCCCAGTCTATCATTATTTGCCCACCATGCCCAGTGGCATAGTTAGAGGGGGAGGTCAGCCCCAGCAGAACTGTTTTTGGGGGAGGCGGCAGTCGTGCCTGTCGGGCACCACCATCCCCCTAGCCCCGAGAAGAAGTTGTCCATCGGCTGCGCCACCACCTCTGCTCTTACCTGCAACCGGGCAGCAAACTTAGGTGCATTCCCGGGTGGCAGTACGTCTAGCTACACCACTGACCATGCCACCTCAGACAGAAGCAGATATTTGCAAATCAGCCTCGATCCTGCTCCAATAACAGCCAGCCCTTGTTTCCTCTGGAAACCAACACAAGCAACAGTCAGTTTGGTGTACCTTGTGTTCTATGGCACAGTGACACAGTGAGTAAGAGTGGAAATACACTTACGATGTTGTTTTGGGGAATACAAAAAAGTGATATTTGGAATGCTTGAAATAATCTCAGGCACTGTTAATTACTTTGGGTCACATCCAATTCTAAGGAACAGGACTAAGTCCAATTTGCATGTGGTGGGCTCTGTTTGGCATGGCATAGTGGGCCAAAATGGTGGTCTGCCGTTTGGCTCTGAATGATTGCCAGTGATTCTGACCATCACTTTTTCGGTTTTGCAATCGACATCCTAAGTGGGATTTGTATACCCAAATGTGGGTCCTATGCTCTCTGTGCCACATACCTCACATGATATCTCACTGACAAGATCTAAGTGGGTCAAAACTGGTCTGGGGTTGCTTGTGTTCCAGTTAAGAGGGGACTTGTCTTGGTAGTTCAAGCTGCACTGTTCCCATAGGAGCAGGACCAAGACTGATTAGAATATAACAAGTTTCCTTCTGGAGTGGCATAAGGGTGAAAAACAATGGTCTGGAATGCAGCCCGAGCAAGCACCAGTGGCTGAGATAAATTCAAGCATTCTTTCCTTCTCCTTGTTGTTTATGCATTTTGCAAAAACATTACATAAGAGTGGTCTATTCTAGATTTAGTGGCGGCAATCTAGACACCATTGTGCCTGCAGTGGCGTTAAACTGGTCTGTACTTGCCATGTTACAAATATGCTTGAGCACATTGGTTCTATACATGATACAATATGTTGGATGTCCCTGGCAAAATAGTAGCTCCTCTTTACCTTATTTTGAAAATTCTTGGTAACTTTCTGGCTACTCAGTGCGTAATCATGGTGCATTCCTTTTTTTCAGCAACATTCTTTAAATTTGCATTGCAAGTAGAAACACAACTTACAAAAATATTGTTGTCAGCATTGGGTCCTCACTAGTACAAGGAAGTGGCAATAGAAAAGGGGAATGCAGCATGTTTAGGATTGTAGAGATACTTACAGAGGTAGTTAATATCGAATCCTGTCACCTCCACACACGTTGTTCTACGATGAGTTACAGGACGGATATAGAGCATTCCCACAGCTAGGTGGCACACTCAAGTTTTGTCTCCTGTAAACGTTGTTTTACCCTTTCTTAAGCTTCTAATGTGTTAGAAATCGAGCTTGCGCTAACAAAAAACGAAATTGTGCTGCCTTACATTTTGAAATGACATTGCAATACATCACGTGATCCTTGTCGTTGTTGCTTTTGCTCTAATAAAGAACTGTGAGCTTTACATAGAAATACTTGACCTTTCCTAGTCTTCAGTGTAAGATGTACCTCACCCAGGACAACCTAGCTTTCCCAGACGCCTTTCTAAACAATTTTGCAACTCACGTCACCTGAATAGACTCTGAGAATTCTCAATCCAATGTAATAGTATTATGAGAGAATCCTCAGATGTATTTTATAGTCAAATGTTTCTTGTTGCCTTTTCCATATCCTGTGAACCATGTACTTAGTTATGTTATGTTAAGTGGCATTTGTAAAGCGCACTGACACCATGGGTTTCCTGGCCCTGTGAGGCAGAGGTAAATGAGGGGTATGAGGAGGTGGAGTTTTATCCGGATTGGGGGAAAAGGAAGGTTTTGAGCAGTTTTCTGAAATGAAGGAGGGAGCTACTGGATATGATAGAGAGGGGAAGAGAATTCCAGAATTTGGGGGCTAGGTGGGCAAACCGACGGCCACCGAATTTGTTAGTTTTGGTTTTGGGGGCAGCAAGCAGATTGAGATGAGCTGAGCGGAGGTTGCGCGTTGGACGGTGTGGGTTAATGAGTGTAGTCAGTAAGGCAGGGCTGGTGCAGTTGAGGGATTTGAACGTGAGGCAGCCAAGTTTGAAGGCCGACCTTTGTCTATAGGTAGCCAATGCAGTTTGTGTAGTAGAGGTTTGGCCGACTGCCATTAGGGGGTTTTGTAGATGAGACGGGCTGCTTGGTTCTGCACGACCTGGAGGTGCCGCAGCAGTGATTTTTGGAGTCCGTAGTACAGGGAGTTAGAAAAATCCAATCAGGATATTACCAGGGAGATAATAACCTGGAGCAAAGCGGCTGGTGGTAGTAAGTAGCTGACTTTGCGGATTTTACGAATCTGGAACGTACATGAGGAGATCACAGCGCCCACTTGAGATCTGAGGGAGAGTTCAGCATCGATGGTCACGCCAAGACTTTTTACTGATTTCACAGGGCCGGGGTGGGACCTAATTCAGTAGGCCAGAACTGTGGACCCCAGAGGGAGTGGCTTGAACCGGGAAGGAGAAGCTCAGTTTTTCCAGGATTTAGTTTTAGTTGGTTGTGGTTCATCCACTCCTGGATGTGTATCATGGCGGAATGGAAGTTGTTCACGGCGTCAGAAGAGTTGAGTGGGAAGATGATCTGCAGATCATCAGCGTAGTTGTACACTGTAATGTCCCAGTTCTGAAGCGAGTGAATCAGGGGCCGGAGGTAGAGGTTGAATAGTAGAGGTGACAGGGAAGAGCCCTGAGGGACTCCACAGGACGTGGAGGTTTTGGCCGCTGTATAGGGGCCCAAGCGGACGGCTTGTGTTCTGCCGGTCAAAAAGGATTGGATCCAGTTGAGGACAGGACCCTGGATGCCTGCCCGCTCGACACGGTGGAGGAGGATGTTGTGATCAACCGTGTCGAACGCGGCTGACAGATCCAGGAGCACGAGGGCCTGGGGGATCCCTGTATCAGCGTTCCTCCTCAGCGTGTCCAGGACAGCTAAGATGACAGCCTCGGTGGAATGGGCCGGCGTGAAGCCGGCCTGGTTAGGCTCCAGGTAGCGGGAGGTCTCAATGAAGTTGGAAAGACACCGGGTGACATGGGCCTCCATTAGCTTGGAGAAGTAGGGCAAGAGCGATATGGGACGGTAGTTAGAGAGTTCTGACGGGTCCGCACCTCGTTTCTTCAGGAGAGGCACTAAAATGGCCTCCTTGAAGGTGTTGGGAACAGTGCCGGTGCTGAGAGAGCCATTCAGCAGGGGCAAGATGCGGTCGGGAAGTTTGAGGCAGACGTCCCGTAGGACCGAGGGAGAGCAGCAGTCGTTAGCAGAGCCTGATTTTACCCGAGTCGCAAGTTCAGCTAGTGAGTTGGGGTTGAGGGTAGGGAAAAGGGTGAAAGTTAGTGAGTTGTTCGGGGAGGTGTCCGGGGGAGTGTCTGGGGGAGGGAGGGGATTGAGTTCTTAATTTTGTTGATTTTCTCGATAAAGAAAAGATTGAGAGCGTCGCAGGTCTCTTGGGTAGGGGTTTGAGCCGGGAGAGTTCTGTCGTCTGATGTGAGTTCATTCATGATTTTGAAGACCTCCTTAGATTTATTGTCCGCGGACGAGATTCTGTTTGAGAAGTGTTCTGATTTGGCTAGGGAAATTGCATTTTTGTATTCTCTGCGAGCTGTAATGTATTGTAGTCTGTCTGACTCGGACTAGTTGCGTCTCCACGTCCGTTCATTTTGTGTTACTTAAGGTCGCCAGAGAACCATCTGTGGGAATTGTGGTGTCTGGTGCGGGGGAACTTGGTTAGGGGGGCAAATTGGTCACTGGCCGACTTTAGCCAGGTACCAATATCGTCTTCCATCGCGTCGATGTTGGCTAGTGAGCTAATGGATGGGTGGTGTTGGCTAAGGTCGCGAGGAAGCCTTGAGAGTCATAGGAGTTCCATTTACGTCAGAGGCCGCCAGCCATCAACGGGGCGGGGGTCCTGCCTGTGACTGTAATAGTGGTGTCGACAAGGTGGTGGTCTGACCAGAAGCAAGGGGAGACAGATGGCTGGGAGAGTGCTAAATTGTGGGTCCATAGCTGGTCAAGGATGTGGCCCTTGATGTGAGTGGGCGAGGAAATTTGTTGGGTCAGGTTAAGGCTATTGAGGGCTTCGAAGAGTTCTGTGGCATGGGGGCTGGCGTTGGCATCATTGAACCAGTAATTGAGGTCACCGAAAAGAGCTAGTCTGGTGTGCAGTGTCAGAAGGTCGGACAGCTGTTCGATCAGGGTGGTAGCAAAGGATGGCATAACGTGTGGGGGCCGGTATAAGAGAAGGAGTGTTAAGGCTCCTGCGTCAGTTTTCAGACTGATGAGTAGGTTGTCTACTTCCGGGAGGGTAAGGAAAGATGTAGAGATGAAGTTGAGCTGTTTTGATATAATGGCTGCCACCCCACCCCCAGGGCGATTTCCACTGCGATCAGCATGGAGGATGCAGTAGTCTGGGGGGAGGGCCGCCAGAATATCAGGGAGAGAATCTGTGGTCAACCAGGTTTCTGTGAGCAGAAGTACGTCTGGTTTCTCATTGGATAGGAGGATATAGATGTCGGTTTGGTGTTTTACCAGTGAACGAGTGTTCAAGTACGGTAACTGGACATAATATCGACTACATAATATCGAATGGACAAAATATCGACGGAAAAATATCGACAATACCAAAATATCGACTATAGGAATATCGTTGTTAAAAATATCGACTGCAAAAATGACCCAAAAATATCGAATACAAAAATATCGACTCAAAAATATCGACTAGACAAAATATCGAAATATAGTGAAAGTAAAAAATATCGAAAAAATGTTAGAAAATATTGATTTAATAAAATATTATATATATAATATATATATAAATAGTACCTAATGTTTAGGAGCGGGTTGTGGGTTTATAGGGGAATAGGGTGGGAAGTAATTTAATAATAATTAATTAGTTAATATATGTTTTGTAATTGTTTTAATTAGATTTTAATTGGTAATTAATTAATATTAATTAGTTAATTGTTTAATTGATTAATTAGCATATAAGTTAATTGATAAATTGATTAATTGATTATTAATATTTTTTTTAATTATTTTGTATATGATTTTAATTGATATATTGGTTATTAAGTAATAATAATTAGTGATTTTTTGTATTAAGAATTAGTATATTATTGACATTTATTAATTGCTAACACATTAATTATAAATAGTTAATGATGTAATTAATATATTGCATATCATTTAAATACATTAATTGGTAATTAATTTATAATAATGACTTAATTACATTAATTGTATACATTTAAATGTAATGTGTTAATTTATGTTGTAGTTAATTAATTAATTGGAATTAAACAATATTAATTAATCTAAATTATTATTATTATAGGTAATGTGAAAATATATTTTATAATATTTTTTTACAATAAATATGATTTTTTCATATATATGTTTAATGTTGTGTTCATTATTATTTATAGTGTTCTGGCTTAGTTTCATAGTTTTTGTTATAGGTTAATTTTTTAGGGTTTTGGGTCTTTTTTCTAGTCGTGAGTAAAAGTGTATTTAGTGGGATTTGGGAAATTTTTACGTTTCTGGGTAAATGTGTATTTTTGAGTTTGAGGGTCAGTTTTCAGTTCTTGTGTAAAGGGCTATTTGTAGAGTTCAGGGTCAGTTTTTAGTTTGTGGGTAAAGGGGTATTTGTAGGGTTCAGGGTCAGTTTTCAGTTTGTTGGGAAAGGAGTATTTGTAGGGTTCAGGGTCAGTTTTCAGTTTGTTGGGAAAGGAGTGTTTGTAGGGTTCAGGGTCAGTTTTCAGTTTGTGGGTGTAGGGGTATTTGTAGGGTTCAGGGTCAGTTTTCAGTTTGTGGGTAAAGGGGTATTTGTAGGGTTCAGGGTCAGTTTTCAGTTTGTTGGGAAAGGAGTATTTGTAGGGTTCAGGGTCAGTTTTCAGTTTGTGGGTGTAGGGGTATTTGTAGGGTTCAGGGTCAGTTTTCAGTTTGTGGGTAAAGGGGTATTTGTAGGGTTCAGGGTCAGTTTTCAGTTTGTTGGGAAAGGAGTATTTGTAGGGTTCAGGGTCAGTTTTCAGTTTGTGGGTGTAGGGGTATTTGTAGGGTTCAGGGTCAGTTTTCAGTTTGTTGGGAAAGGAGTATTTGTAGGGTTCAGGGTCAGTTTTCAGTTTGTGGGTGTAGGGGTATTTGTAGGGTTCAGGGTCAGTTTTCAGTTTGTGGGTAAAGGGGTATTTGTAGGGTTCAGGGTCAGTTTTCAGTTTGTGGGTGTAGGGGTATTTGTAGGGTTCAGGGTCAGTTTTCAGTCTGTTGATAAAGGGGTATTTGTAGGGTTCTGGGTCAGTTTTGGCCTTTAGGGTGAAGGGGTCTTTTTAGTGTTTTGGGACAGTTTTGGGTATTTTAGAGTGCTGATAGTTTAAGTTAACAGTGATACATTAAATTTATTACACAAAAATAGCTATTATTATAAATTTACATTAGTACCCTTTATTTAGATCAAAACTATTTATGTATTATCATGTTTTCAGACAGTAGCTAGAGTGGAGTTGGAATTCTAATTCTTAATTGGTTGGTGTACAGCACCATCAGTAATATTACCAACATTGGAGTTGGATTAATAAAAATACATTGGTTAGTCTCCACCACATTTTATGCTATTACCTTGAGTGTAGTAGGAATAGTACAATATTTTTTGTTAGTGTCCTGCAGCTTCTATGATTTGAGATTGACTGGAGTAGTAACAATATATATACAATTGGTCAGTGTGCAGCACATTTGTATACATTTGTTCATTACTGTAATTTACAAAAAATAATTAATGCAACATAGATGTTTTCTAATAACTTTATTAAACAATTTATCATTTTTTTATTGTGTACTACAATAAAATCACAAACAAATATAACATCATATTTTTTGAAACTTTTATTATTCACACAATAACATCTTTACATTTATATACATGTGGTCAATGTAAAACATAATTTGGATTACTAGATTTTTTCAATAAATTTTACATATTCACATCAGTCACTTACAATTTAAACTATTTATATAGAAATATATTAAACAAAGATTTTTTATATATTTCTTATATTAATATTTAATAATGTTAATATTAAATATTAATATAATAAAATATATAATACATATTTCTTTTTAACAAGTAACATGAGTAATATTACATTTTTAGGATCAATTCAAATACAAAAAAAATTATTCTTGGTGTATATTTCACACAATGTTGTTTTTACATAAAACATATAAATCGATTTGGTTGTAAAGTTTATAATTGTATAGGGAAACAATATGTTTAATTATAATATATGGTATTTATCAAATATTACTACAGCAAATATATAATTTTGTTACACTTAGAAATAATTATATAACTTTTTTCACTAATTAATAAAAATAATAATTTTTAAATTAATTATTATTATTATTATTATTAATTAATAAACATAAACATTATTTTATTATTAACAAAAATATATACATTCACAGATAAAATAAAGACTTTTTTAAGGCCATTCTTTATATACTAAATGGTTCTACTTGTTATATTAATAACAATAAATAAGTTATATTATTTATCATTATTAATTATTCCCATAAACATTTTTAATCTTTTAGTAAAATTATACACAAAATTATTCATATAAATATACTGATTAACTAAATATTTACATCTTTTATTCAAAGTTTTATATAATTATTTAATATTATTAATATATAATACATATTATATATTAATTTATATTAAATATATATTTTTTTTAAATAAAGGAAAATTGTCATGAGTATAGTGTATTAATTTGTTACATTATACATGTGTATGTATTATATATTTTACATTTAACATTGTTTATTCTATTATCCTTTTACACAAATGGGTTAAGGGGACTACTTTTTTACCGCGTAAGGTTATTGCGCTCCATTCAGGACTGGAGAAGGTCGCGGTTGGGAGTTGCTTCGCGTGGAGAGAGGTAAGGTTATTTTTAACTACAAATTATAAGTAAGTGGTCATGTTTGAGGGTATAATCAAACTCTGTAGTGTTTTTTGGTGTATGTATTAATAGTTTAATTTGCGTTTGGGTGAAAAGTTTCCGTTATAGATGTGTCGTGCTTTTTTTCCTTCAAGTCTAATTTTAAGTGTTCGGAAATGTCTTCTTACATGGTTAATGTTAATTGTTAGTATATTTACAAATGTGAAGGGGGTATTTGTGGGTGGCTTTCGTTATATATGTTATTTTACAGGTTTCGGTTCCTCGCACGAAAACTACATGGAAGGAAGCGTGTTTTTTAATGGAGAAACTAATGTTTAAGTTATTATGCTTACATTTTGACTTTTATCTCCTATTTTTCGTGTTTGCCAGGAGCGGATTTTTCACTTTTTAAACCTTTTTCGGGTTTTTTGGAGGGTTTCGAATCGGATTGATACATTGATATGCGTAACCGTTTTTTTTAAATAGTGTGTATATAACTTTAAATTCTAACGTGTACACACTACTTTTTTCGGGATTTCCTGGAGCGTTTTTTTACGTTTTACAATTTATTTTCGGGTTTTTGAGGGTTTCCCACATTGGAATAGTAAGATATTGGATTGGATTGTATGGATTGTTTTTTCCTTCATTGCGTCTCTCAAGTTCAAAAATTGTAAGTATTTATTTTACTATTTTGATTGGGTGGGAAATGTCGATTTCTAATGTTATGTGTATGTTATAAAAAATTATAAACATTGCATATTTGTTACGAATTTATTTACATAAATTTTCTAAGTTTGTCAAACAAATATGGTTTATTTATAATTTATTATATATGTTTATGACATGTGAATTTTATTAGTATTGTAAGAAGACATTCGTACATTTATTTGATATTTTTAAAGTAGACTTTTTGCTATTATTGCCAGGTATTCTAAACCTCTAGTTGTAGGGTATAATGTGACTTGACTTTGAAGTAGTCGGAACATTTGTTGGGTTTGTTTAGTGAGTTTGGGCCCTATTTGTGACACTGATTGTTCCATTCTTAGTTCCTGATAGCTTTGTTCTTTTTTCAAAGCTTCAAGAAGGTTGTGGAATGTGGGTTTGCCTCGGTTTGTAGTTGCTTGGAAAGCATTATGCCACCCTTCAACACTGTTGTTGGTTTTAGCCTCTTGGTTTAAAGTACTGAGATAGACATTCCACCAAGGGATTTGGAATTTGGGCTGGCGTCGATGTCCTGATCTGTGCAACCTTCCCACCCAAGTGTCTTCAAAATAGTCTAGCAATGGTGTTAACTTATCCTCATTCCTCTTATAGTATGCGCTGTCAATTAATAAATTGTAATGTTCAGCAACATCTGTAACAGGGACGTAGGCCAGGGCTATTAACTTTTTAACTTGATAGGCAAAGGTGCTATCTGTAGAGTATAGTACACTTAAAGTAGATTTTTGGAGATGCCTCCATATACTCTGATTAAAATGATAATAGCAACCCTGGATTGCTGTGTGGGGAAATGTTCTCAAAATGCTATTTATCATAGCTAATTCGAAATCAATAATTATTTTTTCGGGAAAATAATTATTGATTTCCGTTTTGAGAACATTTAAAATTTCGGTGTAGGTTGTTTGCTGTTTGTTGGGTAGCAAACAGTAAATGAAAGGTATGTTAGAATGATGGTATAAACCGTGGATGGAATACAGTTGGTAAAAAGGTTTTGGGCAGGGTTTAAAGGTTCCATCCATCATCCATTTCGGGACACTGTTGGATTTTTCGTAAATTACTTGCAGTTGCAAACATAATTATTCGGTTTGTACTGCTTTCATTATCAAAAAGAATAAATTTATCTTTATTGTGTGTGATGGCCATTTCGGGTGAAATAATAATTTCTTCAAAACAAGTTGGGTTGGGTTGGGTTGTGCTAGTGAGTCGTTTGGTGCGTGCAATTGTGCGCTTCAGGGAGTCAATAGAGGGTAGTTGCCCTGAAGCATGGGCAGGGATTTTTACCAGTTCTTCTTTAAGTATTTGTGTGGTGGGTTTGTCACTTTGTGTGCTAGCACTTTTAATACTCTCTAAGGCATCTCTAATTTCAATTTCGGTGACATTTGGGGGATGATTATGTTCTCTAGTAAATAGCACATTACTTTCCTCGGTAGTGGCCCTCCCATAACATTTGTTGGAGTAATATTTTGTACACTTCCAAAAAACCTTTCTGCCACTTTGTCTCTCCTGATTATACACATAACCCATGTAGCATAATAGTAATTTGTTTTTCTGAGACATGACAAATTCTGCACCTTCAGTCATTTTGATTTACTTGTTCTAGGAAAGAGTAGAAAGAAACAAAATCAGTACACATTTTTTTACTTATGTGGTGCTAACATCATTAGTGATGTATTTATACTTACAGTTAATCAAAGTAGTAGTCACAGAAGCAGAAATGTCTTTTCAATGATGTTCTTGTATGTATGTCTTTATTTGCTGTTGGTATGAAAATATTGAAAAACAACATTAATGTTTCTATATAACAAACGTATTTCCTACTCAAAAGCAGTTGTCATTTTTGTTTACTAGTGTATTTGATGTAAACATTACATATACTTACTTGTTTAAATAGTAGAATAGTAGTAATTGCTGGAGTTCATCAATTTAGTACAGGTATGATCTGTAGAGTAGATAGAAGAAATAAAAGCAAAATATTATAATTTTAATACTGAACTGTTTGGAAATGTAACAGATTTAAACGTATACTAACTTCTAAATATGTCGTTTTCTTTGTTGTAGGTAGAATAGCTGTATGATGTATTCAGAATATCTGTAGAGGAAATATAAAATAGATAAGATGTTGTTAAGAACATAGTCTGTGTTTTTTTTGGCAGTTTTAGAGAAATGATAAATATACTTACATTTTATACAAGGCTATTCTTCTATATTGGTATATTTTGTGTAGGATGTTTTCATATGAGATGTAGAATAGATGTATGATGTTTTCTGAATATCTGTAGAGGCAATTCAAAATAAATAACATGGTGTTAAGAATATAGTTAGCGTTTTTTGTGCCCACATTGTAGCTAATAACAATTACACTTACATTTTTCTGAAGGGTATTCTTGTGTTTTGCTATAGTTGATCTTGGATCTTTCAAATGATCTATAGGGAAGATGTAAAAAGCAAGATATGTTGTTTAAAAATGTGCATTAATGAAATTGGCCGTTTTATAACAAACACATCTATACTTACATGTGTAATTAGTGTAGTTTTATCCTTTTTGCTGTAGAAATAGGACAATCTCAGTATATCTGTAAATATAATGGTAATGAAAAATAAATACTCTTGTAAATTAGTGTTTAAAAAAAGCAGTTGGTGTGTAACAGAAAATTATTATATACTTACTATCTGAATTTGCACATGAAGAAATATGACCATGTAATAGGATTTGTGTTGGAGTAGTTTCTATCAGAAAAGTAGGAAGACATGAAAATAAAATAAGTGTAAGACTTAGGAGATGTAAGGAAAATAGTGCACTTGTAATTTATTTTTCAATAAAAATGTTGTGTTACTTACTTGATTAATTAGCTAGTAAGCTGGATCTTTAAAGATGTTTATTCTGCAACAAAATCTTCAAAGTGTTGGCATCTACTTTCCACAGAGGTAGCAGCAACAAATGGTAGAATGCATGTAGCCCTTTTATAGTATATGTGTTATGTGTGCTTTGATTTGATTGGTTGTAGGATGTAAGGAAGCATAGTATAGGCTAGTTTGAATTTTTTTAAGTTAATTGGAGTGTTTGTTGATGTGAGAATGGTGGTATGTGGTTATTCCCGCATTAAAGCAGGTTCGTGTTTAAATGAAATATATATATATGTGAAAATAAGTAATGACAATGTTAGTTAAATGCAAAGATTAATAGAAAAAGATAAAATGCATGTAATAGAATGTATAGCAAATGTGGATTAATAGAAATTTTATGTAAGAAACCGGTATGATATGTGAAACGTTTTATTTAGTGAGAAATGACTTTTATTGATGATAAAGATGGTATTTTAGAAAGAAAAGTGTGCAAATATGAAGTCGATATTTTTTTTTTAACGATATTGTGGTAGTCTATATTTTTGTAGTCGATATTTTTGTAGTATTAGGGCTAATTTCATGGCCAATGATATAATTGTAGTCGATATTTTTTTAAGCGATATTTATGTACTCGATATAGTTACTACTCGATATATTGTACTCGATATTTTTGTAGTTTGTGTAATAAGTATAGTAAGTCGATATTATTGTCGTCGATAATTTGTCAACGATATTTTGGTAAGTCGATAATGTGTCCGTCGATAATATTTCAGTGATCCTTCAAGTACACCACCCGGATGGGGGTGTCACTCCTTGCCAGTTTAACAGGGGAAGTGCTCCAGCTGGGAGAATGTAGGTCTGAACGCGCGAGGCCAGCTGTGGTGATTTGTCTAGTGGTGACTGGGGAGGGTGGTGGGTAGGGGAGTTGCAGTTCTCTGAGGGAGTTGGCCGAGTATGTGATGGGATAGGCGGCGTGGCTGGCCCCTGGGCCCGGCCTGGCGCGGATGGGCGCAGACGGGCTTGCCTTTGGCGCGCCTTTGGCGCACTGGCGGCGCGCCCGCTGCGCGTCCGGGGGAGGCACATGTTTTAATGTAGAGGGAGGGGGCGTGGCCTCACGGCTGTGGGCGTGGCCTGTGGGCTTGAAACAAATGGCGTCAAAGATATCTCCAAACCGCGGCAGCGTTTAGATTGGCTGCGCGGGAATTATGATGTAGGTAAGGGCGTGAGAGTGCTCAGGGGGAAGTGCACAGAAGATAAAAATAGTCAAATTCAATTTTGGTACAATTAAAAAAAACGAGCGAGCTCCCGGCTACCGCCTCAGGAGTTGGTAGCCTCTGATGCGAGCTCTGGCGTCAGCGCGGCTTATATAGAGGTCCAGGGGGCGTGGCCTCACGGCTGTGGGCGTGGCCTGTGGCCTTGAAACGAATGGCGGCAAAGATATCTCCAAACCGCGGCAGCGCACAGAAGATAAAAACAGTCAAATTCAATTTTGGTACAATTTAAAAAAACGAGCGAGCTCCCGGCTTCCGCCTCAGGAGTTGGTAGCCTCTGATTACTTGTGTAGTAATGTGTGAATTCTTTTTCTAAAGTGACATAAGAGGACCTGCTTTTCCTCAGTTTCATGGAACCCATTCTTTCTCACTCCTAAAAGGACTTTACAGAGTTCTTTGTTCTTATGATCTGCATGCTTTGCTGCTTACTTTGCCAATGTTATATTTCATGTATTTTGCCGTAATAATTCTTTATATAAATTCTTAAAACTTTGGCCCATGCCTGTTGTCATTCTTATTGAGAATGCTATTACCTTATACCTATATTGGAGGCTATATGTATTAGAGACGGGTCCAATCGAGGAGCACAAAAGTCTTTATAGGGACTACTCCACTCCTGGTCTGAGTAGTTGTCGTCCTTGGGGTAAAGAAAAAAGAGAAACGGATTTGCATGCCAATAGATCTTCTAGCAGAGCTGATGGGTCCGATTGGATCTGGTCAGCTTTGAACCAACCTATTTTGATGAGGTAAATTGGCTATAGAACCGTTTACTGTCCCTCAATGGTTCAGATAGTATTGCACGAGATTTAAATTGACTCGGCCACAACCCGATCCTGATTCCCAAAGACGAGGTGGCCGTTGTAGTAACCCGGAGAAGATGACGTAAAGTATCTACAGGGATTTATGCACATGCAAAGAATGAATGAGAAGGGAGGCGCAAAGCGGTGCATTTTGAAAATTTAAGTCAGAAGAGAGGCAGAAATGCAATGGACAGGCTTTGAAATCCACTCTTAGATGGTGCTAGTTTTTCGACTTGTGGGACAGTACTTATTGTTTTGTTGACCATGTTTTTCGACTTTTGAGATTAACAGTGTGTTGATCGACATAAAGTTGAAGAAAGGTACCTTAGTTTGATTTTTTGGAATTGTTGAATTTGTCTGCAGGTGAGGTATACATTAAGGCGCTATCAGTCATACCAAGATAGGGATGTAACATTTCTCTTGTGTAAGTGCAACAAGCTAAGTTGTTGTCCTTTCCTTAGTGCCCAAGATTAAGCACACTGAGTGCGGCAAGCTCCTGCAGGTAGAGAATATGCTGCTGTGCGTAAGTAGGTATATATCTCTGTTTGTAGAAATATCTAATTTGGAGAAGCAGACAAAAGTTATTGTGGGAGAAGTAGTTCAGGAAAACCTGGCAGTATACTTGTGCTTATGTCATAAGGTGCCATGCAGGGATTGGTTTGCAAACGTTGAAGCCATGCTTCAATCGGGTGACCATTAACAAAGACGCACTGTGATCGTGAACACAATTGTATTGATAGTGTGTGAGAATGGGAAAATGAGTGACTGAAAAAACTGTCAGAATGAAAAATCCTTTTTCAAACAAAGAGAAAGATGTGAATAAGGAAGAGAAATTCCCAACAGAAGGTACTCTTGCTAGGGAAATGGCGGCAAAGAAAGGGTTATACACATGCATATAGCTTAGCCAATGACACAAATATACGTCCAAAGATGGGGAATTATAATTCCCACTGAGTGGGACTTTTCACATTCCCAGAATCATACATTTAAGAAAGGGAATGTAGAACATGAGACCTCAGCCTGGACCGACAAAGTTTGAGGCCCTGAATCTTTGGGAACAGGTTGAGAACCAGAAGGAAAGGAAGAAATTTGCATAACAAATACACAATAAGGTTTATTCATGGATAAATGCACAGGACAATGAGATGCAAAAGAAATTTAGGGAGGAAGTGATTTAGACAATTGGTGCTTACCCGCTGATAGAGGGTGAGGAAATAGAAAAAGAAAAACTTAACCGGAAAAAGAAACCTTAAAGGGAGGCAGAAGTAGAGAGTGAGGAGGAGGATGTCTTCACAGATGTGCTCCTTAGAATAAGACCACCCCCATATAATGCAGCATCCGCCATGAATGCTACACGTCAAGTGATTGAAACGGCAACAAACACTGTAACCCCTCTGGAAGTTTGCGCACCCCCAATTTACTCAGACCGCTGTTTTACCCTCGACACCCATGGAAATGGGTACTTCACACTTATCCGTGACACTGAATACTTCCTCTATTCCGACCACTGTTAGTACGTCCCAGAGTCATACCCTTCCAGGCATGCCTCTGGACCTTACTGAAGGATGAGGCTTTGACAACTCACGTGGCAGGCACGACCACTGCGACTCTACCAGTCAACCCACACAGTAAGGGACAGACAACGCAAAGAGTAAGTAAATGTCTCCCAGCTGACAGCCGAATTTGACTACATCATTATGGGTAATGTAGGGATGTACTTCCTTGGACAATACGATGAGAGAAAGTTACTTTACATGAGAAAGAAAGCTATGAGGGTGGTGCGAGAAGCATATGCGAAGATGGAGAGAGTGGCACAGGAATGTGGATTTGAATTGACTCAAAGAAAGAAGTTACAAAAGAATGTCAGGATGGCGATTGGTGACAAGAAATTGAAGTTATTGAAACCAAGGGTATTAAAAATGCATGTGAGGGTGTTGTTTGGGAATATCAGGGACTGGAGTAAGACAGAGAAGTTCAGGAAGTTTTGGTCCAAGAAGGAGAAGGTCAAAGTGAAGCAGAAAAAGGAAGTGAGCTAGAAAGACAAGGAAGAAGTTACAGGAACACTAGTAAAGGAATACCCTTAAAGGGAAGTACAAGAAGGAGCAAATCTGCATGTCCAGTGGTCTCGGAGAGATCTCTTTAATTTCACTAATTCTCCCCACAGGCTGAGGGAGAATGCTGATAAGCAGTACACGCAAAGCAGATAGCTACCATTTCAAAGATTTTGTGGGAGGATTTGAACGTGTTGTTTGAAGTGCTAGTTCCAGAGGAACTATGGACAGAATGTAAGAGAACAATGGAATAGCTGACACAGAAATCCCTTAGGGTATCGGGTACAAATGCACATTCACGTTTGGGTAAAACCAAATACAATGCAGTCAATAACCACCTGAAGACTAAGATTCCCTAAAAGGAAATGAATTGGCCTAAGATTTTCTGAACCTCCCAAGAACCCAATGAATCTGTACATGCATACTTTGAAAGGTTAATGCAGGTGTACAGGAAACCTAGCAGTCTAAACGGCCTGCTCGTAAATAACATGGGAGGGTTTCTCGCCTCCTTCATGCAAAGGCTGCGGCCTCAAATTAGCAATCAGACATATAAGGTGTTTTTTTTCTGACAGAGTAAGACGGGATCCTTCAGTATGCAAAATATTGCAGTGATATGCTGAAAACTAAACGTATAGGTTGAAAGAAAGAGTAAGGATCGCCCAGATAATGGGTTATTAACCCTATTGTGTAAGCGGATTTGTTACTCATCAATGCATGACGACAAAGGATACCTACCTTTTGTAAATATCTTTTGTAAATATCTACCACAACCTTAAAAGATATATTTTAAAAAAAAATGATCACCCAGATGCAGTGGGCACAGAATGGAGGTAAGAAAGGACCTAGATTGCCAATTCAAGGACCTGAATTTGAACCCAGTACAGGAATAAACTTGTATGGACTCTCTATGACACACAGAGGGAATGCTCCGGAAATAGGAAGAGGTTGAGGAAGCAGGCCTGGAAATAGTATAAGTGCCTTAAAGAAGGTTGCATCTTGTCACATTTGTAACAAGATCAGGCACTGGAAGCGGAAATGTCACTACAATCATGATTGTGCAATCATTGATGCTCAAACATCAAACCTCACCGTGTAGAGAGAACTCCCCCCAGTACGCAGGCCCCCTTTGCAGCCCTAAAAAATCCTGAAATTAGGCATGCAGCAGAATCCCCCAAAGCCTATACAGGTGCAAGGAGGGAATCTTCGTTTCCAACAAAGCAACAGTGTTCTCCATTAGCCATTCACATCCCAAATTCCCATAATGTTTGAGAGCTCCATAGATTTTGAACAGTCCCAACAACGGTGCCTGAGGGGAGAGGAGAAGTGCATACTTGGCGCAGTCCTGGAAGTGGATCAGAGTGGCCCATATTTTGATAGAGAGGTCAACAGACATCACGTGTCCTTTCTGATAGATATGAACAAAGAAGGCAACTCTGGTAGAGATGTTGTACATCCTCCCTTTAAAGTTTAGTAATGATTTTCAGTTTATGTTGCTCATTCACGATTATCACATCCGCTGCCAAAATCTGTCTCAACCACATCCCAGATGAACCGTTGACTCGAGCCCCATCTAAACCACATATAAATAGTGGAGCACGTATTATACACAGAAATTCAACGTATACAACAATGGCACTCAATTGTGTTGGTCTCCAGTCCGAAAGAAGAATTGTCCAGACTCCGTATCACATAGTGAACGTTTTGTTTACTTCTTTTTAGTTTTGTCACACAGGTAATACGAATGTTCTAATAATGATCAATCAAGATGATTAACTTCTTTCTTAATTTATTCACACAGTCAGCACCGATGTTCTAGTAATCATTGGTTACAGATGATTCAGCCAACATGTGATTCTTCCACTTTATGGACTTTTTCAAAGCTGGCAAAGTCAAGAAGCAAAAAAAAAATCAATATACAAATAGTATTTGATGTGTACTTGTTGTGCAGTAGTGTATATTGCATTACCAAATTTGCTGAACCGTGATATTTACAACTTTTCCCAAAGACCTGAGACCTTTGTGTCAAAGAAATCAAGTAATCTATCACCAAAAGAAGTAAATTCACCCAGGAAGGTGACAGGTCGAAGAAATCAAGTGAAACAGTTACCTATTGCAGCCTTCAACAAAGTTTTACCATGTAGATAAAAAAGATAAATATTGGAAACAGTCCAAAAAGAAAAAGAAACAGATAGTGCCATAAAGACTAGGATGTAGGAACCCCAAAAATTACCTTTGAAAGGTATTTTAACCACAACCATAATACCCTCAAAATGCCAAGCAGATGATTCCTTTAGATGAAAGATCCCAATAGTATTAAACATGGAAAGATCAAGTAGATATGAATCAAAAGAAACAATTAAATCAGACAACTCTGATGTCTGAAGACGGAGATTGAGACCAAAGGTAGCTAACTACCAACCGTATGCTATTTTGCTTCTCTAAGATCCATGTGAGTAGGAATTTTGCACGTCATCAGAATCTTCGTTGCATCTCATTCCTTTGAGCTAGTTGGAACAATGTCTATGAAGCAATTTTATTCAGGGGCAAAAAATACCTTTTTAACTCCCTAATAAGAAAGTATAATGCCAATAACACGACTCCAAAAAGGAGTGAAATTGGTAAAAGTAGCATGCAACTAAAGAGACCTACCCCAATATATAAAAGGTCTGCAGGATTGGCATTGGCAGACAAAGCTCCACTTCTGGAAGTGAATCAGCCTCCTCTGAACCAAAGATCACAAGCATCTTTAAGAATTGTCCTTCAACAGAGGAAGGTTGACCCAAAAACAAAGACAAACTGAAAAAGACTGTTATCAGTACAAAACAACTAGTAGAGACCATAAGAGAGGTTAGCAAATTAGAGGAAATAGAAGTTCCAGAGCAACTAGACATTGAACATGAGAACTCAGACCTGACCGATTCAAAACAATCTAAAAGAGAGAGGAAAAGCAACCATAAGTACTCAGACCCTGATTCGAATCTGATTACTATCTGACTGATATTGACTAGTTTCCTTGAGCCCTAACCCGACAACAAAAGAGGATCAATTTACACAGATCACTGACAAAAATCGAAAAAGGATTAGACAAAAGGTTAGAGGACTTTTAGAGCCTCAGGCCTCCAGTTAGCATAGAATAGGATTCCAGTAGCTTTTGAGATAGGTTAGTGACAATAATGTAGAGAGAGCAGGGTTAGTAGCTACTTCAGAAATAACAATTCATATACTTGGTCTGATTAAACTAACATGGTGCAGTGATGCTGCAAACTTCTGCTTGTGGTTTTGGCAGTTGCCATTTCTGTTTCTGTGGTTGGGCGGATGTTAGATGTCCATCTACTCAGTCGAAATGCTTCTCGTATTCCTGTAAAAACAACAATTAACCTTAATTGTCAAACAGTGTATAGAGGTATAGTTGCACACGTTCCTCATCCTGAAAGGGCTTATAGCTATAATGTTTACTTTAAAATGTTTGTGGAATATGTGAAAATCATGCAGGTGGAGGATTGTTTTGTCTGTTCTCATTCCCAGGCCTCTGCAGCTGAGGGGGCTGCCTATCTCCACCTGCCTTTGTCCAATTCTTTTTCATGTGCTGTTTTCCGTATTCTGCTCTATCACCAAAATTCCAATACACTGTTCTATACTGGCTATGACGAACCCTTAGAAAATGTACCAATTGTAACTTATGCAAATATGTATTTGAGGTCCACTATATGTGCTTATCGTTTCATTAAGGCTTTCAAACCATGGGATCAGCATGAGTATATGATGAAATTCTTTATTTCTGTGGCTAACAGGAGTGCTACTAACTAAAGCATCCATGATTTAACTTAAGGGTTTTTGTAGATGAGCTGAACAAAAGGATAAGACTAGATGAAGAGAAAGGGAGCAAGAAGGTTAATACAGAGCGTGTTATCAGAAAGGGAAAGGAAATTTTGAAGGAACCACCCCCAAGGTTGAGTATTGATGTTGCCAAGAAGGAAACAAGAAGGGAATGAAACTGTTGAGGTATTAGGTTGGAGCAAGTGTGAGCCTAGTTATCTAGTAAAAGATAAAACATTTGCCAAATTAGAGGTGAGAATTCAAAGTATCTATTGTGTATGTGGCAAATCAGCTTATTTCCACTTACTACATAATTGGATAAGTTGTTTTGATGCAGTTTTAGTCTTTCCCAGAATCTATCACACTACTGACTTGAATTCACCCCTTGACTGGTATATAAAACGGAGTAAGCAAGACTTTAAGCAGATCCTTAGCAATATTTTATTTTTGGAGTGCTCATACCCTCAACAGTAGTGGATTTAAATGACATTAATATTAGAAAGCTACCGACTCTAGTAGACAGACTTGTCTCTTATACAGCAGGCGCTATAATGGTTATTAACAACAAATCACTTGCCATGGGATCCATGATTATGCAGAACCGCCTTGCGTTAGATTGGCTTCTCACAAAGGAAGGAGGAGTCTGCAAGGTAATTCATGCAAGGATGTGTTACGCATACATCTCAAAAATAGATAACCAGCGTAACAGTTATGTCGCTAACATTATAAATATTACACAAGAACTACCCAAATTGTTGGAACCAGAGGTCTCTGGTTGGCACAGGTATGCACTTGTGACAAGCAAGGACCCTCAGCTCCACGTCAGGGCAAGGGAACTACTCCTTCGAATAACCCCTGCTCACCCTCTAGGTAGTGTGGCACGAGCAGACAAGGCTAATCCTCAGGGCGATAGTAAGTTAAGCATTCATGATCACACACAGTAAACCCACTGACCCACCACAAATGGACACCAGTCGTATGGTTGTATCAAAAATACGTATACTTTATATAAAAGATAGATTCAAGCAGGATTATCACAAGACCAAATAACGTTTAGTAAATTGAGGTCACCATATTACAATAGGAAAACTAAGTCTTTCAATGTTCGTTGTTTAGCAAGGTACGATGGCAGGGAAATAAGAACGTTGCGGACCCTGGATCCGATATGAACTCGAGACGGAGTTCAAGTGTACCTTGCTGGTGGAAGTCCGAGGCGTTTCAGGCGCGGCTACTTGTGAGGGCGGACCCCGAACGAGGCCGACGGTTCTCCAGAGGATCTCTCCGGCTCAATCCCCCTCGAGGAGCGAGGTGAAGGAGCTAGACTGTGGAGGGTTGCGGCGATCCGGGATCGATGCAGCTCACGGGGCGAGGCGCCGTTCAGGCCTGCGGGACGTACTACTTCTTAGCACGCCGGGTCGTACTCATGGATCTGTGAGAGGCGTCGAGTTCTCGGGCAGACGGGTGCAGCACCAGCCTCCGGTACGGGGAGGCCTTTCTTGAGGTGCAGCACGAGCCTTGGTATGCAGGAGCGCAAAGCGAGACAGTCGGGTACGTTACGACGTACGGACCGGCTATGAAATGCTCTCCGTGCAGATTCCGGCTGGAGAAGATGAGAGGTAGACATCACGCTCCGTAAGCGGCAAGGTGACAGGAGAGCAGGCGGCCCGGCACTGAAGCGGAGAGTGGGGCTCTCTACGGCGGGGCGACCAAGCTCCGAGCTGTCACGACCTGGGAGGGGGCGAAGGCACCCGAGTCACAACTCTTGCAAGGGAATAAGAACTGAGGCCCAACAGCAGACGGGCACAAGCAGATAGAGCCCAATGGTCCTGGGGTTCAGTTCAGGGGGCAAGCTCTCGATCAAGCCCTTGGAGATCGTTTCAGGCACAAGTCTACAAAGTCCTTTCTGGTCCTTTCCTCTCCGTTCTCAGCAAGGCACCACTGCAGGCCAGTCCAACAGGATACAGACTGGTTTCCGTCCTTCAGCTTCTCATGGTCCTTCTAGTCAGGCAGAGGTTCATCATGGTCAAAACTGGATCTGATTTGTAAGGAGCGGAGCTCCTATATTTATACTGCATTTCTTTTGTCTTTGCAGGCCAGGGGGCCTGAGCCTGGTTCAACCCGGTTCTGAAGTACTTTGTTGACAGGACGCTGCCGTCTTCTTTCAGGGTGCAGGGCAGAGACATCAGACGCTCCGCAGGAGGTGGAGCCAGCATTGTGGTGGTGGAGTACAACCCTATTCAGAGTCAAGGACTACTCCGCCCACCCATCCTGGTGTAAGCACCCCATTCACTACATGGAGCACCGGACTATCCCCGGGAATCTCCCAGCCCTGTCACTCACACAAACCCAGACAGCAGATACACATCCTGGCAGAGGTGGGCTGAACAGTTTGGCGAGCAAAGGCTATCTTTCTAAAAGTAGCATTTGCAAACACAGGATAATAAAATAAACCTTACTAAAGGAAGTATTTTATTATTCTGAGTTCAGGCATACTAAACTCGACCTGCTACCGTGTTTCATGAGCCTGCCGGGAGTATAGCGTGTAATAGCTCCGACAGCTCATCTGGCCTAAGAGAACAGGTAGCCCTTCAATAGTGAAGAACGAGAAAAGGGCGGTAATTAACTACTAGGACATGCCACACTCTAGGCTTGTCCTACCTTACGTTTACAATGCACCCTGCCCGGAGGCCTACCATAGGGGTGACTGATATGAAGGTGAGGGAAGGTTCTGGGACTGGTAAGTGTGGGCACTTGCACGGTCAGCGTGACAGTACGAGACTGTACGTGGGGTCAGCAATGGCGGACCCGAGACATATCTTACGAGGCCGCTTCTGTGGGTGGCGCAACCAGCGCTGCAGGCCCACTAGCAGCATTTGTATCTACAAGCCCCGGAACGCCTCGTGCACTTTACTGGGGACTAACAGTAACCCAAATAATCAAATCGTGGAAATAAATTACACATACACTTTACATTGGGAGCACTTGCACTGCGGCACGGATTGGCCGTGGCGCAGTGCCCTGAGCATCGAACATCAGCAAAACATCTGGGGCACATCAGCAAAAAAGTGGAAGGGAAACTCACGCCAAGGTGCCAGGTCTAAAACGTGTTCCCACCAGCTGAAAGGTGAGGAGAACTACCCTACCCCAGGGAGTTCCTCATCACTAAGGCGGAAAAACCTCGACAGACTGTCAGCATTGGCGTGGTCTATGCCAGGGTGGTGTTCCACCGTAAAGTCCATACTCTGTAGAGAAATTGCTTCTTAATGCTCTTTTGGTGGTGTTGCATGCATGCTCATTCCCCTAAAATGTTTCCAAGGCATTTCATCAAGCTTAAAGGTTAAACTATGGGTTTAAGAAGCTGTCAGCAGCTAGAGGAAGAAAGAGAATTGATGTAAAGGTTGAAGCAATGCAAAGCAAACTCTACAACGCTATGAAAGATTTGGCAGAATTGAAAGAAAAGAACCCCAAGTTGATGAAAGCTGTGTTGTAATAAAGATGTACATGTGACGATTTCAAATCATCAGCAGGGTTTGTGACTGTTGTTTTACCTTTTCATGAGCATCTAACGTGTTAAAAATCGAACTTGCTCTACACATTCAACTCCACACAATTTGACAAACATTTCCAGCTGCGGCACGCACTCCTCCCACATGTACCTCAGTCCAGATCGCTACCAGAATTAAGTTCGCTAGAGGCCAAGCTTTTGATGGGACAGCAAGGCAGAGCGGAAGTCTCCAAAATGTACCGTACACTGATATTTAACACCACGGGTACTCTGGAACATCTGAGGCTTCGTTGAGAGGGTTGGTTGGAACCACTTGCAGACGTTGACTGGAGAGATACAATAATGGCGTCCAGGAATCATCACTATCTATTCCAGTCTGCGCCTGATTCAGACATACTACTTACATTTGCCTACCTCTCCCTGACTCGGATGACCTTATTCCTGAACCTCCTTGTCCCTATTGCGGGGAAGCTCCTGATGATTTTTTTCACATGGTATAGCTGTGCTCCAAGATTCAAAAGTAGTGGGCTGAGGTGCAAGCAAACTGACTGAGGTTTTAGGCCAGGGGGTTGCACTCTCACCTCTGGCAATCCTGCTGTTGGAAGGAGTTGGAGGCTTGAGAGCAGACTGCATGTTCCTGGGTACTGCCCCTATGGTGACTAAGCGACTGCAACCCGCTGGAAAAACCCTCTTCCCCGAACTCTTTCGCAATGGCGATGTGGTGTAGACTGGTACAAGCAACAGAAATGCCCTGTCTATGAGGCCAAGGAATGTCTCTTAAAACACAGTCGTGTGCGGGGGAAATGGTTGTGACAGATTGCCTAAAGCCCTACCCGCTGGTATGTGCGCCTCAGCGCTGCCCTTGGTCTTTGTATCTTGCCATTGTATGATGCCTATGGACAATACAGTGATCGATAGCTGCATTGTCTCTCCCTGTGAATATTATGTGCCTTTTTACTTGTTTTTAAAAAAAATATAAAATCTGTTTATCAAAAAAGAAATCGGGGGCGTGGCCAAGATGGCGGAGTGAGAGGACGCTTCTTCTCGCAGCTCCCCGATCCGACTAGGCCCAAGCCCTGAAATACAGATCTTTCTCCCCCCGCTAGAGCTCAGCGGCGCAGGGAGTGGTGGAGTAGCCCGGCGCGCAGACTCTGAGCTGAAACGGGTCTCAAATTGGCCTCAGGACAGCCTGCCGGACGGCGTTGGAGGTCCGGACCGGGAGTCGGAGGGGAGAGAGACCGGCCCCCGAAGCACGTGGGAAGGCGACGGAACAGCCACACGCCGCGCCCACCCTCGACCAGCGGGCACCACCGGCGGAAGGATTGCCCTACAGCACCCGAACGGCCCTGAATAATAGCCGAGGCCAGCGGGCCTGCTCTAGCGGAGCTGCTGTGGGCGGCACTCGAGGTCGTGGCTTCAGCCTACTCGACTGAACACCTGCTGGGAGCCATCCGAAGCGAACGGGACACTGGCCCGGAGATCCGCGCCGAGCCTTGAATGCCGGGTCCCACCTGGGGCCCCGCCGGCCTGGTAAGCGAGCAGGGGACGCAGCGGAGACCCTGTTCGACCTGGAGGTTCCGGAGCACGGATTAACCTGCGCTGACCGACCTCCGGCTGCTGCCTCTGCAACACACGGCACGGACGCACTGGAGTGGCCGGCGTGAAGAGCGGCTTGAGAGGCCTCCGCCAGCAAACGCACCCGAGGGGCTCCGAGGAGAACCCCAGCGCTGACCCCGTCCGGGGCGATCGAGGTCTGGCGGGGACGACGGGCGCGGAGGCAGCATCGAGGATCGCAGTTGCGGCCCACAAGCCAGTATCCGAGTGGGGTCTCATCGGGGCGACCTGACCCCTCCATGCAGCAGAGTGCCCAACAGAGCTACAACCGGAGACCAGCGGGGCCTACCGGACGGGCAAGCGGTGTAATGGCGCCCGCCGTCATGGCCGCGGCTGAAGCCTAGTACGGAGGTGCTGGACGTGATTTTTTGGACGTACTCCAGACTGCCGCTGGTGACGACCGACAGTCCCCTACTCAGCCCAGGAAGGCGCCCGCAGAGCCGAGAGTGTCGAGCCGAGGAGACGGGGAGGACTGGCCTCCACTCGTTCCAAGATGGCGTCCGGCAAAGGCACCAAACGAGGGGATCGCACTCTCCCCGAAATGCTCAACAGGCCTCAACAGAGAGGAGATAGGGGGCAACCGTCTCCAAGCTCCGCCGGAGGATCACAGGGTGTGAGTGGAGGGGAACTGCCTGTCACTAGATCGTTCCTGGAATCTCTGTTTAGCACCCTCAGAGACGATTGTCAGACACTAAAGCAGGAAATGGCGGGACAAGTTCGGGAGGTGCGCAGAGAGGTAGATGAATTGGGGGAGTGAGTGGCCACAGTGGAGAGCACGAACCACCAACTCGACGATGACATCGTGCCGCTGCAACAGGAAGTGTTGCGCCTCAGAGACCAGCATCTGGATCTGCAAACGCACAATGAGGACCTTGAAAACAGGTCACGACGAAACAACATCCGAGTCCGGGGAATTCCATCTACAGAAGAGGGCCCGGATGTGGCTGGTTACTTGCGAGACCTGTTTAGGGCTATCTTGGGCGAACCGGTGGAGTTCCCAGTCCGGATTGATAGAGCACACAGGGTAGGACCGCCACGACGAGCATCAGCGCCACCACCGGACATTCTAGCATTTCTCCCAGACTTTCCGTTGAAGGAACGCATCATGGCTGAGGCGCGGAAGCAACCCTCGTTCACCTTTCGTGGTCACTCTGTGGCCCTGTATCAGGACTTGTCCGCCATCACCCTCCAGAGGCGGAAATCATTTAAGATAGCAACTGACTTTCTGAAAGAGCATGAAACATCCTATGCCTGGGGACACCCCTTCCGCCTCATCTTCAGATGGAATGGCACAATGCACCAACTGCGATCACTGCAGGAGACGTGCGAGGTTCTGGGGATGACGGCGGAGGAGGAAGAAACGACTACGCCAAGCCAGAGACGCAGCCCTAGAGACAGTTGGCAGAGGGTATCGCGGAGACGGGTGCCCGCCACCCCCAGAAGACCGGACTCGCCCATCATTAGAACTGGCATGGCGAATGCAGTTTCCGAGGCGGCCACAGACACTGCTTCCAATGGTGATGTAGCGCTGACAGCATAACAACGCTCCGGGGGGAGAACACCACAGTCTTACTGATGTAGCAGGTTTGGGGTCCTGGGAGGAGGGGGGCAATGGGGAGGAGTAAGTGGCCGGACGTCCACTTTGGTAAATCACCACACAGACTTGTCCGCTGGGACATGACTGGAACTGAAATTTGTTGGGGTTTCAGGGGACTGAAGAAGGGAGGGGGAGGAGGGCGCTTAGTTGTTTGCATGAGGGGTTTGTTGGGGGGTATAGGGAGACGGGGACGGGGGCGGAAGGGGAAAGGCAGTTCGGGGGAAGTTCGAGGGGAGTTGGGGGGGGACAGGGTCCGTCCAGTGCTTTTGATTCATTCGCTCTAGCCTTCCGGTGCTTCTACGCACTATCTCCACCAGAGCCGACCCTCCTGGGCCGTAACTCACGGCTTAAACTCTGTTTTCGCCCACACAGATAAATAACCCTGTCAAGAGGAGAACAGTGCTATCCCTACTGGAAAACACACACGCAGACATTTGTCTCCTGCAAGAGACTCATCTCCTAGCTCGAGACTGTCAGAGGATGCGTTCTCACAAATTCCCCACACAATTTTTCTCCTCCAACACTACCAAGACAGCCGGTGTAGCAATCCTAGTGTCCAGAACATTTAAAGGAGAGGTCCTACATAAATTTGCTGAACAGAAAGGTAGACTCCTAGCTTATAGGGTTAAGTCAGGAGGTCTGGTATTCACCATCGGGTCGGTATATAGCCCCAACGAACATCAGGAACAATTTCTTAACTCGGCCATAGTGGATATCCCCGCCACCCCAGACAGGCACATAATCATAGGGGGAGACCTGAACATGGTCTTTGATTCTTCCTTGGATAGATCAGCACAGAGACACCCGCAGACGGGGAATTTTTCGCAGGTGGGCAGAAGCCAACTGGAGGAATTAGATCTCCACGACCTCTGGCGCCGTCTCCACCCCACCACCCGAGACTATTCCTATTACTCACATGCACATAAGACCTATGCACGACTGGACCATCTGTTAGTCACGGGGCCGGTCTGTGACTTAGCCACAGCCTCCGAGATAGGGGTTCTCTCTCTGTCGGACCACGCCCCTGTCACGGGCACGTTCCAATTGCCGCCGATGTCACCCACGCGTGGGGTCTGGCGTCTCAGGGATACTCTTTTGCATAAGAAGACGGTGGTGAAGCACATCCAAGACACGATACGTGATTACCAAACGCACAATGATAATGCTGATACCACCCAGGCGACACAGTGGGCGGCACTGAAAGCAGTGCTCCGAGGGGAATTCATTGCCATTTCCTCGGCGGAGAACAGAGAATGACAGAAAAAGCGGGACGAACTCACCCATAAAGTGCGAGAGCTGGAACAGGTGCACCAGAGGACGGGAGCTCCCAGAATCTGGAAGCAACTTAAAACAGCGAGGAAACTCCTGTCGGCCTTAGATATGGATAGAGCGGAATATGCTGCATTACGCTTGAAGCACGCATATTACACGGGTGGAGACAAATGCGGCAGGCTTCTGGCGCACAAGCTCCGGGAGGCACATCAAAGGCATTTGGTAAAGGAGCTATCGATATCTGCTGGGGTGACAGATACGGAGGATAGCCAGATAGCGGAGGGCTTTCGCCGATTCTACGCTGATCTATACACGGGTGAACCCCCCTCGGCATAGGCAGAAGCAGATTATTTGACCTCGGTTGACCTTCCCTCTCTCACTCCAGAACAAGCAGAATACCTCGAAAGAAACATTCGAGTTGAGGAGGTGATTACAGCCATTTCCAGGCTTAAACACGGGAAGGCTCCGGGCCCGGATGGCTACACATCACTTTTCTATAATACATTCTGCCCCGTGCTAGCCCGATCCTTACGCGCCTCTTTAACTCATTCTCCACTCCTGGAGCTATCCCTCCAGATCTACTCCGAGCAACAGTGTTGGTCATCCCGAAACCGGGGAAGGACCGGACGCAATGCAGTTCCTACAGACCGATCTCTCTTTTGAATATCGATCTCAAGTTGTATACTGGGATCCTTGCGGCCCATTTGGCACTTCACCTACCGGGACTGGTAGACCCAGATCAGGCGGGGTTTGTCCCCGGGAGGCAAACAGTGGATAACACCAAGAGGGTGGTCCATATCCTAGAGAAGGCCTCCCGGATACCCGGGGAGAGAATGCTGCTAGCTGTTGACGCGGAGAAGGCATTTGACCAGGTGCATTGGTCATATCTGGAGAAGGTCCTATCGAAAGCGGGCATAGATGAGAAATTTCGCACCCTAGTGTTCAATTACTACAGATTCCCATCTGCAGTGGTGCGGGTTAATTGCTGCAGCTCCCAAAAGTTTGCGATAGAGAGGGGCACCAGGCAGGGGTGCCCATTGTCCCCGCTTCTCTTCGCACTCTATATGGAGCCCATTGCCCAGAGGATACGCCAAAACTCGAATGCGATTGGAATACGGATGGGGAGGTATACCCACACCATTAGCCTCTACGCAGACGACGTCATATTGACATTGGCAGATCCAGAGAGGGCACTTCTGGCGTGCATCGCTGAATTAGAGACCTTTGCTGCTGTCGCAGGCTTCAAAATTAATATGGGGAAGTCGGCGGCCCTTGACGTTTCGTTGTCTGCTGCCACTAGAACCGACTTGCAGGACCGGTTCCCCATGCACTGGTCTAAAGACCTGGTGCCCTACCTGGGCATACTTCTGGCACCCACACTACCCGCCATGGTGACCGCTAACTACGCCGCCCTGGGTAAGAAAATAAAGGAGGAACTGGGTCGTTGGAGCAGGGGCACCTTGTCCTGGCTTGGCAGAATAGCCGCGGTGAAGATGACCATCCTGCCACAGGCGCTATATCTGTTCCGGGCTCTGCCGCTTCAGCCCCCGAAAGGATGGCTCCAGCAGACTCAGGCGGACCTTGCATGCTTCATATGGCAGGGTCGCAAACCCAGGCTCAAGAGGGCCTTGTCCACACTGGCCCCTGAGGCTGGAGGGCTGGGGGTACCAGACTTACGCAAATACTTCCAGGCAGCACAATTTCTCTATCTGGTGGAGTGGAGTAAGTGGGAGTCTGACAAACACTGGCTTTTTCAAGACCAAGCGGTGGCAGGCCAGACTCTACAGGAGGTGCCCTTCTTATTTAGGGCTCATCGTCCCTCCAACTTATACGCGTCTTTTATCACACGGGTCCCGATGAGGGTGTGGGATGCCACCAACGCGATGCATGAACTCACTACCTTCGCCTCGCCATTCACGCCATTGGTTGACAACCCGGATTTTCATCCCGGAATGGAACCTGGGGCCTTTGCGCGCTGGCGAGCTGCGGGATGCAGAGCGCTATTTCACGTATATACTAAGGACGGCGTCATTCCGTTTCCAGCTTCAGGAAGGAATATCAATTGCCCGAGACGGAACGGTTGCGATACATGCAGGTGCGCCACTGGGCGCTGAAGCCACAGGTGCGTGAGTCGGCGGACAGGAAACTCCTGCCCTATGGGAAATGGCTTGTGACACGCACCTCAGACACGAAACTCATCTCAGATATATATAAATTCTTGCAGCCTTCCTCCGCTTGTCTTTATAACCCGGGTAGGGAACGCTGGGAACGAGAATTGGGGAGATCCTTAAGTCACACGGAGTGGGACCATATTTCTTACCGAGCACGTCATTCTGCATACCACACTGGGCTTACAGAAACATTTACTAAAGTGTCCAAATATTGGTATTACACACCTCAGAGACTGCATGACATGAATCGCAACATCGAGAACACTTGTTGGCGGGCCTGGGGGCAGATAAGCACACTCACTCATGTTTTATGGGACTGCCCTCTACTGTGTCCCTATTGGAAGGAAGTTCTGGATGATATTGACTCAAACTTCGACATTGAACTGCCTCTCTTCCCTGCATATGTATTGTTGGGCTTACCCAATGGACTCAAGTATCCTCTGTAGTCTCGTAGAGGGTGGCAAATTGCGATACCACTGGCTCTGCAGTTCAAAATATACTCATTCACTGGCGCACCACCACACTCCCCTCCACAACAGGTTGGTTGCATAGATTGTGGCATGTCCTGGGGATGGAAAAGTTGTCGCTTATGGTGGCGGGAGCGGTGGAGCAGTTTAATGACCTGTGGCAGCCGTTTCACTCACTACTCGTTAAGGAATTTACAGAACTTACATGCCCCCGATATCTTCGATTGTTGAGATTGACTTCACAAGCGGATTCAGATAACCAATGAGCCTAGGATTGTGAGCAGCTGAGAGGGAGGGGCGGCTTGGGGGGGTTGATGCCGGAGGGCGACCTTAGCACTGGACGGGAGGGGAGAGGGGGGGTTTGAGGGGTTGGGAAGGGGAGGGGGGGTTTTGGGGGGTTTGTTTACTTTTGAAGATCTTGTTGCAGCATACGCGCCAGGCATCACACTTGGATGGACATTACGTTTGCAGAGCCCTTATGCGCTAGTGTGCTACTATATGGTTGTACCATAAGCAATGATTCTTTGTGACAACTGTTTCTTTTTATTTGTGAATGTCTCAATAAAATGCTTTAAACGTAAAAAATAAATCGAACTTGCGCTAACATGAACTGAAATTATGCTGCTTTCCGTTTTGAAATGATGTTGCGATACACGACGTGATCATTGTTGTTGTTGCTGTTGCTCAAATAGAGAATTGTGAGCTTTACATGGAAAAACTGAAATTTTGCCAGTTTGAGGATTAAGATGTACCTAATCAAGGACAACCAGGCTATCTCAGACTGCCTTGCAATGTAATAGTATTATAAGAGAATCCTAAAATGTATTTAATAGTTAAATATTTCTTGTTACCTGTTCCCAAATGGTGTATATTCTAAGAGCCATATACTTGGTAGTAATGTGTGAAATGCTTTGTCTAAAGTACTATAAACGGACCTGCTTTTCCTCTGTTTAACGGAACCCCCATTTTCCATTCATATAAGGAGAATCTATGTCGGATTTACAATTTAAATGTACGGAGTTCTTTGTGCTTATGATCTGTAGACTTTGCAGTTAACTTTACCAATGGTATATTTGATGTATTTTGTCAAAATAATTCTTTATATTAATCCTCAAAACTTCTGCCCATGTGTACCATTCTTATTGCGAATTCTATTACCTTATCCCTACATTGGAGGCAAATGTATTAGAGAAGGATTCAATCGGAAGCAACAAAGTCCGTATAGGGTTTACACTGATCCCAGTCTGAGTAGTTGGCGCAATTGGGGTAAACAAAAGATAAAGGGATTTGCACGCCGACACTCCTTGGCAGCGAAAAAAGTGCTTATCTCAGGTAAAGATGTAAGTAATGCCGGGCTGGAAGCCCTACTCCCAGGCCCCCCAGAAATCTAGAGTATTTATTTAGTCAGCCTCCTGTCCTTGTATACCTCCCTCCAAAGAAGAGCAATGGTCCATCCCTCTCTCCTAAAGAGGTGAAGAGTGGGATAACTCTTCCCTAACACTCTGTGCAATGTCCCGCTTTACAATAAACAATACCACTGGGTCTGGGCTCCCAACGACACAGCTTGCCACAAGCTAATAATAAACAGAAAAAATGCCAATGTCGCTATTTCTAAATAAGACAATTGTTTGGTCAAAGCATACGGATAAGACAGTATATTTATTGATTTGACTTTTTATTCTTTTTTGTTCTTTTTAAGTTTCAGTTGATCACTTCTATTTTAGTGATTACTTTTTCAATTATTTGTACAAATTAAAAAAATCTGAGTGCAACACATGCACGTTTGGCGATTCCCTTGCGGGAGTGAGCTTTGAAACCATGTGTTTTTAATTAACATATGGTTCCTTCTCGCTCCTGCAAGAGAAACAGGTGCAGGCCCCCTCCTCTCTCCCCTCCCCCTGCTGCCCCCTCCTCTCCTGCCAGACCTGCTCTCGGCCAACTTTCGCGGCCGCAGGCCGCTCTGGCCTTTCTGTGCTTGTTGGAAAGGTTATAAGGGATGTTAGGGAGCCAGCTGGCTAGTATGATACATTGTATGGTGCACGCATTCTGACGGCCGAGTGCGGCCCATGGGCTTAAATAAAGGTGAGGTACACGCTCGAAGTTTTTGCATGCCTTCCCCCATTAAGCGTGTCTGTGCTCTGTGTACACCGGCACAGACGAGGCCTGTATGTATGTGCCCAAACAGCAATCCGACACTTGGACCACAAGGGCCCTGGTTGAAGCATTTTAGAGCCGTAGCCAGCAATGTATAAAATACCCCACTGAATACCTCATATATTTGGTAGCCCCAAGTTTCACCCTACCAATTCGCCTACACAATATGAATCTCCGGTGCTTGGTACCTCTTGCTCTCTCAAATCTCGCCCCTCCCTCTCCGGCACCTGCTTTTACAAGTCCAGTGGCAGCGATAGGCCCACGTCATGGGAGACACACTCAGAAAGCGCCCAATCCAGCAGCGGCGAAAACGCAGAGGCTAGCGTGTAACAGAAGCACATCTAAACCACGCCCCTTCCGCCTTATCTCCGAGAGGGTGAAAAATTGTCTAGCAGACGCGACAAAGAATTTTCAATTCTATTAAGGACACGGAGGCGAGGATTATGCTTCTCTTTACTTTACTGACATAAAACAGCAGCCAATAAAAACTTTAAACTGGCATGACCCCGGAAGGACAACCCCCTCCAACAGTATGCACCAATCACTATCAAGTCCAATGTATAACTGTCCATGTTTATCCATACGACCTCCTCTTTCTTTGCGACACATCATCAGTCCAACAAGACCGGAGGCCAACGTGGCAACCATCGCATCCAACGTCGAGGAAGGCATCCCCTGCACCTCGTCACAGATATCCAGATCATAGATTGTTCAGCTCATGTCTGCTTGTGCTGATCACCTGAAACAAGAACATAAGTCGTAATGGCTATTCCCGAACTTGGAAATACAACAAGCCAATAACAATCATTCGGGTGGGTACAAAAATTCATCAACCATACAATATTGCATGAAATACCATCCTGCAAGCCCGGGTGGGATAATCCTCGCCTCCGTGTCCTTAATAGAATTGAAAATTCTTTGTCGCGTCTGCTAGACAATTTTTCATTCTATGTCAGTCCACGGAGGCTCAGATTATGCTAGTTTAAAGTTTATCCACCACCACCGAGGCCACATCCACAATAGGCTTATGATAAAACACTTTAAATGTGGAATCAGAAGACCAATCTGCCGCAGTCATGATATCTTGAAGCCGAGAGCCGGCACCAAAAGATTTTGAGGCCATAGCCCCCCTCACAGAGTGAGCCCCAAATTTAGAGGTATCAATACCCGCCAGGTCCAACAACCAGGTAACCCACCTGGCCAGAGTCGCACTGGTGACTGGGCGGAAAGGTTTCTGTAATGAAATCAACAGTTGACCAAAACCAGTTCTGAATTCTCTAGTACAATCCTCATATACCTTCAAACATTTGACTACACATAGTTTACTGTGGTGAGGAAATGCAGGATAAGCAATACATTTTGTATGAGTCTTCGTACGTCTTGAGATCGTAAAAGAAACTCCCGTGGGAGTGAATACTCTACCTGATAAATCCAAGGCACGAATATCCGACACTCGCCTGCATGAGACCAAGCAGAGGAGAAGTGTAAGTTTAGCTGAGAGCTGTTTGCGAGACAGACCCTCATTAGCCGGCCAGGCCGCCAAAAATCGTAGGACCACCGACACGTCCCAGAGTTCAGTATACCTGGGTAGAGGGGGCTTCACTAAGCGGACCCCCCTGACTACTCTGCACACCAAAGGGTGTTCCCCAACGGGCTTACCGTCAACATGCGGGTGCCCCGCGGAGATCGCCGATCGGAAGTTATTCACAGTTCGATAAGCCAGACCAGACCGCGCCAGTTCCGATAAGAAATTCGCTATGACAGTAATATCGGATCCCATCGGATCCCCCTGCCGTTCGTTACACCAACCAACCCATCGTCTCCAAGCTGACTCATATCGCTTGTGGGTGGAAGGCGCCCATGCCTGAGATAGGAAAAAGAGAGTGTCCTCTGAAACTCCCGGCATTTGCCAACGTCGCCGGAAAGTCTCCACGCCATGAGGGACAACTGATTCTGAAGGACCAGCGGGTGGGGAAGACCCACCGGGTCCGTGAGAAGATCCGGGAACGTCGAAATTTGCACCGGCGCTGCACAGGTGAGACTCATTGCCACCGGGAACCACGCTTGTGCTTTCCAGCACGGTGAGACCAAGACCAATTCCGCCTTCTGCCTCCGAACCTGAGCCAGAACTCTCGGGATCATGATAAAAGGAGGGAACGCATACAGAATGCCCGTCGTCCACGATTGAAGGAAGGCGTCCGAGCTGATCGCCAAGGGATCCGGGCGCCAGCTGAAAAACTGGGGAAGTTGCCTGTTGAGCCGAGAGGCAAAAAGGTCTATCACACACGGACCCCATTTGCGGTTCAATGCCCCGAAGATTCGAGGGTGCAGCCTCCAATCGCTCGCATCTCTCAAGTATCGAGAGTTCCAATCCGCCGTCACGTTGGCAGACCCCGGAATATATTCCGCCGTCACCGAAATTTGATGGGCCAGGCAATAATGCCAAAAGTCCTTGGCTATCTCCGCTAGGAGCCGCGACCTGGTGCCTCCCAGGCGATTTATGTAGCGTACCGCGGACACATTGTCCATGCGGAGGAGAATACAACACGAAACTCCCTGAGGGGACAGAGTGCGGATCGCAAAAGAACCCGCCAGGAGTTCCAGACAGTTGATGTGGAGACTCAGCTCCTCGCGGGACCACCGGCCCCCGGTCTCCACCGAGCCGCAACGGGCTCCCCAGCCCCACCGGCTGGCATCCGACTCTATCACCACTTCCGGGGTGGCCGCGAAAATCGCTCTGCCGTTCCACGCATCCATATGCTCTAACCACCAGTTTATCTCCGTACGTGCCTCCGCAGAAAGAGAAATCTGTTGGGCATAGGTCAGTCCCTTGCGCAAATGCAAGGCCTTCAAACGCTGCAGGGCCCTGTAATGCAAAGGACCCGGAAAGATCGCCTGGATCGAAGAAGCCAGAAGCCCCACCAGGCGTGCCAACGTCCTCAACGAGATTGTCGGAGAGACAAGCGCTCTCCTCAACTCCTTCCTCACCGCCACCCTCTTCTTGAGGGGCAAGAGTAATTGAGCTTTCACCGAGTCCACCTGGAAACCCAGGAACTCCATCACCTGAGAAGGCTGCAAGATCGACTTCTGTATGTTCAGGAGAAAGCCCAAGTCCTGAAGGAGGTGGATCGTCCACGACAGATGGAGCGACACCACTTCCGGTGACTGACCTAAAATCAAGATGTCGTCGAGGTAAATAATGAGGCGAACACCCCGTTCCCTCAACGTCTGCACGATGGGTTTCATCAGCTTGGTGAAACACCATGGGGCGGACGACAGTCCAAAGGGCATGGCGGAAAATTCGAACCACCGATCGCGCCATTGAAACTGCAGGAACCGCCTGTGTGGGGGATAGATGGCCACTGCTAAATAGGCGTCTTTTAAATCCAGACGCACCATCCAATCCTGTTCCAATAGTATATCTCTCAGGAGGTGTATCCCCTCCATTTTGAAGTGTCGATAAACGACCCAGCCATTGAACTCCTTGAGATTCAACACCAGCCGATACCCTTGGTCCTTCTTCGGGACCACAAAGACGGTGCTGACGAAGCCTAGCTCGTGCGGGGAGGATTCCACAATCGCCCCCTTCTGGATCAAGGAGCATATCTCCGCATCTATGAAACTCTGCTCTGCTTGGGAAAAACACAGTGGACCTGGTCTCCGCCGCTGCATCGGGGAGGCATAAAATTCTATGTGGAAACCCTGTATCGTTTGTAACACCCAAGGGTCGTTCGTAAGTTGGCGCCACCTGTGGAGAAAAAGAGACAGTCTGCCCCCCACCATATGCTCCGATGGGCATAGAATTCGTACCTGAGTAGGAGTAGTCTCCTGAGTTCGCCTGTTGTCCACGATAGTCTCCTCTTTGACCCTTGCCACGACCTCCTCTATCACGGGAGGGGTAGAAGTTGGGGCGTCGATTACCTCTGCCCCTCTGCTCTGCTCCCCGTGAGGTCTGTGCATAACCTCGGCCGGACCCTCGACCTCTTGGGCGTCCGGCCCTATCAAAAACACCACCATGGAGAACCCTCTTGATGTTGGACTGGGCCCTGTCTAATGCGGAGAAGGTGGCAACATATTTGCCCATTTCCCTGACAAATTTGTCGCCGAATAGCATACCATTAGCTTGGACACCAGGCTCGGAAGGGGCCATCTCCGCCAGCTGGGAGTCAAGTCTCATAAGAAAAGAGCGTCTCCGCTCTGTAGACACAGCCACATTGGCATTACCTAAAAAGCACATGGCCCGCTGTGCCCATTCCAGAACCTCCGACACATTCAGCGGCACATTCCTATCCTTGGCTATCACCGCCGCGTCCAGAATCTTCGTTAGGGGACCGGTGATATCCAACATTTTGTCCTGGACACCTCTCCATGCTCTATCCAGCCCCTTCTTTGGATCTTTCGCAAACTTGCGCATAAACGCCGCCATTGTGGGATCTAAATCCGGTGTGTCAGCCACCTTCCCTGTCAAGGATGGCCTGGGGCATTCGGAGCGCAACGTGGCCCTCACTCCATTATCGAAACCCTGACGCAGGTTGTTGCTCACATATTGTGCCACCTCAGGGCACGGCATCCACTCAGTGGACCGAGGGTGCACAATATTGTTTGGGTTAAAAAGAAGATTCCTGGGTACCTGACCATCGTCCGCCTTTTGGGTGTGCTTCACCTTCCTAGATCTCTTTCTGGGGGCCATTGATCCCACCTCCGAATCAGAAGAATCCGGCGGGGTCGGGGAAGAATCCCCAGACGTGTCATTCGCCATTGAGCCATGGTCCTTCAGGACATTCCTGGCCATTCGGGCCAGCACCTGGGCCGAGGACTGAGAAGAGGTACCGCCCATCGCGGCAGATTTGAACTTTCTCTTTCCATAATTTTTAAGGGGCTTAGCAAAAGGCTTAAGAGCCTGGACTAGTGCAGTCTTCACTGACCCCTGGACGTGGGAATCCAGGGCCTCTACCAAATTCTCCTCCAAATGCTCTTCCTGAGGCTCATAGTCTACATATTCATCGTAATCTGCCCACTGGTTATCCTCCTCGGCGTAGTACGCCATAGCTCTGAAGCAGGGAGGTGTGGAGGAGCTTCAAGGGGGGGAGTAGCCCAGGGGAGCCTCCAACACACACACAAACTTAAACCCAAAATCACTACAGGCAATGAGGCTGAATATTAGGTGGAAGGAGACCCCTATTTGCACACTGTAAGCTCCCCTAGAGCAGAGCTCTAATGCGGATGCGCTCCGTTAGCGTTCTACTGAGGCCAGGATTGATGCAGTCTGAAAGCGCGATGCGTGAGGAGCCGGTAAAGTGAAAAACGAAAGTCGGCTCCTCGCGCATGCGCAGTGCGTGTGGGGGCCGGGCTCGACTGCCTCCTGCGCGCGAGCGTCTCGCGTCTGCCTCCTCCTGCTCCACCGCCCCCTACCGGTACACCGCCGGTCGCGCTACGCGCCGACAACAGAAAACGCCCGCGCGGGCCAACAAACAATAAAACCGGAAAAAAGGCAATAATCACACAGTCACCAAAACATCTCAACCACGAGCGGAGGTCCGCTCAGCACATATCAACACTGACGCGCGCGCGCGCCGTCTATAACCACCGCCCTTACACACCTTACCCCCAAGAAAGAAGTAAAAATAGAAGGGCACTTAACTCGCTGCTGCAGCAGCAAAGAAAGAGGAGGTCGTATGGATAAACATGGACAGTTATACATTGGACTTGATAGTGATTGGTGCATACTGTTGGAGGGGGTTGTCCTTCCGGGGTCATGCCAGTTTAAAGTTTTTATTGGCTGCTGTTTTATGTCAGTAAAGTAAAGAGAAGCATAATCTGAGCCTCCGTGGACTGACATAGAATTGCTTCTCATGGTGACTAATTCTTACCCTAGAAGGGAAGGCTTTTCTCCTTCCACATCTCTTTCTAAAATATTTCACAGTGTTCGTTTTTACATGTATAATCCAGGTTTCGATTTATTTAAGATTTAGGGCAAAATCCATTCTCCTCTTGTAGAGTTGGCAGAGAATGTTGAGGGGAAACGTGTAGCGCTCCAACACCTCTTATCGCTGTCTCTAGCCTTAGCCACCGTCAACCCCTCCCTCAGCCAACCCTGATCTATCTGTCCAGAGGAGCAGCAAGACTCAGCTCATCACTTCCCCACCCTACCCGTCCCCTGCCTCCCCTTGATACCAGAATAAGTATTTTTTCAGCGAGGACAGGCAGCAATTGACACCCTGCATCTCCCCCAACAGCTTTTTAAAGCACCCCAACACAAAAAGATTTCAGAGTCACCCCATGTCACGCTCACAACCATAACTGACAAATCTGCCCTTTTATCTCCTCCAATGGCCCCTCTGATACCCACACTAGTCTTTTCACAATAAAGATCACCCTCAGCAGTCAGCACGGTACAGCCTGAACAACTCACGAACCCGCAAATATCTACCTTTCCAATGTCAAACCATGACCTTTTAAGTAAAGATGGGATGGAAGGGAGAAGGGGCAGATGAATGTTGAAAAGCCCAAACAGTGAGCAGTGTGTGTGTATGTTGGGAGGGGTAAAGGCAAGATTAAACTAGAAAAAAGTGGTAGCACCGTTGGAAGTATTGAAACAATAATAACGTTTTTAGGCATATAAGTACATTTATTTTTCGTTTGTTGTGCGTAAAATCTGTACCTACAGCTCTTACCTTTTAGGATGGCATTTTCCCACTGGCATGATCATGACACCCTTGTTACGGTTCTTAGATTTCCATCGATTGGTTTTGTGTGCGGTTGGTAGGCATATGTAGATGTATAGTGTATTACGTTTTCTTAATGGTTAATGAGAAATCAAAATTAGTTTCAACTAGATAATTATCTTTATCGATCAGTATGTCAAAGGGCTTAACCATTTTCTTAAACTGGGTGATCGAATGTTATTTGTCCGGCTGTGCTACTTTGCTAAAAGACATATTTAGCCGAGTACATAGTTGTGATGTTATGCATCATGATCAGGGCCACTGGAACTATGCGATTGCGCAGATTTTTCATAATTATATATTTTTCTGCATTTGCCACACAATTCACCATCTGCTGCATAATCTGCAGATTTTCGCAAATAAAAATGTTGTTCCTTGCTCAAACGGTTCAAACTGTAAAAATAATGCAGCGGCACGTGTTGCATTGCGGTGAAAGGCCCTTTGCAAAGTTGAACTTGACACCTTTTTGTTGCTTATTGCTATATTTGGCTATTAAAATGCTACTAATGAGGAGAAACCAATACCCAGACAATGTTATCAAGTTAAAAAATGATGAAATAACAAAGTGATACTGTTAAAAAATGTGCTGCATTATGCTGCATAATTTGACTTTTCCTGCTGCAAAATGTACTTAACTTTGCTGCATAATTTGGTCCTCCCTTGCTGCATAATTCAAGTGGCCCAGAACATGATATAGTAAAGCAGTCTGTGTACAGTTAAGCAGGCAACTCTAATATATGACTGCCGGCAAGGACGGTGGGGAGGGAGTTACACTGTAAAAATATTTTGAGTAACATCCCTTGACATTTGTACCTCCTGCAGTTGATGCATACATTTCGCAATACTGTATAAGGTACAATGTGTAATGTTTCTACATCAGTAGGGCATGCAGGGTATTAAAGTCATTGCTTCATAGGTTTGCTGTAATTTAGTCTCGTATAACATTGAGTTACCAAGATAGTACAGTAACCACCAATTCTTGAAACCTGTGGGTTTCCCTTTTTTTCTTGTTTCAGTGTTCGTTTAATTCACTAGGACTGCAAATATTTGGTGTATGGGTGCTTTGTAAGAAATAACATTAGTGATGACCAGCTAAATGTGTATGATATGGAACATAGGGAGTTGTTTGTTTCATATGTGGGTACTCCATATGGCGGCCTTGAAGTGACAGCTATCTAACCTGGAGCATTACCTCCTCACCCGTCTTCTTGTCCCACTCCTTACATATTGAGCAGTTCTCCTTCGTCACAGAAACCAGTTACCCAGCTAAGGCAGAAAGTTCTCCCAAGATGGTGTCTAATACCCATCATGCATAACGGGAGGAACTATTCGTGACTAAATCCTGTTCCTTTTTAGGTCTCGCCTACGCAACGCGCATGCGCTGCATAGGAGATCTTTAGCCGTTGTTCCGCTGTTTTTCGAAGCACATACTAGTGCTTGTGGCGGCATGCAGCCTGCGGGAGTGCGCAGCAGCGTGCCACAAGCACGAGTTTGTGCTTCGAAAAACAGCAGACTGCGCACGCACGCAGCACTCCCAGGCGCTCGCGCTCTCTCTCTCTCTCTCATTTGGCTTGTCCCTCATTATTATTTTGTTACTGCTTGCATTTTTTCCATTTGTCTGTCCTAAATCTCAATTGGCTCTTCTTTCACCTTACATCACTTTTTACTCAATGGTTCCTTCTTTCGGTCAATTGCTTCATTCCCCTGCACACCCGAGCGCTCGCTTTCTCTCTCTCTCATTTGGCTAGTCCCTCATTATTATTTTGTTACTGCTTGCATTTTTTCCATTTGTCTGTCCTACATCTGAATTGGCTCTTCCTTCATCTTACATCACATTTTTACTCAATGGTTCCTCCTTTGGGACAATTGCTTCATTCCCCTTCCTAATTTCCACCATTTCCTAGCTAAACCTACCCACACCCTTCCATTTCCCAATCATTCCTTTTACTTACTTTTACTTCCTTCTCCTTTCTACCTTTCAGTTCCTAATTGTTCATTTTGTTCCTTCTCAGTTCTTCTCCATAGTTCCATTCTCAGTCTTGATTTCGTTCTTCTTCTTCTTTTATTCTCACCCTATGCTTTATTACCTTTCAAAATATTTGTCATCTCCAGCTCTTCTACTCTCTCAATTGATGCGACTCACTTTGTTTGTTTATTCACGTTATTTCTTATTCTCCAATTGTATGCATTTCCTCTATCTTTACTCATCATTTCATCCACCCTCCTTCCATTCACTTTTAACATTTTCACTTTCCTTCTCCCGTTTCCGGTCCCTAGTTGTATGTAAGAGGGGCTTTTGTAATTGTAAATCAGTTCTCTGCATGAAATGGGTGCCCTGACCGCGCTCTGGTAATAAGAGCGTGAGCTGGAGTAATCAAAAAGAGATGTGCAGGAGCGTAGCCAAGATGGCGGAATAGGTGGTCGAGGGTTCCGTGAGCTCCCAGGGTCCAACTCCTCCGTGGACGGATAAATGCACGTTTCTCCCCCCCTTGAAGCTGGGCCGGGGACGGGAGAGCTGGGGGACACGGCGGGCCTGTCGAGGTGGCCGCGGACCGATCAGAACACAGAGGAGCAGCAGGGTGTGTGAAGCCTCAGCATCCCCCGAAATGGCGCCCAACCCTCCGCCAGTTCAAAGGGGCGGTGAGCGGTGAGGCCGTACGGACACAGAGATTGCAGGGACCGGGCGGGTCTCGGGGGGTGCTCTCAGCTCCTGCGTCCCTCGCAGGCAGTCCGGGGACCTTTGTGAGCTGACGGGTGAGAGCGCTGCCAGCCCCTCGGCCCAGGAGAGGTGCATGGGCGCCAGCGTGAAAATCGAGGTCGGGGCTGGGAGGCCTCTGTCGGGCGCTGGCTCAAGCGCCTTTGGTCCCGGGCTGAATGAGACACCTCCGACCTGGGAGAAGAGGGCACACCAGTGGACTCTGCAGTGCCGTGATGTGGCAATGCACCAGAGAGCCTGAGGAAGTCGGGGCAAGTGAGCGCTGCCAGCCCCGCGGACCGAGAGTGGTGCGTGGGCGGCGGCGCGATAATGGAGGTCAGGGCTAGGAGGCCTCCGACCGGCGGTTGAACTGAGTGCCACTGATCCTGGGCGAGGAGTGCTTCATCGGCACTGAGCGACGGAGGGGACACAGGTTGACCCTGCAGCACACGATGTGGCATCACACCAGAGAAACTGTGGACATTGAGGCAGGAGAGTGCTGTTGGCCCAGCGGCCCGAGAGTGGTGCGTGGCGGCGGCGCGATAATTTAGGTCGGGGCTAGGAGGGCCCACGACAGACGGTTGGACCAAGCGCTTCCAGATACAGCCAGGAAGTGCATCATATGCGCTGGGGGGCCACCAGCACATTGCCAAGCCCTGCAGCTTTTGAGAGGTGAGGAGTGGGGGGCTGCTCAGAGTGGGGAGGCGGCCCCCTGTGACTAAGGCAGACAGTGGCCGGTGACACTTTGGAAGTCCAGCAAGAACCCAAAAGGGTGGTCTTCTCGGGTGGTGCTAGCAAAGAGGAACTGGCCCTGGGATGCCCAGTGGGCCTGGGGGTGCAGAGTGAGCATGGCCACGACTCGTCGGCACTCAGGGAGACTGCCCTTACAAGCCGAGACTGCACAGACTGGGGTTGGAGAAGAGCCGTGCCTAGTCCCGGGTAGGAGAGACTCTGTCGGAAGAGGGGTCTGTACCGGGCAGTGGCTGGGGATGAGAGGCCTGCTGTCAGAGTCGCCCACGTGCCTGCACACTATGACACCAAAGAGGAGACACATCCTGGACGTGACCATGGGAGGTGGCGGTCCCGGGGCGGGGGGACAGGTCAGTGGACGCCTCGGATTTTCAGCTGCCTGAAGATGGTTGGGAGATCCGCACAGGAGACGCCGAGGGTGGCCGTGCGTTGACCCAGGGAGGACGCATCAATCGGGGTGTGAGCAGCCATTATTCCACGGAGCAGTGAGGCCCCAAGGGCCGTTGACGGAGGAGGGAGAAGACCACTGGAGCAACCGGGTGGCCGGGAGAGTCGGAGGCAAGGGCGGCAGGAGCAATATGGCCGGCCAGAGGAAGAAAAGAGACCGCACCCTCCCAGAGATGCTTAACAAAGGGCAGCCAAAGGGGGAAAAGGGACCGTCCTCTACGGGGGCGTCCAAGCAACACTTTGAATCCACCGAGGGTGAGGTACCCATGACAAAAACCTTCCTAGAGACCTTGTTCACCTCCCTTCGCGAGGACTTTCAAACGTTGAAACAGGAGGTTGCAGGGGAGGTCGGAGAGATCAGGAGAAAGGTGGATGGTCTCGGCGAGAGGGTGGCCACTATAGAGGACACTGACCAGACCAGAAGTGAGGAGATAGAGCAGCTCCAGCAAGAAGTCCTGCGCCTCAAAGACCAACAGGTAGATCTGCAGGCCCATGCAGAGGACTTAGAAAATAGGTCACGACGGAACAATATTCGGGTCTGGGGGGTCCCAATTAAGGAGGAAGGGGCGGACATTACGAGCTACTTGCAGGCCCTATTCCGCGACATTGTGGACGAACCAGTGGACTTCACCATCAGGATCGATAGGGCTCACAGAGTGGGGCTAACGGGGCGCCCCCTGCTCCCCCGACCCCCCCCCCCCGGATATATTAGCCTTCTTGCCAGACTTTCCGCTGAAGGAACAAATCCTCAGGGAAGAACGACTGAAACAACCACTGAGATTTAGAGGCCAGCCGGTAGCTTTGTACCAAGACCTCTCGGACATCACGCTCCAATAAAAGAAAGGCATTCAAAGTGGCTACGGACTTCTTGCGGGACAAAGAGGTCCCCTACTCGTGGGGTCACCCATTTCGGCTGATATTTAAGTGAAATGGCGCACTGCACCAACTTTGTTCCCTCCAGGACACTTGCGCTCTGTTGGGCATCGAACAAGCGGAGGAGCCCAGGTCGCTGAAACCCTCAAGGAAATCATCATGGGGAAGTGGCATCAAATCAATCGAAGGCGCTCACCTCCTGCGGGCCTGCAACCTGACTCCCACAACATCATGCAAGACAGAGCCAGTGCCATCCAGGAGGTGGCTAAGGACACTTCGTCGTCAGATGATTGAGTCATATGGGGGGGTGTCTCATCAGCACGTTGGCATTACAGGTCCGGGGGGGCAGGTGGGGGCAGCGGAGGCTGACACGGTTGCACGCTTCTACAGGTAACTCACCACAGCCCTGCGCTGCGAGAGGGCAGGACTGGGACATTGCTCGTTTGTTGGGGTGATGATGTTGGGGTTAGGGAGGGGAGGGTGGCAGGGGGTGTGGGGGTCAAGGCAGGGAAGGGAGTTGGATGGTCGGGGGGGTGGATGTTGGGGATGGGAAGTGTGGGGTCGGTGGGAGGGGGGCTCCGGTGTGTCGCGCTTTTGGGAGGGTGGGGATGAGGAATGGGGTGCAAGCAACAGCCTGGAGAGAAAGTAGGGCCTGAACCGACTCCAGTCATGAGTGAGGAAATCCTCAAGGTTCTTACCTTAAACATAAAGGGGCTTAACAACCCTATAAAACGGAGGGCTGTTCTGTCCATTTTAGAGCACTCCTGGGCCGCAATATGTCTGCTGCAAGAAACCCACCTACTTTCAAAAGATTGGCACTGCATCCGTTCCAGGGCTTTCCCTCAGCAATACTACTCCTCCGCTGTAGAGAAAAAGGCGGGGTGGTGATTCTATTTGCTCGGCATTTCAAGGGCCAGGTAGGGGACAAAATCGCAGAAACTAAGGGCAGGTTCCTGGCATATAATGTGCGGGTGGGGGGTCTGTCTATGGCACTGGGGTCGATCTATGCTCCTAATACCAACAGGAACCCTTCCTCAAGGGGGCCCTGGGGGATGCTTTGACATTTCCATCGCAATACAAGCTGGTGGGGGCAACATTAACTTGGTGATGGACGGAGATAAGGACAGGTCAGGAAAAAGGTATGGTTCTACAGGCGCAATCTCCCGGGAGGGTGGGCGCTGGTTGGACAGCAGAGGATTTGTGGACCTCTGGAGGGAAGCACACCCAAACACTTCGGGATACACATTCTACTCACATGTACACCGCACCTATCCCCGGCTGGACCACTTTCTGGGGTCTACCGACCTCGTTCCCTTAGTCAAAGACACCGACATTATCCCAGCCGCACTGTCAGACCACGACGCTGTCACACTTCACTTATCGGTCCCTCGTCTGAAATCGCACAAGAGTCGGTGGAGCCTTCAGGAGACACTGCTGCAATGCAAAGGGGTCACACAACAATTGCACAAATGTGTTGCGGAATACTTAAGCATAAACGATAACGCAGAGGTGTCGGTAACTGCGATGTGGGGGCGCTCATAGCGGTGTTGAGAGGCGACCTTATCGCCATAGCGGCAGCGGAGGCTCGAGAACGTAAAGAAAAGAGGCAGGCATTATCGGCGCAGGTGCTAGAGCGAGTGCACAGCAGGACGGGGGCCCCTAGAATTTGGCGCCAGCTAAAAGTGGCTAGGGCTCTGCTCGCGAGCCTGGACCTGGATTGAGCAGAATACGCGGCTTTACGCCTCCGACACACATACTATGTGGGAGGCGACAAAACAGGGCGGCTGCTTGCCAGCACGCTGAGGGCGAGGGCCCTCAGATCTAAAATCCCCTTTGTTCGGGATCAGGGAGGGCGCATGCTTCAGGAGGATGATCAGATAGCAGGGGCTTTTAGGGAGTTTTATGCTTCATTATATGCTGAGGATCCTGCCTTAGACCCTGAGGGCGGGGTACCCTACCTTGCGGAGGTGTCGGTCACCGCCCTCAAAGAGGCTGCATGCTTTCTTTAGAAGCTCCGATACGCATGGAGGAAGTAGTGGCAGCAATAGCACGTCTGAAGCCTCTGAAAGCACCTGGGCCAGATGGCTTCTCGCAGGCTTTTACAAAGCTTTTTGCCCACTGATAGCTCCCATACTTACCAAGCTGTACAACTCTTTTCAGGGACCAGGCTCCATTCCCTCGGACATGCTTGCAGCAGATATTATCGTGTTGCCAAAGCCCGGCAAGGACACGTCGAAGTGTGCTGCATACAGACCCATTTCATTGCTTAACTTAGACCTCAAACTTTTCACCGGGATTTTAGCGGCTCGGCTGGACCTCTGCCTACCATGCATCATAGATCCCGACCAATCGGGCTTCATTCCCCACCGGCAATGCAGCGATAATACCAAGAGACTCATGCATGTCATTGATAAAGCCCATTTTAATGATTCGGACTCGGTTCTCCTTTGAGTTGACGCCGAAAAAGCGTTCGACAGGGTGGATTGGAGATTTCTGGACAAGACCATGGAGCGCTTCGGAATTGGAGATCGCTTCCGGTCATGGGTCGCCAGCTGTTATGCCGCATCATAGGCGACCATTCGGGTTAATGGGACGGGCTCGCAATCTTTTGACATCCGCCGCGGTACCAGGCAGGGGTGCCCGCTCTCGCCTCTGCTGTTCGCTCTGTATATTGAACCGTTCGCGCAACGCATTCGCGACAATCCGGATATTGTGGGGATCACGTTTGGAGGCGAGCCGCATACCATTAACCTGTACGCTGATGACATTCTGGTGGCGGTAGAGCAGCCTGAGTGCTTTGTGCCCGCTTCCTAGCAGAAATGAACTCCTTTGGTAACGTTTCGGGCTTTAAGATGAACATTGGTTAGTCCCTGATTCTTTCTCTGGGTTGCAACGCCCGTAGAGCCGCTGGCGGCTCGCGTCAATTCCGGGGGCTTTCATCCAGTATGTCTCTGCCATACCTGGGGATTACCTTGCCGCCCAGCACCTCCCAAATGGTCGAGCAAAACTATTCAACACTTTATGACCAAATCCAACGGGACCTGGGGAGGTGGCGGCAACAGCCACTCTCGTGGTTGGGGTGAGTGGCGGCGATAAAAATGTCCCTGCTGCCCAAAATTCTTTACCTGTTCCAAACCATCCCGGTCACACCCCCCATTGGGATGCTCCAGACAATGCAAGATGCTATAAGGCAATTTGTATGGGCGGGGAAGCGGCTGAGACTTCGACTGGATCTGGCCAGAGGGTCTCCTGCGGAGGGAAGCTTGGGTATTCCTGACCTTCTCCGATATTTCCAGGCGACACAGCTTCGCTACCTCCTGGAGTGGAACCACCCTTAGTCAGAAAAGAGGTGATTTTTCAGGACCGGACGATGGCCCAAATGTCGCTGTGGATGGTTCCCTTTTTGTGTCGCTCTGACAGACCTTCCTATAATCAGAAATCACCTATTACGCGCACGCTCCCCCAGCTGAGGGATGCAGTGGCGGTCGCTAGGGGCCTTACCTCCTTCCCCTCGCCATTGACCCCAATACTTGATAATCCAGCCTTCCCTCCAGGGATGGGCTGGAGGGCATTCCTTCAGTGGTGCTCTTCCGAATGTAGGTCGGCCGGTCACCTATTCGATGCGGAGGGCTTTATGCAACTGGATGCCCTGCAGGAGATGTATACCCTGATAGCGCCAAAGCGCTTTCAATACTTCCTGATTCAACACTGGGTCATGTGCAGCGAAGTCTTGCCATTGGCAGTTAGATGGCTCACAGAGTACGAGAAATGGCTCGTCACTAAAGACTCAGACAGACAAGCGATCTCAGATCTGTATAAAATGCTGAGCCCACCCCCGCCCACCTCGCGCTCTGCTGGTCAGAGGCGTTGGGAGAAGGAGTTTGGCTAAACCTTTACAGACAAAGAATGGCGAGCCATTTATTACAGAGCCTACCGCACCGCCAGGAACGTGGTGAGAAGGGAATCAGCAGTTAAAATCACATACTATTGGCACCTTACCCCGGACATGCTTCACCAGGGCAACCTGCGTCGCAGTTCGACCTGCTGGAGGGGGTGTGGTCAGGTGGGGACATTATTTCATCTATTGTGGGAATGTACTGAGGTCACGGAATACTGGACGGCGGTGCTTTCCGACATTGACAAGCACTTCGAAACAGAGATTCCCTGTTTCCCAGCTTACACCTGGTCTCCCCAACCCCCTCACATTACCACTTAAATTAATCAAGGGGAAGCAGATGGGATTAGCAATGGGGGCAGCTGTACATCACATCCTTTCCCTTTGGGGCTCCCCGAGGACACCTACAGGCACGGGGTGGCTTCATAGGCTTTGGTACATCATGGGTATGGAACGGATACAGGCGACACTCACACAGTCAGCGGACTCCTTCGTCACCACATGGCAGACTCTTATTGCGTTACTGGCTGGAGAATTCACAGCACTGACCTGTCCAAAGTATCTTAGGGTTTTATGACTCGCAGATGAGTTTGCCGGGGGAGTGACTCCACCCAACTGTGATTCCAGACACTCGCTCTCAGTGATAGGGTTCGAGGGGCACAGCGACACATCAGAGGGGGGTAGGGGGGAGGGGGGCACAGTTCGGGGAGGGGGGAGTTGGTGTTTCGGGGGGTTATATGCACTTATCTTAGATGGTCCACCGTTTCCCGCTAGCACGGACACATTGGCTGCCTTAGAGTCAGAGGCGGGGCCCCCATTTGGGTGGAGGGGGAGCAATACGCTGGTATTTTGGGTGGCCAAGTGGCATTGTACTATGTTAACTGCTGGAAAATTCAATAAAATAAATGTAAACAAAAAAAAAGAGATGTGCAGCTCCTATTTCAAAACTCGGCAAAAAGCCCTCAGGACACCTAAAGTGAACCAATTCTTGGCGACCCCCTATAAGCCCCCTCAGTGTCACTCAGAGTTGAAGTGTGTGTGGGGGGGCATTGCAGGCTAGTTCTTCGTCAAAGATAGACATATATACTTGAGACACAGAGCAGAAAAATCACTTTTCAGCCCCCTTGTGAAACAAGCATTGGCATAGCCAACAGGTCTCGCCTTTGGGACCTTATAACTGTTATGCCATGCAACAGTTGATGAAGTTGCACCAAGGATATTGTGCTGCATAACTAAATACTTATAAGGTCCCAAAGGTGAGACCTATTGGGTATGCCAATGCTTGTTTCAAAGGGCATCAGCGGCCACTGACTATGAAAAAGGACACCACACAACATATTTACTCTATTGCATCAAAGAAAAAGCATTGACGTCTGGATGCTTTATCATATGCACTAACAATTACCATTCAGGCTGGTTTTCCATCCACTCATTTCGCCTCCCTTACTGTAATGTTTTAATAGCTGTATTGTCATGGTGTGCATTTAGCCATAAAAATAACTAGTTTCATTAGTCATTTAATCGGAATTAAAGGAAATTGAACATGTTCATTATGTGCAGCTACATCTTGCTATTAATAAGCTACATGTGACTTTGTTGCTGATTTGCCTTAAAGTACGTGTCTTCTATTTTTTTTAAATGTGCCTGATGTTCGAGTAATATATCAGGTTTTTACACCCTAGAGGAAATGGGGACAAAAACCATTGATTGGATCCTTCATTACTGAATGGATTCATAAAGCCAAAGCACTTTATAATGACTGTATAGGTTATTTTTTTATAATTTCAGGGTTGAATAAGAAATCACACGCATTAAAAGCATAAATCCACATGCTAGCAAAGACAAACAATTGTTCCAGGATGTTAATATTATATTTTTGGTAGATGGAGGTAATGGTGTTGGAATGTGTGAATTGTGCACTTACCTAACTTTATTGCCAGGATGCCCTAATTTATTTAGTTATGTATTTTAATGAAGACATTGTAAATTAATTGGCTGTACCAGTAACAGGCATTAGCGAAAAGAATCGTACCAATTGTAGAGGAAGTAAATGATTTGACACACTTTGTGACCCTGTATAGTATTATTCTATAAAAAGTGGCAGTTTCATCCAGAAGCACAAGAAGACTAGAATGCAAAGTGCATTAACCACAATCTGGGCAAATGCTGTTGCTGTGTTGTGGCTTGTTCTGAAGCCTGACTGGTATTTATCAGATAATTCGTTTTCATAGGTATTATGAGCTGGGTTGCTACACAGCTTTCAATCACCCTTGCAACAACCGAAGATTAGAACCAGAAGGAATGTTGTTCACATCCCCTGTATCTTCTGTGGGTTTCTTCAAAAAAGGAGCGATGGCTAATTTTAATGTAGTTACACACTCCTTGACGAAGAGAAAGAAAGACTTACTCTGTCAAAAGGGGAAACAATGGTGTGCCAGCCCCTTAGAAATGTGGCACAGAAATGATTCGAATCTTTAACCTTAGTGATCATTTTTCAAAGATCATCTTTGGAGACTTGATCAAATAAGAGCCAGTTTGCCTTGGATTTGCAACTAAGAGAGACGTTTTTCTGGGACTCTGCAAGATGGGGCAGCAATTAACAGTTTGTTCTTTGAGAATGTGTAAAAATCATCAGATTTAGCACATGGGTCGTTAAAAGCAAGAGAAGGCGCTGGTTTGTTCAATTTGACTACTACATAGTTGTTTGGGCTTAAATTTGGTCACATTAATAAGGAATGTATTAATGGAGGCTTCGCATTGAAAATAGTTTACTTATAAAATGTCCTAGATGTTCGGATTCGATCCAGGGTGGATGTGGAGTGCTGCTTTGAGTGAATTTTTTCCCCCAAAGATATCCAAGGGGTATGTTTTTCTTTTTGCTCTGAAATGGTATTATGTCGTCTACAAGATTGGACATGCATTTGTTGAGGTTGGAGGTGGAGATATTCAGGGCCGGACTGGGAACAAAAACTGGCCATGGCAAAGAGCTCGGCTGGCCCCCCTCGGAGCCGGCGAGTTGTTTGCCAGAGCCGCAAAAACGGCCCTGTAACAAAAACGGCCTCCAGGGGCCCAAAAACGGCCCTCATCCTAGCGGCCCACCGGGGAAACGCCCGGTGCCCGCTACGGCCAGTTCGGCCCTGGAGATATTAATGTCATTATTAGGTGGGAGGCAAGTGGTTGAATGCAAGTATCACCAGATAGTAACATTATTTCTGGGATTGGCCACATTTTACGCAGTGGTTACAGACTACCAAAACAGGGAATATGAGATGACCGGACTAGTTCAACAGGCATTGGGTCCACAGAAGGGATCTTGTGATCATTTCAGCCTTCAAAATTATGAGGTCAGCGTTGAGCCTTTAGTATGGGTGGGTTTGGTATAGTGTTGGACTAGGTTGTAGGAAGAGAGGAATGAGGAAATTCTTTTGATTCCATTGCCACCTGTGGGGGTTGAAATCACCTAGCAATATGTTATTTAGCGAGAGGTCAAAGAGGCCAATAGGACAGCTTTTGAAGCAATACCAACTTTTTGCTCTGTGGAAATCAGTCAAATAACAATGGGTGTATTCCCATCAATATAAGTAGTCCAGGTTTGATCATCAAACTTGTAAAAGTAGGTGTTTTAAAACTTGGCAATTCATTGTTGTAGGAAAGTGGGTTTCTGTTGCAGTAACCCCCCCACTTTTTGCCAGACTACTGATGCACTTTTTCATGGTGTGGCCTGGGTCCCTGCCAATCAGATTCCCAGGGCCTGTATTCTTTCCCCAAAACTAGCCGAATTGGCATCTCTGGCCACAGGCCAGCCCCTAGTAAATGGTACCACAGATACCCAGGGCACTGTGACAAGCGAAGAACTCTAAGGGCTGCAGCACTTATTGTGCCACCCTTAGAGGCCCTGTACCTTTACACACACACTGCCTTTGCAGGATGCGTGTTTTGATGCAGAGCAAAGTGAAGAGTCGACATGGCACACATCTCTGTGTGCCATACCTACAACCCAATGCCCTGGCATAGATCAGTCTCCCCTCCAGCTGGGTGCCCTATGCCAGTGGTGAGGGCACAGGTGCATGAGCCTGTACCCCTACAGTGTCTAAGCCCATTCTTAGATATTGTAAGTGCAGCGCTGCCATTAAGATTATATGGTGTTGGGAGCTTGTCATTACGAACTCCACAGCACCATAATAGCTACACTGAAAACTGAGAAGTTTGAGATTAAACTTCTCAGCACATTAAATCCACACTGATGCCTATTCATTTCAATGCACTGTTTTTCCTCCCAAAAACAACTATGTGCAGAGTTTTGAAATCTAAAGATATTCTTTAAAAATACTGCAAATAAACAAAATATATTTACTTACCTGTTCCCAGTGCTGAATCTAGGTATCCAGCACTGAGTTAGAAAAGTAACGAGAAAAGTAACTTACCTGCAATTTACTGAAAAAGTCTATTCATTCCAATGCACTGTATTTGCTAAGTGTTGCAACCTGCTGCATTCCCTGTAAATCAAACAAAGTACAATTTCTATTGCATTTTCAAACTGTTCTATAGCCAGTAACGCATTACTGAAAAATATTTAATGCTTACCTGTGCCAGGTTTGCTTGGTTCTAAAAGTATATATTTTCATACAAACACAAATGGCCTAGCGTTCAGTTATTGCGTGTGGGAATTCATTTTCTGACTGAGTATGTACATCACATGCTTAACACTGTCCTCTGATACTGTCTTACTGCTCGACCACTCTACCACAAAAAAAGAATAAGGTTCTATCTAATTTTAACCTCTGCTTATCACTGGGGTCACTTGGACACTATACACACTATACCTCATTTTGGTGTAGTGTATATATAAAGCCAGTTTCCTACAATTGTTTACTGTAATTAACCAAAGATCTGAAAAATTAACAAGAAACACATTAGTAGATTCAAGCCTATGTGAGCGGGCACCTAGTAAATGCTCCCTTCCTGTAAAACCCTGGAAAAATTGTCAATGAGTTGCAGGAAAAAGAAACAAAGTTGGGTCCTAGCTGCCTTACAACAAAGTAGGCCTGCTAAGTCTTTTATTTCTTTGCCATATCACTTTTCTCTATTCCTTGGCTATCTCATCCATGACAAGTATCTCTTTCTCTAATTTATCTATATTTTTCTTTTTAATCACTCCTCTTTCTCTCAGCTGCCTCTTTCTCAATTGTTGCTATACCTCTCTATCTCACCTTTTCCCCACCTCAGTTACCTTTTTCTTATTTTTCTCTATCTCTTTATCATCACTTTCTCACAAGTCTTTCACCTTGGTCTCAGGTCCTGAGCCGTCTCTGTCTTACCTGTCTGTCATGCACCTGTCTGTTCATCACCTTTCTCTATCTCTCACCTGCCTAATCTCTCAGTTGTCTCTTTCGAACACTTCTCTTTATCAGCGCTGTTTCCACCTTCTCCATCTTTTTCAGTTGTCTCTCTCATCTTTCTGTCTAACATGCTAATGATGTTATTTATTTTTATTTTATTTTATTTTATTTTAGAGTTTTATATAGCGCGAACAAGACCCGTGGGTATCAGAGCGCTTAACATGAGAGAGGGAAAAAGTGTTAACATATATATAAACAGTTAGCGAGCATCCGCTGTGAGGTAGATGATATATATTAAATCGTAACACCTGTGAACGTTAGCGTGCATAAATAAGCTATGACAAAATTACTAACAAAAGCATGTAAATATAACAGATATGACAAACTACTAACAAACGCTTGTATATATAACAGATATGAGGTAGCTCGGTATATGTTCATTAAAGATGCTGTTCTCCTGTTCAATCAAAGTAGCCATTACTAATGGCCTTTCGGTTGATCTCATATCCTCGGATCATAGGATATGTATTCCAATAAAGAATTGCCTATGTCTCCCTTCCTAATGGAGTATATGATCAGTACAAGCAGTAGTAAATCCGAACCCAGAACAATGTTCTAGGTAATGTATCTATTCATCAGCAGGCTCTTCACTTCCCGCTTGAATGTTACCAGATTCTGGATCTTCCTGATGTTTGGAGGGAGTGAGTTCCAAATTCTGGGGGCGGCTCCTGAGAACGCTCTGTCATAGGTTTTTTTCTTTCGGAAGAAGGCTGGCCGTAGCAGCAACTCCTTAGCACTCCTAGCTGGTCTGTTGCCACCGGACAGCTGAATTTTCTTGGCTAGATAACTTGGGGTGTTCTCATGAAGTGCTTTGTGTGTGATGCATGCTATCTTCATTTGGATTCTTGCTTCATACGGTAGCCAGTTTAATACTTTCAGGTGCGGGGATATGTGATCATATTTCCTGGTTCCGGTGATAAGTCTTGCTGCAGCGTTAAGGCAGGCTTTCAGTGGTGCTATGGACGTTTTTGGTAATCCAGCCAAGGTAGTGCAACCATATTCAATCCTTGAGATAACTAAAGATTGGATTGCCACTTTGAGGTCAGATTCTGTGATGTATGGTTTCAGTTTTCTTAAGTAGTTCAAGTGAAAACGGGCGCTTTTCGCCATTGAATTAATGTGGGCTTTCATGTCTAGATTCTCGTCTAGGGTGATTCCTAGAGATTTAGCTGAGTTGACAAGGGTTGGGGTGCAGTTAAGCGCAGTCACGACTTCCGTCCAATCCTTTATTTCTGTATGGCTCCTAGGTGGAGAAATTAGTAAGAACTCTGTTTTATGTGCATTCAGCTTCAGGTGGTTTGTGGTTAACCATTGGAGTGCCATTTTTAGTGTCTCATTCATTAATTCCAAATCTTTTAGGGATGCGATCTTTAAGTATATTTGCGTGTCGTCAGCATACATGTGATAGGATATTTGAGATTTTTGGAGAATTTCTGTGAGTGGTTCGACGTATAGGTTAAACAGATCAGGGGATAGTGTCGAACCTTGAGGGACTCCAATTGAGATAGGGCAAGGAAGTGAAGTAGATTGGTTGACCAGGAAGCGCTGCGTTCTGTTCTGTAAAAAGGACTCGAACCAATTCAGCACCATTCCCGATAGTCCCATCCTGTCCCGTAGCCTGGCCAGTAATGCCTCATGATTTACCGTATCAAATGCCGATGATAGGTCTAGGAGAATCAGTAAGCATGCTTGATTTTGGTCAAGGGCCTGCAGCGCGTCATCAACAATATGGAGAATCGCTGTTTCCGTGCTGTGCCCTGCTCTGAATCCCGATTGACATTCGTCTAGCAAGGAGAATTTGGTGATGTGTTGGCTCAGTTGGTTCTGCACACATTTCTCAGTCAGCTTGGCCAATAGAGGGATGTTAGTCACTGGGCGAAAATTATTTGGATCTGAAGGATCCGCTGTGGGTTTTTTGATTATGGGAACGACTTGACCTGTTTTTAGGCAGTCGGGTAGGATCCCTTGTGAGAGTGACGCATTTATTATTTCAGTCCATATTGGAATCAGGATGTGATTGATTTCTTTTACGCATTTTGCAGGCAGAGGGTCTTGGTAGTGGTTGTTAGGTTTGATTCCTGCGAGCAACTTAGCAATCGTGTGTTGGTCATATAGTTCGAATGATTCCCAGCTCGCCTTGTTTTTTGCGATGGTGCAATCCGTTGCGCAATCCGTTGTAGAATCAGCATCGTTAGTAAGCGGAGGACCGTTGGGAAGGTTCGACGCCGAGTTTCTAAGCTCTACTTCGAGTGTTTTGGCCTTTTCCGTGAAAAATGTAGAAAATTCATCACAGTTTAAAGGTGTTTTTGAATTTTCTAGCACTGATTTGGCTAGTTTGTTTGATTGCTCCTTTAGGATTTCGAATAGTTTGCGTGGCCTGTTTTTGGCATTATCCAGTTCTGCTCTAATGAATTCCTTTTTTGAGTTGATGATCTTTTTATTATATTGGTTCCTTATTTTCCTGAGGGCTTCCAGTTCAGGAGATGATGGGTGTTGCCTCCATTTTCTTTCGGCCGTTCTCAGTTTGCGTCTCTCTTCATTTAGTGCTTCGTTAAACCATGGGTTTTTTGTCTTCTCTGAGATTCTTTTCAATTTTAAAGGCATGGTGTTATTAACGATATCTTCAACAGCTGCTATGTAGTGATCCGTCAGCTCGTTAACTTTTTCCAGGTTGTTGGGTGGCTTTAAGTCTCTTTCGCAGCTTTCGACCAGAAGTTCCATATTTGCTTCTTTTGTGTCCCGGGTCCACTTTTTGGCTTTGAAAGGTTGCCTGGTCCTACCTTTTCTCAATGTGGGTATCATGAAAGTTATGGCATGATGATCAGACCAGTCACAAGGTGTTATGGAGTGAATTGTTGCAGCATTGTTTCTTGAGATAATCCAGTCTAACGTCGCTCCTTTAGAGTGTGTGGGTAGTGTGCACGCTTGAGTGAGGTTTAGTTCAGTGAGGAAGCCTTTCAGCATGTTGACCAGTTTGTCATTGCAGTTCTCCCAGTGAAGGTTGAAGTCGCCTAGAAATATGTTATTGGCAGTGTTGTTAGAGTTGGCTGTTATGATCTCCATTAACTCTACTATAAACTTTTCATTATCTCCTGGAGGGTGGTAGAATGTATGCAAGTTGCATTGGGGAATGTTGGTTGATCTTATGTTAAGACCAAGATACTCACAGGATTCAAGCGGGTCGGCCTGAATTTGTTTAACCTCTATGTCAGATCGATGAATACAGGCTATCCCTCCCCCTAGCTTTATAGGTCTATCAAGTCTCAAAATGTTGAATTGCGGTGGTACTAGCAGATCCATGATTGGGGATGAAGATTCCGTAAGCCATGTTTCTGTAAGGATTGCCAGGTCAATGTCCTTGTTGAGGATGAGGTCCGCTATGTCCGATGCATGTTTGGTTGCTGATCGACAGTTGAGTAGTAGACAGGTCAGATGTTTTCCTATTGTACTAATGTTCACATTTTCGGCTTCGTTTGGAGTAAGCTGTATATGTTGTAAGTTGTGGGGGTTGGATGTTCTATTGTTTTTTCTCGAAGTTCTGTTAGCATCAGGTGGTAATGTTTTGATTCTCTCCCCTTCAATGTGGTCCGATCGATCATATGTTCGGATTAAGGCCAGCGTTTCCTCTTTCGATAATGGTTTAGTCCTGTCTGGTCTGTTGTCTCTTTGTTTTAAACGCAAGTCCGCCTCGGTACGCTCTCTATGTGAAGCATGAGCAAGGTTTTGGATATCCGTGACTCTAGAATGAATGTTCACCGTCATCTCTCCAATTTTATCAATCGTCTGTATGGTATTAATAGTGGCTTCTGCTATCTTGCTAACTAGTTTCTGAAGCTTATTAAAGTCCTTCTTGTTCTGATGCGACTTCTTAAGGGCGGCCGATCTATACCTCCCTTCAACTCTTCTCCTTTTTGGCTCAGTTCTAGGTTGCGCTGCCATTTCCGTTATCTTCTCCTTTTGATTGTCGGTTCCAATTCTATTAGGTGTGTCGTTGGTGCTGGATATGTTCCGAGTTACTAGGAGCATGTTTGTGGGTGAAGGTCTACATGTCGCTGGTGTTGTGATAGCGAGCGGTATCGGGAGGTTGATGGAGTTAGATAGATCCTGAGTGGTTGGTAGTCCGTTTGAAGGTGGAAGTGTGAATGCCGTTGGGATTGTGCTGGAGAGGGTGAAGGATGTAGGAAGGTTGGTGACTTCTGTCTCATCCAGTGTATGCTCTACGTGAGGGGCCTCGTGGTTCAGGAGCAGGGGCGACTCTTCTCTTTGGCACTGGTAGTGTTCTTTGTTTGTCTGATAGGTAGACTTCTCAGTTCTTACAATCGTGTTCTCCGTTACTGGCATTACTAGACCAGTAGTCTCTACTTGGTTAGGGTTTTGAGCATGACTTGGTTAGGGTTGACCATGTTTGTTCAATATTAAACTAAATAAATAAATAAGAACTTTCAATGCTTTTGAGCAATAAATAAAAATAGGAGTTTTTGAATATTTGGAAATGCATTTATAAAATGCATTTATAAAAAAAAAACAATCATAGATATTCTATAAAAACATGTGTCTTTATCCTATAGATGGGTAATATTTGTACTTAGGATGAGACAGGTATTTAAAGAAAAGACATTAGGCAAGAGTCCTTTCTTGCTACCCAGTGGACTTTAATTGGAAAGTTCCCCAGTGTTTGCATTTGATAGCATGTATTATTCAGAGAGCCATGTTAGAGTTGATTTTCAATCAATTAAAAGCATTGCTAACTCGCTTATGTTAACTTTAGGTTGTGTTTACACTGTTCTCCATCGTGCCTCAACGTCACAGTATACCACATGATGACTACTGCTGATTTCTATTTTAAATAAAGAATTACTAATGTTTGCATGACTAGGCAGAGAGTGTTTACAGAGATATTTCTGTACTGTATCAAGGACATAACCAATTGTCTCCGGCTCTTGCTCAAACAATGTATCTGCTCACTTGTTCAACTATAAACTGTAAGAACGACTGAATTTCAATGTATTCCTGTCCTAAGAAAATTCTCAAACTTATTTTGTAGAAAATTATTTCTTCTAGCCTGTTCCCTATTGGTACAAAATCCTGGTAACCATGGGAACCATATATTCCTACAGAATGCATGTAAGTCTTTGTCTAAAACCCCATAAAAGGGCGTGGATTTCTGCAACCAAGAGGAGCCCCCTTTCCCATATCTTTAGAAGGCAAATCTATGTAGGATAGAATATAGAGTTCTTTTTTCTTATGATTGTATGTTTTCTGATAACTTTAGGAATGGCATGATTGTCATTTTGCCTTTCAATTTTTTACATAAAGCTTTTAAACACCAACTTCTGTCTGTCATTCCTCAAGAGAATGTTTCAGCATACCCATGTGAACTTTACCTAAACATATTAAGAGACGGCTTCAGTAAGGGAGCACCAAAGTCCGTATTGGGGACTACACCACTCCTGATCCAAGTCATTGGTGTGCCCCATGAGTTAGAGGTTGGAAATTGATTTTTTGCACCGACAGCCACATGCTTGTGGGTATTTGCCTTCCTACTTTCCAGTGCAATTAGAGTTTGCCTCGCTTCATATTTGATATCACTGTATGTGGTAAAACTGGTTTTGTAGTGTCCTTCAACAAAAACCTTACCTTTCTTCTGCCTCTTAGTAATATATCTGGTTGCACCCAGACTTTCAATTAATAAGGTCTGTATCTTCATTCTTCATGGTTTCTACATTTAAAAAAATATGACAACAATGTTAATTATTAAAAATGCTGACCCTATTAGTGATGTTATGTTTTTGTCCTTTTTTTTTATACCGTTTCGGTCAAAAATATTATATCTAGATCTGGTGATTCCTCATCACCCTACAATTGGGTGTAAGGCATCAAGATTATAAGTATCACACAAGAAGGTGGAATAACTCAGAATTGTAGTAACAATATTTTAAAATACTTTTTTTATGGAAAGTCTTTTACTCCTATGAAGCATCTGTGTGTAATGAGGGTTCTATTGTGCTATCTAAAGGTGTTATCTGCTCTGATGGAGTAGATTTCTTTGATGATGTGTCATGAGCTATTTCTAGTGACTGGCTGACCCTCTGTAGAAGAAACTTTGGAGTACAAGAACTAATATTTCATGCAACACAACACAAGTAGACAACTAGCTGTGTTGTGTGAAAATGAGAGAGCAGAAATGCACCTTATCTACTACGATATGGTGAACTTCCGTTCTCTCCTAGCACTGGCACAATGTTTGCTTCCTTGTGCCATAGCAGTAACTTTTGCTCCATGCTGCCTGTGTTATGTTATGTTATACTGATTTATATAGCGCACTAATCACCCAAGAGGGTATCCAGGCACTTGGGCAGGTGTGTAGGAGTGTGGTTTCTAAGGTGCTTATAGGAAGAGCCAGGCCTTCGGCTTCTTGGAGAACTCAAAAAGTGAGGCGGAGGCTCTGACTCATTGAGAGAGGTTGTTCCATGTCTTGGGTGCAATGTAGGAGAATGAGTGACCTCCAGTTTTGCTTTTGCCTGATGCAGGGAAAGAGTGTGAGTGAGAGTGAGGCAGAGCATAGGTGTCTAGTGGGTTGGTGAAAGTGTATGCAGCTGTTCAGGTATTCTGGGCCTGTGTTATGCAGGGCTTTGGATGTGTGCATGAGAAGTTTGAATTGGCTGCTCTTTTAAATGGGAAGCTGGTGAAGCCCCTTGAGGTGCAGTGTGATGTGGGTGTGAGTGGGAATTCTAGTATGAGTCTGTTCTGGATGGTCTGAAGTCTGTGTAGGAGTTGCTTGGAGATTCCAGCTTAGAAAGTGCTGCTGTAGTCCAGTCTGTTTAATGTTCGGAGGCAACCATTTGGAGATCTTTTGTAGCATGCACAGAATGTGGAAGCAGGAGGTGCACACTGCGTTGACTTGAGCCATCATGTTGAACATGTTGTCTAGGATGATCCCTGGATTTCTTGCGTGATCAGTGGGTGTGGTGTTGGTCCTAGCTTCAACGGCCACAAGGTGGAGTCCCAAGGGGAGGTCTTGTTGCTGAAGACCAGTACTTCCATCTTATCAGAATTGAGCTGCAGGCAGTTGGTTCACATCCAGTTTGCTACCAAAGTCATGTAGTTGCTGAAGTTGCTTCTGGTTGTGGTTGTCTTGTTTGTCTGGGAGTGGATGAGTTAGGTGTCATCGGCGTTGGAGATGACAGCGGTATCTTGTGATCAGATGATATGTGGTGAGAGGTGTCATAAATATATTGAAAATGATGCGGTGTGGGACAATCATTTTGGGACTCTGCATATCAATTTATTGGTTTTTGATGTCAAGGATGTCAGTCTGACTCTTTGGTTCCTGTGAGGAAAGAACAGATCCATTTGAGAGCAGATCCTTGTATGCCAATCCCGTGGAGTCTTCGGATGAGGGTGTTATGTGAGACAGTTTGGGAACAGGTCGAAATCTTTTTAATACCACTTTATTTTTCCAGCTTTCTGCACAACAGTGTAGGGAGGGGTTGGGGACGCTCCTCTGCTCCTATGGAGGAATCACTGTCGCTGCTGCGGCTACCATACTTGTGACTCTAACCAATTGCAGTGGGTCCCAATTTGCAGCCTACCTCATGCATATTATTGAGGTAAGTTGAATTATGAGCCACTATTTTTGTAAACCAACCTATTAATACATAGGTTGATTCCCAAAATATCAATGCATTCGGCGTACGTCTGTGTTCACATTGCAACCACTTCTACCAAATTCATTTTGGTAGGTTTCTAACAAGAAATAGCAAACTACAAATCGTTACTTGATATAATTTACGATTTCTTATTAAAGGCCATATCCAGAGATACTTGAAGAAAATACCCAGATTTGCCCCAAAAAATTGGAAAAGCATCTCAAAGTATGCCTGAGTAAGTAAGAAAAATATGGCTGAGGATCTAGGAAAAGATGAATGCTGTGGCCCTAACACATCATATCACTGAACATATATACAAAAGATGGTATGATCTCTAGCAACTTGTGAAAGAGAGGCTTGCAAGCAGAAGGAAGATCTCTCACAGAGACACCAGTCGCGCCCATGAAAGGATTGATAGAACTGACATTACATTCTCAAGCAGTACCTTGAGTGAGTCTGATCGACACCTTCAACACTTACCAGAGACACAGGTAAGTGCCTTCTCTCTCTACCTCATGATTGTTGTTGCTAAATATGTCACCAAAACAGATGTCTGGGTGTATGTGCAGTGCAAAATCATATATCAGCATGTAAACAGCACAAGAACCAATATCTACAGATTCGCAGGTGTTGAAACTGAAGAAATACAATCTTACATACTGATGACATAAGACCTTTGCACCTACACATTCAGCATGAATGTAGGTAAAGCGTGTTGTGTTTCAACTCACAAACTTTACGCTATGCAATACGTTTCCCTACAGAAATCCCATCATTTTAGGAGGAATAGGCAAGATGCAGGGAGTGGGCTCAGAAGGATTGGAGCCCAGCAGAACTGCACTGAAGACCACCCAAGCTTCACAGCCCACAGCCTGAGGGCCAAGAGTTGACAGGCACCCAAGCATAGACCTGCAATCCGTTGTACAGCCAACACTGCTGAGACAGGTATAGGAAGCAGTGAGGTTAAGCCTTTTGAGAAAGAGACTGTTAAGTAGACAGCATGCTTCAGTCACTCAGGATCATTTGGCCATAAAGAAGAGGGGGTGATCCCAACAACAAGGGTATTCCAGGTGCTAGACACTGGCAGTGCAGCATCAGCAATGGTGTCTTGGTACAAGCATTAAGGAAGGACAAGGAAGGATGACATCAAAGAGGGCACCAAACACTCTCTAACAATACGCAGGCAATGACGGAGGCTGTGACTGCCCAGTGTAGGGGGATATATGAAGACACATTCAAACAAGGCCACAGACAATGCCATCATCTATCCAGAATTGAAGGGTTTTGCAAATCTGTAGACAGCTGGCCACTGTAAGCTGTGTGCGGTTCTAATGCACAGCGGATTTGCAGATAGAAATACGTCATTACATGGGGAATGTTGTCTGGGGCCTTAAAAGGTAAACTCCGCTCTGGGGGAGCTGCAGATCACACATGTGGCAACTGCGGACTAAGTGGCAGCTACAGAAAACAATTCAGAAAAGGGGGTGGTGATGAACAGAGTGTCTGAATTAAGCAGACCACTCTTACCCAGTCCAAAGATCAGGACTGATTTGCATATAGCCAGGTTCTGAGCTGGGATGGTGCAGTGAGATAAATAACGGTGATGGATCAAGCCCTGCTCTTTGGACTGGGTAAGAGTGGTCTGCTTAATTCAGACACTCTGTTCATCACCACCCCCTTTTCTGAATCGTTTTTGGCCACTATAGGTGTGGCAGGGTATACTCAGACATGAGTCCCTTTCTCACTGCACCATCAGGATTCAAGCAAGCCGGGCCGAAGACGGCTGAAATGCCAGAAACCGGTCCCCGGTAGCTTGTCTCCTTTCTGGTGAAGAATTTGCTTGGTAGTTTAGTCTGCCCTGTTCCCATGATGCACTGGGACAGGGACAGACTGATTTGCATATAGCCAGGTTCTGAGCTGGGATGGTGCAGTGAGATAAATAACGGTGATGGATCAAGCCCTGCTCTTTGGACTGGGTAAGAGTGGTCTGCTTAATTCAGACACTCTGTTCATCACCACCCCCTTTTCTGAATCGTTTTTGGCCACTATAGGTGTGGCAGGGTATACTCAGACATGAGTCCCTTTCTCACTGCACCATCAGGATTCAAGCAAGCCGGGCCGAAGATGGCTGAAATGCCAGAAACCGGTCCCCGGTAGCTTGTCTCCTTTCTGGTGAAGAATTGGCTTGGTAGTTTAGTCTGCCCTGTTCCCATGATGCACTGGGCCAGGGACAGACTGATTTGCATATAGCCAGGTTCTGAGCTGGGATGGTGCAGTGAGATAAATAACAGTGATGGATCAAGCCCTGATCTTTGGACTGGGTAAGAGTGGTCTGCTTAATTCAGACACTCTGTTCATCACCACCCCCTTTTCTGAATAGCTACAGAAAACAAGCATTTACAATGCAACGGTCTCGCCTTTGCAAAAGTTTGAGCTATTGGCATTGTAAATGACACATTTTTTATTTATGTGTTGGTTTTGAAAACCGATAAATAAATGGCATTGTCATTTACAATGCCAATTGCTTAATCTCTCGCAAATGCGAGACCTATTGCATTTGCAATGCAATAGGTCGCGTATTTACGCGAGTTTGAGCTGTTGGCATTGAAAATAACAATGCGTTTTATTTTTGTTTAACCCTTTCGCTGCGGCGGCTATTCCGCCGCAGCGCTAACAGGGCGGGGCGGCCGTGCGGCGGCCGCATGCTGGTGACAGAACCGCTCTGTCACCAGCCGCGGTTGAGCTGTGCCTGTGACGGAGCGGTTCCGTCATGGCCCGCCCCGCTCAATAGAACGCGCCGCGCAGGCGCGGCGGCCGGGCCATGATGGAACCGCTCCGTCATCAGCACAGCCCAACTGCAGCTGATGACGGAGCGGTTTCGTCATCAGCATCGAACGTGTTAAAAAGCAAAACATAAATAAAAGGTGGCACATACATATATATATATATATATGCATAGCTGTGTATATATATATACATATATATATGTGCATATGTGTGCGCATAGAGGTAGAGAAAGGTAGAGTAGTAGTAGAGAGATAGAGAGGAAGAGAGTAGAGAGTGAGTAGTAGAGAGTAGAGCGTGAGTAGTAGAGAGTGAGTAGTAGAGTAGTAAAAAGTGAGTAGAGAGTAGTAGAGAGTGAGTAGTAGAGGGTAAGTAGTAGAGAGTGAGTAGTAGATAGTAGAGTGGATAGTACAGAGTAGTAGAGAGTGAGTAGAGCATAGTTGAGAGTAGTATGTAAGCTTCTCAAGGATATATATGTACATCACGTTTTACCTATTGGTAACCACCTGACTGATCAGATTTTGTGCACCAGACCGATTAACCTGGCAGAAGCTACAGGATTTATTAAAGACAGGGTGGATGGGTTGAAATGAGAACGCGGCGGGGGCTGACCTTTTCATTTCCGTGCAGCACGTGGGTGTCCCGTGTTTTAATTCCCCGCTTTGGCGGAAAAGGAATGCAGGGCTGGTCTGTTCAATCTGGAACCCTGCTTGTGGGGGGGTCCAACTCCTCTGGGCCTCCCAAATCACACACCGCGGAAGAGACCCGGCTGCGGGATAGAAATCCAATATTCTAGCTTTTAATAAAGTCAGGTGTGGGGGAGGAGTACTTAATCACAGACACAGCTTGCGGCCCGCCACCCCCTTTCACAACTGTGCCAGACCTCTCCGCTAGGGACCTCTAAAGAAATATATCGAAAGTGTACAATACGCATTTGTACTGTACTGTTCTCCCTTGATGTCAGCTTGATTTTCCGCCCTGTGAACTGAACCCAGCAGATCCAACACATCTCGCTTTTTCCGCAGCTCAAGCAAACCCCACACAGGAAGGTTCACTCGATGACGATCTTGCTAGAAGTGGCCTGATCGACAGTTGGATATTTGACACTGGTATTAAACCAGAGTGTGGTGAGGATCCGGCAGGCTGCGCGTTTGGGTAACGATAAAGCTTTGGAGGTAGCTAGGGCATGGGAGGCTTTGGTTGAGGGCTTAAGGGACTGGCAGATGGAAGAGGGTAAGGAATGAGCAATGCATGACCATGTGATTGACGAACAAGGAACAATGCTTGCAAGCTCATTGGACAACTGATAATACAGTGGGATATGAGACTTTGTATGTGCCCACACCACCGAATATGTAGGGGGGGAGGATGTTGAGGGGTGAGTTGGGCATTAGTATGGGGGCATATTTGATTGATATGGATATTGTGGTATGCATTTCTTTTGATTGTAAGATGACCATATAAAATCAATAAAATATGTTTTTAAAAAATAAACATATAATTTCATTGTTATTTAAAGGTACTATCAAGACTGCAATAAACTAATGTTAGGTATGTTATGTATTTATCATAATATGCCAAACACGCTATTTGTAGAAACGTGAATGTTGCCTCCAGATTTCAGTTTCGCGTCTTGACGAAAACCACTTCGCCATTCATCATTCCGAGGCCGGTAAAAGAGTACTGTTTACATGAGTCAGCAACTCTTGTTGAGACATTGCAAGAGAGTGCCAGTGACGCGATACATGAATGATTTACTTATTTACACATTCACCAGGTGCCCCGGTTTTGTCACGACAAACTTAGGAAGTGTCAGTAAATTAAGCAGAAGCTATGGTTTTTCGAGAGGGTTGACTGGACTCAAAAGGAGGCCAGTTTTTATGTGATCCATTCGAGGATTAGTTGGCATCCATTATCAGGAAGTCATTTAATTAACAAAGATGATTGTGTTTGTAATAGACTGTTTTTTTGGGCGGGGGTGGGGGAGAGTTTTATATAGCGCAAACTCGACTGGGGATATCAGAGCGCTTTACATGAGCGCCAGTTGGGTTACAGATGTGTTAGATTTAAAAGTTGTATTCAATTCAAACATTTCACAAAAATATTCACAGGTTTCACACAGACTCCGTCGCAGCCGCACGGACCCACCGAGCTACCTCCCAGGCTGGTGCACGCGCTCGACTCGACTTGAAATGAATCGCATTTCCGCTCAGATCTATGCCCGGGGCCAGCTCTTGAATGTACCACTGTAAATATGTCAGGGTATTTTAATAAATGTAAAAAATAAATTAAACTGATTTCTTCTAAGCAGAAATGACTCGCCTGAGATCAGAGCTGATATTACTTCTCATTTTAAGGACAAGACGGACAGTAGAAGTGCAATTCTGACATCTGAGCGGCCGCCACGGTGCCTAGGCTGCATTTTTTGAAGACTGCTGGTTAATTTCCGTTCTCCCACAAACCCCCTCTTTTCAGTGGCAGGAACGAAAGGCAATGTATGCCTAATTTTGGCAAATGTAGGAAAACCAGTTCTTGTGGCGTTCGATCCAGTTTGGAGAGCTCGGTGTAAATAGCGGCTGTCCGGAGACTTCATGATAAAATGTAACATGTTTGCAGTTCAATTGGGAGTAAGGCTTCCAGGGTGGATCCGTTTAATTTTACTTGAGAACACATCTCTAAAGTTTAAAGCCAATTCGATCATATTAAAAACAAGACGGCACTGCGGAGCTTCGCAAGTAAGTTACTGCCCGGGCGCCATCTTCGGAGGAATGACAAAAAAAACCTTGAAAAAAAAAAAAACGCCCACCGCTGCATGACAGAGAAAAGGGGCGGAGCTTAAAAAAACACAAAAACGCCCACAAATCTGCTCCCACAAGGATTGACACATCTCTCTTCCAATGGCTAGCCTCCATTTATGGAGCTAGTCAATGGAAGAGAGAGGCGGGTTAAAGCCTCAGTACTAGAAAACAAAAAATGTCACCTGCGCGACACTGCTGCGCAGTGAACGCCAGGCGAAACCTAATGAGGAGGCATTAGTGCCAGTGGTGCCTTCGTGACAGAGGTACAAATGCATGGTGCTTAATCCGCGGAAAGGTGAGGGTGATGTATCTGGAGCACTGCAGGCAGAAGGAGGAGGAGGCACTGAAAGAAAACTGAGGCACCCTCATTTCTTTTTTACATTTGATTACTACATATTTTAATATGTGTACTCTCAGATATTTTCATCACAGTGTGCTTACCAAGATGACTGATGCTACTGTTATGCTATATGTTCAACCTGTGAATGAACATGAAAATGTTAATATTACAAACTGTATATAAGCGTTAATCAGTTAGCCATTTGCTCCTGTGGCACTTATCTTAGAAGGTTGATTGTTACGTCTGTCCTATGTGCCCTTCCTTCAACAGTCCTAGCTGAATACGGCCCTAGTGGTGGTGCCAAAGGGGGAGGTCCATATTATACAAGACACTATAGCCAGGCATTAAGGGGAGTTACATTTGCCTTGTTGACCTGTTATGCAAAGTGGTACTACTGCCAATGTCTCTGCAAGAAGTCTCAGGAGCATACTGCTCCATCACTTTTGAGTAAGCACTGAAATTTGCCTGTGAGTAGACTGATGTACGCTTCAGGACAGACTCTGTTTTTCATGTTCAATGTTGTATTATCTTTCACTTGGGGTACCTGGATTGAGGTACGGTTTGAGGAGTCAGGTACAGATTGCATATGTACTGTGACATACAGCATGTATGAGACTATTACAAATGATGCAGATAGTGGGAACCAACTCTGAGCTCTCCATGTAGAAGTCTTGGGTACTCCCTGGTTATCATTCCACAATGGCTGCAATGAGACACTCTATATTACACAAAACCTTCATATTTAGGAAGTGCTGAGTGTTGTGGTTCTTTACAAATTTTCCTTCACAGATAGTGGGCGGTTCACTATATGTGTCAGAGCTACAAAGCCTATGACTTTTTGGGAAATGCGAGATTCCACCAGAACTACAACATGGTGTCCTGAAATTCTTCCTAGGTATTAGGGTAGGCTATATAGGTGATGATTTGAAACAACAGAAAGTTACAAAATAACATGGACAGGGCGCTCTTTGACACCTCACCTGCTGCAGCTACAATGCCTTGATGACTACCTGAAGCACGACGATACAGTGAGCACAAGAAATGCACATGTTGGAATGGTCTGGCTTCATTGTATGCCTCTCCGTAGCCCAGGGTTCAGTTAATAACAGAGGCCTAAGATTAGCAGACTGCTCAGCCCCATAAAGCTCCTCCTCTGTGTGGTCGAAGAGCGTCTCTCTGACCAGAATCAAAGTGGGCGTAGCGGACACCGGACGTTTTCCCAGGGGGCCAGAAGGGTGGGGTATCACCTGCGCAGCGCGCATGTGCTGCATAGGAGACCTTTAGCATTCAATTCCCTTTTTCTGCCAAAAACGTGCACGCATTGCTTTGCTTTGAATGGCAACGCGTGCACGTTTGGCGATTCCTTTGCGGCAGCGAGCTTTGAAACCATCTGTTTGTAATTAACAGATGGCTTCTGCTCGCTCCCGCAAGGGAAACAAGCGCAGGCCCCCTCCTCCCTCCCCTTCCCCTCAACCTATTGACTTTCGAACGAGGTTAAAGTTGAACATTTGTGGTTGGTGGGCTTTTCTATATCAAGGGAGATAAAGTGTTTTTTTGGCTGTGAAGGTGTTTGCAAATCGGGTGATTTTAATAAAGTTAATCGAAAGCATGTTTGGATGGAGAAATAGATTCTAAGACATAGCCTATGTTCTCCCCAATTATCTTGTCTTTAAGTAGTCTGCTTCTACTCTTAGTCATCTCCCTTCACCACTCCTGGTTTCACCCACCCTCGCTATACATGTACCATTTCTAGCTTTTCGATCACCAAGTGTTACCAGATTGTGCAGCCTGTTTGAAGCACAAATATGGCCAAAAGTAAGCCCTTAGCGGGTTGCTGCCCCTGACGCTTCTGTGTGTGCCCGATCACGAGCCTTGCGTTTTATGTGCTTGTCTCCTTCCACATCGTAGTTATCTCTGGTACATCATTATTTCTGTGTGAGCAAGCATTAATAGCTGGCATTCGAGAACGGTTTCATTCGCACTCGTTCGGCTTGCGTGGTTTGTGAGCAGTTTCCCAGTTCCGCTTTTCATAATGTTTTGAAACCAGGATACCTGCTGAAACGAAAATGCGACCAGGGGCGGCCTTAGGCATGTGCAAGCTGTGCACTTGCACAGGGCCACCAAACCCCAGGGGCCACCACGCCAATATATATCCTTAATATAATAATCCTCTGAGGAATACATATTTGCGTGGTGGCTCCTAGCAGGAATTTGGCGGCCTCCGGCTCTGTTCCACTTCCAAACACCCTGATCCCCCCCCCCTCTTCACTGGCCTCCGCGATCTGCCCCGCCCGGACCCCCTCTTCCGGGGCCCCCACCTACGCTCCCTGCCCAGGGCCACCATGAGCCTAGAGCCGCCCCTGTATATTGTGACAACATCATAACTTTGCACTGCAGTACATCGGTGCTAAAATGAGATTGTGGGACAACCAGGGCTTTAAGTGGGCTGGGTCTGTTGCGTGTGCTCAGCATCGGCAGTTCTTAAAAGCAGGTACTGAAACGGGTCCCTATCGCGCTCTCTATTTTTACCCTCGGGGTGGGGGGACGCAACTCTGCAATAGTAGCACCAGTCACTGCTTTTGATGTACCTTTTAAGAGACTCGTTTTTTTGTTTTATATAGCCAAACTTGGAGGGCTTTACATTAGCTCCAGTTACATTACACAAGCACATATTCAGTTTTTTGAATCACCAGATGTACAACCGATGTTAGGCTCGAACGTGCTGTCTCAGCTCGAGCCTTAGCATCATGCTCGCTCACAAAAACTGCAGCATTTTCAGTATTATATATAATGAAAACATAGTTGGTTCATATTTATCTTATGCAACTTTCAACAATTGACAAAGGCAATAGTACTGGCTTGTTGCAGGTGTAATGTCACTTGTATTATATATCTGGATGCAATGACAGAAGAAGCACAATACTAGTCGGGTGGCACACTATGCTAAGCACAGATTTTTAGCATGTGTTTTAGGCCACCCCCGTAATTACATCGGCCTCAGTTTTTTCATCCTACTTAAAGCCATGTCTACAACTTATCGTCACCATAGTGGGTTTTTTTGTCTGTGGAAATATTCCCCTGGGAAAGCTACCCTAATCAGGAATTTAAAATGTGTCACTTGCACCAGACATACAGCTCAAAACAGGCATCGTTTGGAAGTCGGCTTTGGTGGACAGAATTACACAAACTTGTAAATAGAGCGTGTGTAGTCTAGCGAGTGGAATTGGAGTAATTGCTTCAGCAGCAGCTTCGGACTGGGACAAAATCACAAAAATAGGCCCGGACCACAAAATAAAACTGCCCAACATTTGCTAATCAGATAGCTAAAAAGTGACCCACATTTGCAAATGAGGCCTGTTTGGAATTTGTAAAGATGCACTGATGGGTCTTTTGCACGGATGGGGGATTCCATTCATCTGTTGTTGCTGCAGGCAGTGTTTGTGATAATATCAGAGATACCAACTATAAAAACCGACCCAGCAAACCATAAAACAGTTCCACACATTGTTAAACAAGCACTGGCATAGACAATAGATCTCGCCTTTTGGACTTTATAAGTGTTTAGCCATGCAACAGTTGATGTTGTTACACCAAGGATATTCTGCTGGAAAACTAAACACTTATAAAGACCAAAAGGCGAGACCTATTTGCTTTGCCAATGCTTGTTGTTACTGGGGACCAGTTTTACAGCAGCGCTGCAATATCGGTCCGCTGTAACAAGAGCAGCAGCAGTGTTTTCCACCGACCCCTGAAACCCTGCACCACCCTACACCCACACCTTCAACCCACCCCCCAGCCGGTCCGACTTAGTTGCCAGGGCTGGCTTGAGTTCTCAGTCAGACCGTTTCTCTGAGACTGAAGATCCTCCTCTGTCTATATGTCCTCCGCTGATTTGTGAATTTTTCAGTGGTTCTCACAGTTGCATGTTGCTAAACGACTACATTGCTATTTTGTTGGTAACAGTAGTTTTTGTTATTTTTTTGCTTTGTTCGTTAACACATCGAACTACTCTGCTTTAATGGTTGCAAACCAGTTTGTGGCACTCTTCTTTATGAACAACATTCGTTAATCATGCCGTAAGTTATGACTGTGAGGGTTCACTGCCTTCTGAATGGCCACCTCCCTGTCCTTCTCCTGGAAACACCCATTTTCCTTCCCCAATCTTTAAAATTAGAGGAACTTATTACTCATTGTTTTGTTACATTTTATGATACATTTACTGTTTTGGTATTACTTGTATTAATACTGTTCAGGTTTCAATGGGCTCTAATATGCCTGATACTTTACTTTCAGATTTAAAATATATTTTAAGGCATCAAATATTGTTACAGTCTTTCCTTTAATGCCATGTGTAAAATAATGATGAATTTCCGTGAAGCTGGTAACGTCAAAAAACATAAAAACCTGGTACTGCGGAGAATCTATAACATTGATGGATTTTCCACTGTGTCTCAATTTCCCATTTGTAAATGACACACACCCTGATTCTGTGGTTTGGGATTTCAGAGTGTGTGCTCTCAGATGGCTTAGACGCCCTCCCTAAGGTCATCAAGGAGCTAAAAACAGTTTGGATGAGCTCCATGTGGGATTGTTTACTGTTCACAGAGCAGGGCTCAAGCTGCCATTGCCTCGCTCTGTTGCCAATGAGCATGTGGGTCTGGCTGTGTGACTTGCATTAGGTGTGCCCCGGCACAGAACTTTGCATTGGCATGGGAAAATAATGTATATGGATTATTTTTGGAGCTCTGTTTTGCTCTTACTCACTTACTCATGAACTTTCTCTTGATTGGTTGAGTCCTGAGTGCTTTGCTCTTGCAACAATAATTCCCATAAAGCAAAGCCAGCCTGCTTTGTACGGGACAAGGCAATTAACATGCCGTTCAAAAGAATCACAAGGGCTCTGCTGTGTACCCATTAGCCATAACCTTGAAGGGCACAAATCAGAGAAATTCCTGCAATTTTTAAAAATAAACGTACAAGCTGCAAAGTCGCTCATTTTCACCGCTGCGGACTGCGACACAATAAATCAAGCAGAAAAAAAGGTTCCAGTATTGACCCTACTAACTCTACGAACTCTCCTCGTTATTTGCCCTTCTGTTGCCGGGTACATTTTCACCCTGTCTTTGTCGAAGGAGCTTCAGCAACCGGGGCCCGTACAAACAATGTTGCTGTGTTAGGCGGCGTGCCCTTTAACAATCTCTCCACATTTTGATACTTTTAGGGTAAATAACCCTGTTCTCAGATTATCTAGGGCGCCCTTGGCCAACATGCAGGATCAGATTATAGAACTGGAGCTCACTGCACAAAGCGGTCTCATTGGCTGTGGGGCACTCACTCTATCTGCTGAGGCACATTGATACTACTAAGGTGGCCACAAAGGTCCTCCATCTGTAATACAGAATGCACACATGCTGCCTACATTCAGATTAGGGTGTTTCCCCTCTGCCAATGGAGTTTGACCCCGTGGAAAAGAGGAAAGACCCTTTGCCCTGTCCACGCTCCATTTTCCTCAAGCATGTTCATGGGCCATGTGGACCAGAGGGGGACACCATGAATGTGTACCAACCAGGAAACCATAAAGGAGAGGGCACAGATGGACTCTCCCAGGCGTGCAACGCCCATTGGGCTCCAAGGGCTTCAGCACTCCCCCGTGTGGCGCAGCCCCGGCTGAGACAGCTTCCCGGGCACAAACGCACCCGAGTACTTCACAGGTCATTAAAAGACAATTTGCTTGTTAATATGGCTTTCTTGTTTGTCCACCCGTTCTTAGAGCCCCCGCATCTTCACGCTTCCTATTTCTGGAAGAATTAGCACCACCAAAGTTTTTTCTTAGCACCCTCCCCCCTCACACAAAAAAAATGCCAGAGCTCTCGTCAGGAGGCCACTGCAGCTTGCAACACACACTGTCCCTGCTATGCTGCTAGTGATAGTAACAAAATGCAAAAAAGAACAATTGATGGACAGAATACAGAGCAATGACATACATTCACCCCAGTAGAGAGATCTGGGCCTAAATCCATCGTTTTTTTTCTCACCATGCCATTCCAGTTTGGACCCAGCCATATGCAAATCAGTCTTGACCCTGCGCCCAATGGGAACAGTCCAGCCCGAACTGCCAAGCCAGGTCCTCCCTGAACTGGAAACAAGTATCCTAGGACCGCTTTCAGGCTTTCAGCACTCATCAGCCAGGATAGCTTGACAGTGGCATGGAGAGCACAGGACCCACGTCTGAGCATATCCATCCCACTCGGGTTGACAAATGCAAACAAGCATTGGCATAGCCAATAGGTCTCACTTTTGGGACTTTATAAGTGTTTAGTCAGAGATAATGGCAATATTTTTTAAGTATGTTGTAGAGCAATGTAGCTGCTGTACGAGAAGCACATATTTGCGAGCACAATAATGAGGAGCCTGGAGACAAGCACACCAGCAAAAGAGCATCGCAGAGTGCGGCTAAGAGGAGAAGAGCAGTACACGAGAAATCTGGAAAACAAATGCACTTTTGAGGAGTATTTAAAAGTAAAAAATGAGAAAGTAATGCTTCAAAAGTGAGCAGTGGAAGGACATAAGTATTGCGTCCATGATCCAAGGGTGGGACAAACCCATCAAGAGTAGGGAAACCTATGACAACTGACCAATAAGCAACAAGAAAATGAGAGTGGCAATGAAACCAACCAATGGTAAGCAACAAGCAGCCATTAAACCCACTGTTCATAAATAAAATATCAATTTGAGAACGGTCTATAGCCAAGTAGAGATTCAGGAACTGCCAAACAATATTGATGTATATATCTATATAAAAAAACACAGATCGATATTATGGCAATGGCATCCAACAGTATGTAGACTCACCACCCAAGAAGTTATTTAATTATTCAATTTATTATTCAAAAATTGGTATAAATATTCTATCTTTTTATAGAACTTTTATTGATCTTTTTTTCATTTGTGTATTCATTTCTAATGTGACTGATTTACAATTCATGAACATAAAGATTTAAAAACACATGACAGTCAAACAATAAGCATGAGACATGACAAATGATGGAGGCAATGCGGCAGGGTAGTTCACAACGCGCGTTTCGGCCAAATAGCCTTCCTCAGGTGACCGTCTATTGCAAGGGAACAAAGTATCCAAACCATTCAACGAAAAAGAAAGAGAACATTTGAAGGGCTGCCAAGTATTAGCCCGCTTTTTGTCCAGATGAAACTAATGTAATAGCTTAAAAACGGGCTCAGTGTGTATCCCATGTAGGCTCAAACAGAGATTCAATATGGGGTGAATTTAACACCACGTAAGGTCGAAGTATCACGGATGGCGGTTTGCATCCAGCCATCCGTGATACTTTGATCTTACGTGGTGTTCTACACATACTGAGAGCCATATCCTGAGACCGTCCTCCTCCTTCATGAATATTGAACATGAAGCACCATCTGAATCCTAACTCTCGGCTCCCTGTTAGTCGTATTGTTTAGTTACAGGTTAAAAGATTTCTCTACTATTTCAACACATATCAGTGCTTGAATCGTCTGTCTTCGTATTAAATTCACCCCATATAGAATCTCTGTTTGAGCCTACACGGGATACACACTGAGCCTGTTTCTAAGCTATTAGAATCTCTAGCTGTGTCACCCACAACATTGCCGGTGGCTGCAATTACGCTACAGACAACTCCCGTTTTTACGGTACTACGACTACTAGCATATCTTGTTAGGGCCTTAACCACCATGCCCAGTCTTATTTAACATTAGTTTAATCTGGACAAAAAGCGGGCTAATACTTGGCAGCCCTTCAAATGTTCTCTTTCTTTTTCGTTGAATGGTTTGGATACTTTGTTCCCTTGCAATAGACGGTCACCTGAGGAAGGCTATTTGGCCGAAACGCGCGTTGTGAACTACCCTGCCGCATTGCCTCCATCATTTGTCATGTCTCATGCTTATTGTTTGTCTGTCATGTGTTTTTAAATCTTTATGTTCATGAATTGTAAATCAGTCATATTAGAAATGAATACACAAATGAAAAAAAGATTTAAAAAGTGCTATAAAAAGATAAAATATTTATACCAATTTTTGAATAATAAATTGAATAATTCAATAACTTCTTGGGTGGTGAATCTACATACTGTTGGATGCCATTACTATAATATCGATCTGTGTTTTTTTATATATCTATCAATATTGTTTGGCAGTTCCTGAATCTCTACTTGGCTATAGACCGTTCTCAAATTAACTTTGTTTCCCTATGTATAGCAAGTGTATTATTAATATATAGGAGTCCCCTTTTTCCCAAATCATAAATAAAATATCTGCATGAGACATAAAAATGAAATTCAGACTAAAACCTTACATTGCAACTATAGTGTTGTAATCACCCAACACTGGTAATAGCAAATTTTTAGCAAAACCCTTAATAGGTAATGTACATGCAGAAAGGTAGAGGCAACGGAATTACATGGTATCAGTGGTAATTGTTGTCAAGTACAATCTATAAACCGAGATACGTATCTTTCATTATGACCACAAAGAAGTTAGCCAGAATGTGTGAATAAGCAACATTAGCATTGTTTTTTGATTGTTCAGGGGGAAGATGGCGGCCGGCTGAAGGCGCTGGTCGTGAGCTCCGCTAGAAGTCTCCAGGTAAACGCTGCATATGCTTCCCGATTAACGGAAATCTTACAGTGAACGTACTATTACTATTGATTAAATGCGTCTCTGAGTACGGAAGGTGAAATAACGAACAACAACAATTTCATGTAGCTCATCAAAATCTTTCTGCTACTCGCTACTCCGCTAAATTCTCTACCCGTCATCTCGCCACCAATAACCCTCGATAACCCCCGTTACCTGTTTCAAAAGTGAGTCGAAGTGCGCAGCCGAAGGTGGAGCCGAAGGTGGAGAGACGCGATGCGAGGTATTTTTCCGCGTTTCTTTTATGGGGTAGAGCCGCGTGTGCTGTAGAAGAAACACATGACAGGCTGGTCTACAAACGCAGTGCAAAGTCCGGTCCCGGTCCCGGTCCCGGCTCAGGCTCAGGCACTCCCAGCAGCCGATCCGTTAGGCGGGCTGTGGGAGAGGGCTCGAGAAGCCGCTAGGGAAGGTAGGAGGAAACTCCTGAAAACTGGTTTCTTCTTCCGGGGCAAGAGTGGAGGAGGCAGCGGGAGCTGCAGAGAACAAGATCGCGCTGTTCCAGCTACAACAGTAAACAGCTACACGGACTGCACAGAGGGGACAGGAGCCGAAGCAAAGCATAGAAAGGGAGAAATACGAGACAAGGGACAAGAAATTTCCTGTGTGGGGGGTAGGGTGATCTGGGCAAATATTAACTCGGAAAACCTCATCCAAAGGTCTGCATGTGATATAAACTGTAACAAAGGATACTGTGGCAGAGAGAGTGAAACAAAGGCAAAAAAGTCAATATATATCTGCTGGATGAATGAAAAAATAAACGAAAGTCTCTGTCCCATTGCAGCTGAACTAGAATTAGAAAGTCAAGAAAATACAGACCTACTAGTTAAAAGCTCTGGAAATATTCACAAATATCACACTGTTTCAACACGAGGAGAAAGTGAGAGTAGTAAAAACAAAAAGGAGGAAACCCTTTCTAACACCAACTATTTCACAAGATCCAGAGCAAGGAAGGGAACAGGAAACCTTCCTCCTGTGCAAGAAGGCTCAGAAGAGGGGGTAAGAAAATCAGCATACTGTCTCAGGAATCAAAGCTTAAGTAAACAGAGCCTATTGAAACCAATAAAGAAAAAGTGCATGACCCCCAGAACTACTAAAAAATCCGTGAAAATCCCCCCACGTTTAGAGGAATTGACGGAGAGTATAAAAAGCAGAGGATCAAGGAAATCCAAAGACAAGAAAATAAAGATTACTCCTTCATTGAGGTCATACTTTAAAATACAACAAGTGGTGCAAGTGAGAGGAGGAAACCACGGTCAGGTAAATAATACGACCGACACAACAAACACAAAAAGTACACTGGATATATCTCCTGTACAGTCTTCGAGTATAACAGCAGGTATTCGGAGTACCAATCACATGTATGAAAAAGAAGTGGAAGAACCTGCAGACATGGAAGTGTTAATAGGAGGAAATACGCAGTCGACGTCCCCTCCTGACCCATTTTCAAGTACGACTTCTTCAATGAAACAACCTTCATTACTAAATCTGTCATCTCATTCAGGTCCTTTAGCTCAAGCAAGCACGAGCGCCACACCACAAATTGAAATCGTAAATCAAGAGTCCCAAGAGACCTCCGAAGAGGAGCCGGAGCAAGAACTTATAGACAAAGGTGAGAAAGGAAACTTTTTAGAACTGTGTTTGGATAAAATGATGGAAAAAATAATGGGGGAAATGAGAGAAAAATTTGTAATTTCTGAAACAAACCAGAACAGAATACAAGAAGCGGTAGAAAGTTTAGACCAGAAAATAAATGACTTAGGGGTCAGAGTCACAGCAGTAGAGAACGAGTTGGGCTCCCTAAGTAAAAGAGTGGACAATACCCAAAGAGAGATAAGACACTTAAAGGACAACAATAAAATAGTCAAGGAGAAACTTGAATCTCTGGAAAACCAAGGAAGAAGAAATAATATTCGCGTCTTGAACGTCCCTGAGAACTCAGAGGGAACGGATATCAAGGCTTATGTAATATCTCTACTAGAAGAATTCCTGCCTTGGACAAAAGACTGTGATTTAGCGGAGGACATCCAACGAGTCCATAGAGACCCCTTCAGGAAGAGCAAAGAAAAGAAAACTCCGAGGAAAATCTTGGTAAATTTTAGAACATACTCTCTGAAAGAAAAAATATTGAGTGAGGGTCTAAAAACCGGGAGCTTCAACAAAATGAACAGGTCATTTCGCATCAGATCAGATATTTGCAAAATTACGCAAGATCGGCAATGGGAATTGGGGCAATATATGCAGGAGCTAAAAGCACTTGGAGCGAGCGTACAACTAAAATTCCCCGCCTCCCTTAGAATAATGTGGCGAAATAAAATGCATAACCTAAGGGACCCTAAGGAGGTAGAGAACCTCATTCAGTTAATAAAAGACCAAATTGAAATTGACAGACTAAATAAGGAATAAGTTATCAAACCAAGAGGTGAAGGAACAAAACTTGATACACTTGATATATTATAAACAATAATGAATTAAAAAGTTCTCAGAGGCAAAGAAAACAGACAATAGAACATATATGGGGAAAAGCAATCACTAAATTAAACCAAAAGAAGAAACTACCTGGAGTAAACGGAGCACGAATCCTGGGTGAAACAACACCTGAAAAAAGAAAAGAGGAGGCTTCCCCTGGGAGGGAACCCAAAGTAACTCACAAAATGCAGGACTGTAAATACACACGGGTGGGGAGCAAAGTAGGGAAAAACGAAAAAAATAATCCTCAAAATTGGAATATAAAAAGATTGGCAAGGGGGTTAAGTGCTGCCACAAAAGTAAAAACAACTTAAAATGGCAAAAGAGAGATCAATAAAAATTCTAACATGGAATGTTAATGGGCTTAGAACTCCTTCAAGAAGAAGAAGAATCATGGAATATCTCAAAGAAATAGAAAGTGAAATTATTATCCTTCAAGAAACTCATTTAACAAAGGCAGAATGGTCCCAATTAGCAAAAAACCTAAACTGGATTGGAGCAAGCATACACACAACGCAAGAGTGTAATACAAAGGGGGTAGTAATTATTATAAAGAAATCTCTCAACGCTAAAATAGAAGTTGACAAAGTCGACAGCAAAGGCAGATGGGCAATTGCCAAAGTCAGAATTGAAGAACGTATTCTCACTATTGTGGGGCACTATGGCCCCAATAGGGACGACGCTGAGCCACTCAAAAAACTTTATTCTGAACTCTTAACATACCCAGCTCCAATCATTATGGGAGGGGATTTTAATCTCATAGGAGATCCTAAAATAGATAGATTCCCACCAACAAAACAATGGAATCTACCGAAGATGAGGGAGTGGCTAGGGATCTATAAAAAAGATGTATTGCTAGAAGACATGTGGAAATTAAAAGGAATAAAAAACTACCCATACACCTTACACAATAAAAAATTAGGACATAAATCAAGAATAGATTTCTTTCTACTAAACAAAAATTTGCGAGATAAAGTTAAAAGTATTGAACACTTACCCGCACACCTATCGGACCACTCTGCAGTACAGTTAAATATAACACTTCCGAATCCTCAAATGCCTAGCAGGTGGACTGTTGACCGTACAACTCTTAGGGACGAGCGATGCGTGGAGGAACTTATAACAACTACCCGACAATATTTTCAAGAAAATGCAACTAGTACTTCAAAAAGAATGACATGGGATGCTTACAAAGCGGTAATAAGAGGAAAACTGCTTAGCCTGGGTGCTTATAAACACAAAACAAAAAAACAGGAAATCATGAAAATGGAAACAGAAATCAAAGAAGATGAACTACAATTAGAATGTGATATCCCGCAAGAACAAAAGGAAAAATTGGAAGAAAGACTTCGTAACTCAAAAGAGAATCTGACAATTTATTTAGAGAATATAGTCAAAGAGAAATGGGAGAGCAGTAAATTAGCAAATCATGAGTATGGTGAAGGATGTGGAAAATTCCTAGCTTGGAAAATGAAAACAGATCAGTCCAGAAATAATATACTAAACATATACAGCCAAGATCAATCAATTATTTTCGCAGATGATGCCTCAATAAGGAAGGAATTCTTTAATTTTTTTACCTCAATATATAAGGAAGACACAAACCCAACAGAAGAAGAAATTAAAAGCTATCTTGAAAAGATTCAACTCCTGTGTCTGACTGAAAAAGAAGCGGAATCTGTGAACTCAGAAATAACAGCAGAAGAAGTAAGGAGCGCTATAAGTCATCTAAAGAAAGGAAAAGCTGCAGGCCCAGATGCGTTGCCCAATGAATTTTATATCGCATTGAAAGAAACAATAATTGAACATTTAACTGAAACGATGAACAAGACATATTTGGAACATGAAAAGATCCCAGACTCATGGAACGATGCTACAATAAGCATATTACTAAAACCAGGAAAAAATCCAAAGAACTGCGCATCATATAGGCCAATATCGCTACTAAATTGCGATTATAAGATTTTTATGAACATAATAGCAAAAAGAGTGTCTAAGGTTATGGCCAAATTAATTGATACGGACCAAAAGGGTTTTATAAAGGGAAGACAGATACAAGAAATTACACATGAATTAGTAGCAACAATTAACATAGCTGCACAGGAAAAGCTTCCCCTTACACTTATCACATATGATGCTGCTAAAGCCTTCGACCGTGTCAACTGGGCTTTTCTAAATAAAAGCATAGAGAAAAGCAAGCTCGGGATTAACTTTATTCACATGGTAAGTGAAATATATTCGAGCCCAAGAGCGAAGGTAACTGTTAATGGCAATCTTACGGAAAATATTGAGATCCAGAGAGGCACACGACAGGGATGTCCTTTATCTCCACTACTTTTTAATTTATATATTGAACCCCTGGCATGCTCTATCAGAAATAATACTAATATCACACCTTTCAGATATTCACATTGGACAAGGAAAGTAGCACTCTACGCAGATGACCTAATGGTGTTCACGGACAACTATAATTTCTCCAAGCTGGCGATTGATGAAGAAATGAACAAATTCGGTAACGTTTCAGGATACCTAATAAATATCGACAAAACGGAGGTAATGAGGTGGAACTCACAATTAACTTCACCTCTCTTGAAGGATAAAATAAAATACTTAGGAATCACAATAACACAAGACCTTGGAAAACTAGCAGAAACAAACCTTAGCCTAGTTATGAACGAAACGAAAAAGCTCCTTAAAATCTGGTCAGGCTTACCATTAAGCTTTTTAGGTAAATCCAATATAATTAAAATGTCAATTATTCCAAAATTCACTTATCTTTTCAATAACATTCCATTAGAATTTAAAAAGGAAGCCCTGAAAAAAAGACAAGGAGAAATATCCAGCTTTATTTGGTCATCAAAGAGTACAAGAATCTCATGGAATAAACTCAGGAGAAAGAAGGAACAAGGGGGTATAGCAAGTCCGGATATATATGAATATTACAGATCCTTCTAATTTAAAAATGTCAGAGTTTTACTAAAAGCACACCAAGCATATCCAACATACTTGCAACACTTGACAAATGGTGAAGATCACTTCCTCTTCAAGTTAGGCCATCCGAAATTTTTCAAAAAGGTTAAATTAAAGGTTCTGAACAATGCCGTTAAGATCTGGAATCAAATAAGATCTGTCACACATATTCCATATTATAGTAATATGGCTCCAATATGGGACTCCCCAGGCACTCCTGACTGCTTAAAAGACTCTTTATCAAACCCACTTAGGCAAGCTGGAATTGAAAAATGGGGACAACTTCTATCTGGAAACTCTTTGTTATCATGGAAACATTTACAAACAATTACAGATCGTAAAATCTCGAAGTTTAAATATTATCAACTGAGCAGCTGGGTAAGCACCATTCCAAAGGGAGCCTCAGATCCGGAAAACCTAGAACCAGAGATGATGAGTGAAACGACATTAAAAAAAGAAGTATCAAAATGGTATTGGGCATTAATTGAAACAGAAAAAGAAGACCCAACAATTGCTGAAAAAATATGGAAGAAAGACTTACAAAATGAAGTTTCAGACCTTTGTCAAATCTGGAAAAAATCAGTAGAAAAATGTTGGTCATGTGTAAAGGCCGCTCCACTAAAAAGGAATCACCTTTTCTCTATACATAGAGCGTATTGGACCCCAAAAAAATGATCAAAATTCAAAGGAGCTACAGTTAAATCGTGCAGCAAATGCGGAGAGGAAAAAGCAGATGATATACATATGTTTGGTGGGTGCCCTTCGCTCACACAATACTGGCAAGAAATTGGTAAGACTCTAACTGCAATACTGGCAACACCGATAACTGTGAGTATTATTTTAATTATTTTTGGGATACACTGTACTACTCAACCTAATCAGATTAAGTTAGATAAACATCAAGAAAATTTACTATTTGTTATGATCCTTTTAGCACGTAGAGAGATATGTATTAATTGGACAAAACCATTTCCTCCAACACATGAAAGCTGGTTAAATACTACAATAAGAATTAGTAATTTAGATAGAAAAGGGAAACAATTCAAAAAGATGAAATACTGGGAGATCCTGGAAAATTACATCGAATCTAGACAATAATCTATAACCTCTCCTTACCAGAGGTCCCTTTGCTTGTTTCTCTTTCTTTTTCTTTTCTTTTTTTTTTCCTTTCTGATTCCAATGATTAAGCGGTCAATAATTCCTGGCATGACTTGAAGTCTGTCAAATATCCAAAGGGTCAGAGATCTTCCGAAACAAAGGAATTATTGAGTAAGATGGAGGTGTGGGGAGGAGAACTGATCAGATCAAGAACGAGGCATACCCCTTGTACCCCCGATAGACGATCAGGGGCAGCCTTTGTGAAACATCTTGTTCGGATACGGGTGGTCTCCCGAACGCCTCTCTTTCTTTTTGCATAACCCGCAATATGAGGATAAAAAAAAAAAAAAAACCATTAGCATTGTTTGTTACAAGACTCCAGGATTTAGTTATGAGAAGCTCAGAGTCACTGAGTACAGCTGAGCTGCTCGACAAGTATTCTGAATATTTACTCTGGTATTGTATGCAGGGCATGGGAGAGGATTAAATAGCCTCAAGTGACGTGTGGCCCAAACGTGTTCGAGTTTATGACAAAAGGAGTCGACTGCCTGCTACTAAAAAACAAGAATGATAGAAGAGTTGAGGCCAGAAAGTAAACTTAAAGACGTGAGGTACAATACATAGAACACAATAAGAAAAAGAAGCAGAGGAATGCATAGAGAAATAAGACACAGAGCTTAGTAGAGGAAGAACGCCATGAGAGAAAATACAATGAAAGAAACGGGGAAAAAGAAGATTGCCAAAAGATAAATAGCAGACAAATACACAGACACACAAAAAGGCAAACGGGAAACAGAAGTGAGGCACAGTACATAGAACAAAATATAAAAAAGAAGCAGACGAATGCACAGAGAAATAAGACTCAGAGCTTAGTAGAGGAAGAACGCCATGAGAGAAAATGCACAGAAAGAAACAGGGAAAAAGAAGATTGCCAAAAGATAAATAGCAGACGAATACACAGACAAATAAAGGCAAATTGGAAACAGAAAAGTGGAAAAACTGGACATCCAGAACATATATTTAACAAGTGATTGGCTTTGCTAATCAGCTCTGTGTGGAAAAAAAGGATCGGGATCTTGTTCGCGATATATAAAACTTCATAAATAAATAAATGGGAGAAGGGAGGGTTTCAGCCCTCATCAGCCAGGATAGCTTGACTCCCGTGGCATGGAGAGCACGGGAACCACCTTTGGGCATGCCCGTCAAACTAGGGGTGACAAATGCAAAAAAGAGCAATTGATGGACAGAATGCAGAACAATGTCATACATTCACCACAGTACAGAGATCTGGGCCTAAAGCTAGCGATAGTAACAACACAGCTACTAATCATCACACTCCTAAAAGTGCAACAAGTCGGCCTATTTCAGGCCCTCAAAGCTATAAGAATGGCTTGGGCGGCAGGAAATAGTCATTTTAATGTATATTGAATTAATAATTAACTGTTGTTGTGCTCCTCCCTAAATTAACCAAACAGTGCCACTTTGTGCAGACTGCCACAAGCACCGGTGTTGACAATTAGGTGCCACTGCCAAGCACTGGAAACCACTGACTCAAATTAAGCACTGGACTCTCTATGGTCCCACTCATATTAGGCACACTAACACTCAAGGTCACACAATGCGCACCCCAGTGTGGGATGGGTTCTATTGCTACGTTCCAAAGGGAAGCCTGGTTGCGGTTCAGACAGTGTTTGTGCACACTATGAGGTTGGGAGTTCTCTGAGATTGCACCCAATCACATGGGATTTTTATGGTCCTCCTCAAGAGCTGAGAAGACCCCAAGCACACAGACGCAAGCTCAAAGCCTCTGCTGTGCATTCTTTAGTACAGACATTGGCAGTGCTTGTGAATGCCTCCGCAAGGTAATATGGATGAGCTTCAAGGGTCCACTCTATGTGAAACATTTCTTACGATAAGGCAATATTCCAAGAAAATCAGAAAAGGGCTGGAGAGATTTGGTCACAGGATCCTTACTTGCTGTCTATATTAGGTCGAAATCTCTAGAAACTAAGAGCAGCATTTATTTCTTGTTGTTTTGTACTTCAGATATGGAGCCAACCAGATAACAAGCGAGAATATGTACATTGACAGAAATGAGTATATGCTATGGATTTCTTTTCTGACTAGTAAGCAGCTGCACACATTTTTGTTGCCCTGGGTAGAGTGATATGTTGTTAGCTGGGCACTTTCAACAGTGTACTGCAGGTGTGGTACCAGAATATTGTAGGCAGAATATCGTCTGCCATAAATATTTTGTCCTTAATCTCGCTTACGATAAAAGTACCCCAAAGGAGTTCATAATAGAAAATCCACACCCAATGAGGGGATATTTTTGTATGCAATATTTATGACACAATATTTACGTCAGATTTTTCTTTTCTAGATGATATACTGACATAGAACCATTCTATGACCAACAGAATAGTGGACCAGGAAATCCATTAGCACAGATGGCACTTTCAGCCTGATTCATCAATCTCCCGTTTTGCGAGGCCCTAATAGCGAATTATAGCGATTCGCTATTAAGGACTCGCAAAACGGGATTCATGTAGGATTAGCAAAATTAATTGCGATTCCTACTGATTCCTTATTTGCGATTAGCAAATTGCTAATCGCAAATAAGGAAAAACTCCCCATTCATTCCTATGGGCCAAAAGGCCCATAGGAATGAATGGGGAGTATTCCTTATTTGCGATTAGCAATTTGCTAATCGCAAATAAGATTGCGATTTGAAGGGTGCCAGGGGTGTCCAAAGGACACCCTGTAGCACCCCTCAAATGCACATTTGAACAGGTGTTGCGCACACACATGTCCTGAGGACATGTGTGTGTGTAACATGCAAAAGAAAAAAATGCACTAAAGTGCTTTTTACTCTTTTTTCGCAATTTACCACCAAGTCAGACTTGGTGGTAAATTGCGACCAAATATTGCGAATTCGCAATTTCCAATTGGTTGATGAATTGGATTTAAGGAATCTCTATTAGAGATTCCTTAAATCCAATTCCTCGCAAATATGCGATTTCGGTAATAGCGATTTTTGCATTTGGGATGATGAATCCCAAATGCAAAAATCGCACTCGCAAACGGCCAGATTCTCAGAATCTGGCCATTTGCGAGCGCAATTCATGTTGATGAATATGGCCGTATATTCCAAACACTGAGTGATCAAGATGTCCCGGTTCTGTGATGAAGGTCAATGGCATTCCCGTCACGTTTTCTGCATTCCTCTTATCCTAGTTGGATATCACTATCAAATTCTAGTTTGATGTAAATCTATACTCTCCAACCATACCTGTGTCTTACAGTCTCAGGCATGGTTCTAAACAGGAATGGGTGATCATTTTATTTCTTTGGGGTTGTGAAAGTTTGAATAACATAACCAGTCTTATGTACTGTGAGGACAGAATGGGCCGGACAGTGCTGTTTATGTTATTCCAATGGTTTTGTAAATTTGATTTGCAGCGTGTAAGACTGGCAAGAGTTCAAATTTTAGCCAAGCCAAGACTATTCCTGTGGAAAGTTGTAATATCTCTGTGGGCATCTTACTGAGGGGCTACAGCGGATCCCAAAATCTAGAAATATTGTTATCATCCTAGTAGGCCTAAAGTGCTTTATAATGTCCCACTGCCATTGTGACAGTGAACTCTGCCTTTTGAGATTGTTTTGCTCACTAGAGAGTGTCTGAACCTTGACTTTGCCTGTATGAGCTGGACCAGGAGAACCAACCGTCAATGTGCGGCAGAAAGTTGACCCCACCCTCATAGCTGTGCCGTTGATGCATCAACTTTCCAAGCGCTACTAACATTAGAACACTAAAAAATTTGTGCCATTAAGGTAGGCACTAGTTTCGGGATACTCTTGAGTCAGCACGGGGAGCACCTATTGTTTTTGGTTTGTATGTCAGAATATGAAGAACAAAAATATTGTGGGGCTAAAATATGGAGATTTCCATATCAAGGACCAAAATATTGCTAAAGTAAGTTCATTTTCGTTAGTATAGATTTAAGATATTTTGGGCCACATGCATCAATGTAAGGTTTTGCGATTCCTTATTTGGGAAAAATAGGGAATCGCAAATAAGGAATCGCAAAACGGGATGCATCACTTTAATCGCATAATTTTTGCGATTTGGTAAAAATCGCAATTTTTACCGAATCGCAAATATTATGCGAATTCGAATTTGCGATTTCGCAATTCCCATTGAGTCCTATGGGCCAAAAGGCCCATAGGAATCAATGGGAAGGCATTGACATTTTGCGAATTTTAATTAGCGATTCGCAAAATGTTAATGCATTTCATGGGTGCAGGGGGGGGTCCAAAGGACCCCCCCCCTGCACCCCTGAAATGTATTTTAAAGTTCATGTTTCACACACACATGTTCTAAGGACATGTGTGTCTGTAACATGACAGTGTTTAAAATGCTAATTTGAGCATTTTAATAGTTTTTCGCAAATTACCATGAGGTTCACCCTCATTTATTTATTTATTTATTTATTGTGACTTGTATAGCGCACTATAACCCAGGGGTCTCTAAGCGCTTTGTTAGGATCAGCTAGACAATAAAAAGATGCATCAGATTACATTTGGCGGCCACCCCACGCTTGCTGGAAGAGCGCCATTTTTAATTTCTTGCGAAAGGGCATTAGTTTCTTTTCATTACGGAGTTCCAGCGGTAGTTTATTCCACATAGCTGGCAAAGTATGTGAGAAGGCACGCCCACCCACCGTGGTCAATCTACAGCGTGGCTGAACCAGATAGATGGAATCAGCAGATCTGAGCACCCTCCCTGGCTTGTAAAGGGACAGGCGAGATTTCAGATAGGTGGGTGCTCTGCCATGAATCGCTTTGTGTACAATGCAGAGCCCCTTGAACATTAGCCTCTGCCTAACTGGCAACCAATGGAGTTCCCGCAGGAGGGGGGATGCCTGGGTACTCCTTGGTTTCTTAAAAATGAGCCTAGCAGCATCATTCATGACCGTCTGCATTCTGTTTAAGAGGCCCTGTGGGAGTCCTATATACAATGAATTGCCATAGTCCAGCCTGGCCAAAATCATTGCAGAAACCGCGCTCCTTAGAGTGGAAAAAGAGAGCAGTGGGGAGACTTTCCTAAGTTGGCGAAGGAGGCCGACGCAACAGCCCACCACAGCTGTGACTTGCTTTTTCATGGACAGCTTACTGTCCACTTGGATGCCCAGGCTCTTAACCACCTCCTCCGGTTCAGGAGGCATGCCCAACTCCCCAGGCCAGAAACGATCACACCAAGGGTTGCCAGCGATGGTAATCGGCAACACCTCGGTTTTGTCCGGGTTGATTTTTAGGGAGTTGCCGGACATCCAGTTAGCTGTGCTTCTCAGAATGTTTTGCAGTCTGGTAAAGGCATTCTGGCTATCCTCCAGCTGGATGATAATCTGGGTGTCGTCTGCGTAGTTATATACCTGACAGTCCATTTGATTAAGCATGCGAATCAAAGGCTGTAGGTATATGTTGAACAATGGTAATTTGCACCCCTTAATTGCGAATTCGCAATTTTAAAAGCAATCATGCATTGCTTTTAAGGAATCGCAAATTTGCGATTCCTTAAAAGCAATCGCATTTTTGGAATTCGCTAAAAATAGCGATTTTCCAAAAAATGTTTGATGCATCTCAAAAACCTATTTAGGACTCGCAAAAGGCCGGAATTTACCGATTCGCACCGTTTGCACTTCCTAAATAGGTTGATGCATGTGCCCCTTTACTCTTTATCTATGTGTCTTGAAAATATATTTTGTCAAGGGGCACATAAGCAAAGTTAAAAATATAGCACACCTTTGCTTATTCTCTTTATTTCGATAAGTTTTATTGAAGGTTATATATAAAAAACAGAATACAGGAGAAATTTTTAAAAGAGCAATAACATTGTGAATTACATGGCGTGGTGAATGTGTACATAGCAATGGTCGATACATGGTTATCGTACATAGAGCAGTTGAACTCGAGTACATGTTATACTTTACAAATGGGGTGTTACAAAATGAATAAATATAAAGATCCAGTGATAAATCACAAGTTGAAAGAGCAAGAGTCAAGCAGAGAAGGTAGAGAGGGTAAGAGATGAGCAGTGAGGGAGAGAGAAATGACTAAAGAATAAAAAAGATCACCAAGTGTGGATCGGGAATAAAGGGTGGGGTATTGCCCATGTGATACAGAGCAACTTGGATATATTTAGTGTATTGAAGGGGTTTGCATGAATTTGTCCAAGGACACACATCATTTCTGCGATATGATGGGGTTGATTGGAAAGGTAGCTTGTGAGTTGAGTGTGCTTCTAAGGGAGATTACCACACCCACCGGATATGGAATGATAAATGATGTAATGATTTGCATTCAATCAGAATGACTTTGATCGCGATAGTGAGTAGTATATCAAAAAGAGCAAAATCAGCTGCCGATAAGTTAAGGGCAGTTGGAGCGGCAAGTGGGCCAAGCCCAACTGTAAGAAAGTCCAGCGCAATTGGTGTATTGAAGATATTGATAAGTAACTTGCACCTGGATTTTGTTCCTGTAGGATGTAATCCATTTGGAAGTAAAAACGTGTTGAATAGTGCCTTTCGAATCTTTGCACGTCCAGCACGTACGTGTATAGTAGGTTTCATATGATTAGTTTATCTGGTGACCAGTAGAGTAAGTGTTGCAAAAGGTTTAGTTCGAGTAAGTGAAGGGAATATTTTTGGGGGGAGTGCACATGAATACATTTTAGTCCAAGTAAAAAAGTGGAGTTCTGTCAATGTTCTGAAAGTTTTTAGTCTGAATGGGGTTAGGTGAGGTATTTTTCTTGGTGCCCAGTCTTTTATATATCCTTTAAGCTTTCTGACCTACACGTAGCCAATGTGGCAGGGTCGTTAGTAGCACAGGTTCGGCAGAGGACCTAATTTGTAGATTTTCACTTTGATGTGCAAGAAATTATCACCCTCCGTGTTCGGAAGGGAAAATTTGGCTTGAAGGTTAACAAAAGTGTGAGAAGGTGGCCTGATATGCAGTGCTCACTATTCTAGTGAACACTATGTATCAGTCCAGCAACCCTTATTGATGATTGGTTGTAAGTCAACCTTATAGACCAGCTATCCTAGTAGCGTGGATACGAGCAGTCTAAGGCTAAAGACTCGAGAGGGCGTGTTAAGCCAGCTGTTTACCACACATATACCCCTTGAATACCCAGTGAAAGGACACCACACAAGTGTTATGAAAATAAACAGTTATTTATTAAGTATCACAACAGCCCTGTACTCTTTATGAGGACAGGGTACTAAGCACAAACCAAAACTCTTACAAAAATACTTAAGTTAGCACAGTACATACAAATGCCCGAGGGGCACGGAAAACCATATACTCTGAAAGTGGAATGTGAAATTACTAGCAGGTAAGTACAGTACTAATAGCTTTTGGAATCGCTAGGACTTGACTAGGGAATCGTTAGATTACTTCTAGGAGGCCTAGGGGACTCGGGTGCAGTGTGTGCACTCTCACGCGAGATGCGGACAAAAGTCTATGGTAGCTAGAAATTGCAAAGTTAGTGTTCTCGGGCGAACCCGACCTGGTAGGGAGAAATCGACAGTGGATCCTGACCCTTAGATAGTGAGGCTATGCTGGGGCACCGAAATGCCGAAGTTACCTAGCCCAGGGGCTGCAGCTGCATAGGTCTGAAAAGACGTCGGGAATCCTCGTAGACGGACCAGGAGCCGGAAGAAGAGATGCTGGCCGGTGACCAGTGTAGAGAGTTCAGTTGGATCCAAGCCTGGATCTTGAAGATAGATGACACCTGAAAGCAGAGGGGACCAAGTTCGAGACTACTAGCCAGTAGTCAGTGGGCACCAGGAGGGCACCGGATGGTAGCCACCTCGACTAGGTGAGTGGGTGACGCTGTACTCGAAGATCTCACGGACCAGGAGGCGTTGTCGGCGACCAGGATGGAGGATCGAGCTGTCCCACGAAGATAGAAGCTGTCGGCGTCGCTGGACCCAGGATTGGGCAACAAGGCCTTGGCAAATTCAAGCCCACGCGGTGGACCTAAAATGGCGTCTGGAGTGGACCAAGAGGGTCCGGGGTGCCTCTCTTGAAGAAGGAAGCAAGGGCCAGCCTGGAGCAACCAGACCAGCAGCAGTGATGTCGTTGGGCGTCGTTCAGAAGGCCACAAGCCAGCTGGCTAGTAGCCAAACAACGCGGTGCACAGCAAACAGCAGAAGGGCCCCACGCAGATCGTGGAGATGCAGGGAGGCTGACCTTGGGTGCTGGAGCTGCGCAGGGTCGGGGCTTCTCGGACCCCAAAGCACTCACCAGTGGAGGACACGGTGGGCTTGCAGTAAAGATGTCGTGCAGTCTTGGCGATCGTCGGTCCCTCGAGGTCTCGTCGCACTCACGGTTCTCAGCTTTGCTGTAGAGGTGAGTAGAGGTCAGAGGTGCCAGGGAAGCCGGGTCTCGTCGAGCTGGGTCGTCGGATTCGTGAAGAAGGACTTGCAGCAGACCGCAGTGTTTCTTAGGATGGTGCCCGCTTGATGCAGGGTGACTACTCCTTAGCCACAAGGGAGAATCTTGATGAAGAAATCGTGAAGTCCTTTCGAAGAAAGTCGTATCTTGATTCCAAAGATGATCTAATTTGAACAGGGGGCCCGCTCCCATCTTTATACTAAAAAAGGGGGCTGACCCGGTGACTAGGTCCTGCCTATGGGTGGGACCAGGAGGGGGGTGGTTACACCCCTCTCCCCTGCCGGACTTCCCCAGGTCAGGGGCTGGTGTGCCCCTGGAACTGGTTCTGACTGGCCTATGCGTAGTGAGCACCGGGGTGCCACTCAGCAGTCACCTTCCTGAAAAGCCCTGCCTACCCAGGATACACAAAACCATGTCTGGGACGGTGCTAGCACCGCCCCGGACAGGAAACCCTTTGTCCAGGCCTCCCTCGCTGGAAGGACTCCCAGCAGCAGGAGGTCAGACTCGTGTCTGTGGTGGCAGCATCCATTTTGTGGAGCTGAGGCTTCAGTTAACTTTAACCGGGGTTCACAGTTACATACATGTCGTGTCCCTCTAGAAGGGTGGAATGCTAACCCCGTCGCCAGAATTGGCGAGGGGTTAGTATTCCAATTTGTATGACACCTTACTCGACATGTTTTGATAAAGCAATACCAAAGATAGCATTTAACCGCGAGGATTATAATGCACTTAAGAGTATATGGTATGCGATATCATGGAACAGCTATTAGGACTTGATTCCGCAAGCTGCAGACAGGCTCAGCTCATGCCAGAGCACCATCTCACACGATTCCAAGCACTCTGCCTTCAGGATTGTCAAGGCCTGCCATAGGAGTGACTGATAGGAATCTGTGTGTCCATTTTAGGGTTAGGTATAGGTATACTACACCTACAGCAAAGGGTGATTACACGACTTTGCCCCAGCTGTCATGCAGCCAGTTGTGTCAAATTTAGGAGGCCAGCCAGGGGTGGCATAATACATGCTGCAGCCCCTGGCAGCCCTGGGTACACCCATGCCCTGAGTTACAGGGTCTGATAGGGTGGCCCAGTACCAATTGGAAATGTACCTAGGGTACATGGAATCCATTTTAAAGAGAGAGCAGTAGGCCTGGGGTCCTGATTGGCAGGGTCCCAGGTCGACTATGTCCAAAACCAGCTAAAACACAGGGCAAAAAAGTTGGGGGCAACCATAGTCAGGATGTACCTTCCTACACAACCCCCCCCCCCCCCAAACGAAAGGAGATAAGGCTATCCTTGTCCAGGTAAGCCTCTATTACCTAAGTGGCCATATAAGGAAGGACCAGCTCTAGCTTGGTTTCCCCCTGTGCCATGGTCCACTAGGCAACCCCTCACCCTAAGGGTATCTGAGGGTCTCCACCATAGGGAATCTCTGTCTCTGGTGTGTCTTGGGAAAGAAGAAGGCTGATGCTGGGATGGAGTACTGAAGTGAGGCTCCTCTACCTTTGGGCTCAACTTCCTCCAATCACCATCCATCATGTGTGCCTTTCTTTCTTTAGCTGAGATGCACTGAGCTCTCAGGGTCAGCCTCTGGCTACCTAAAGCTGGAGGCTGAGTCCCTCTGTTTGGCTTACTGGAGGGACAGGTCAGGTCTGGGGTTTTTAGGCCCCATGTTTGGCTGTGCCCAACAGTGTCCAGCTGTGGGAGTTCCCTAACTACTTTTAAGGGGGATCCCTCAGGAGTCTGTTCTATTTCCACTTGGCTAGGTTTACCAGCTTCAGTGATCCTAATCTGCTGATTAAGGGGTTCTTTTGGACAGGGGGCCCTTTGGGGTCCACCACTGGCCTCCCTGATCTCTTCAGCCCTGGGCTGACTGAGACAGGGTAGAGAGGTGCAGGTTACCTGCTCCAGACTGGGTCCCACCTGGGAAGGGTCCACTGCCATCAGGGGCTCTGCCAGGCTAGGCCTGACTACCTCTGGGGCAGTTCCTTCAACAGGGGTAGAGTCAGTTCCCTGAGGAGGCTGGCTCTCACCTAGTGTCTGGGAGGGGGAAGACTCTTCTTCCTCCTCAATGCTCTCTGTTTGAGTGGAGTGATCCATTGTTTCAGGCTTCACAACCTCACTATCTGTTTGAGTAGAGGCTGAGACCATTTCAACCTTGCCAACCTTTTCAGGAGGGCACTCAGTTTGTGTTTGGGCTGTGACTGTCACAGCCCTCCTATCCTGTTCTGGAAAGTCTGTCTGAGCCTGGGCAGTGGCTACCACTGCCCTTCCAACCTTTTCAGGGAGGACTGGTGCTTGGACTGGGGCTGTAGCTATTACTGCCCCACTAACCTGTCTGGATAGGCCTATCATTCTGGAATGAGTTTCTTGTTCCACCTCAGCCCATGCTGAGAGTTCCAGGTCATTCCCCAGTAAGCAATCTACAGGTAGGTTATCTGTCACTGCCACTCTCATGGGCCCTGTGACATTACCCCAGCTGAGCTTGACTACTGCCATGGGATGCCTTCTCTTCATTCCATGAATGTCTGTCACCTGATAAGTAAAACCAGGGGTCAGTTGAGCAGAGGGGACCAGATGGTCACTCACCATGGTAAGGCTGGCCCCGGTGTCTCTGAATGCCTCAACTTTCTGACCATTCACTAAAACTTCTTGTCTATACTTTCCCAAAATGTGGGGTCCAGTAGTGAAGTTGGCAAACCCCAAGCCAGTCTCCCGGACAAGAGTGTGGTCAGGGAACCTGGCTAGGCCATAGTCCTCCTGATTGCCCAAAGTAATGCCCACCACATTCTTGGGGGCACTCCCACCACCTGGGGGATTACCACTAGTGGTAACAGGAGGTCTGGGAGTGTTACTTGGGGGTATATTTTCCTTATTGCTATTTTTAGGGCACTTGGCATCACTTTTGTAATGGCCCACCTGTTTACAGGTATGGCAATAAGGTTTCTTCTGTTCTGAAGGAGTGTTCTGGGACCCACCACCCTTGTTGGAGTTTTGGGGCCCTTGGGAAGTCTTCTCTGTGGATTTATCCCCACCCTTCTCTTGAGGCTTGGTTGATTCCTTTTTCTGGTCACCACCCTGGTTTTTAGGCCTAACCCTGGTTCTGACCCATTTGTCTGCCCTCTTACCCAATTCCTGTGGAGAGGTCAGATCAGAGTCTACCAGGTGCTGGTGTAATAACTGGTTATGACAATTATTTAAGATTTGCTCCCTCATAATTAGATTGTACAATCCTTTAAAATCAGTAACCTTACTACCCAGTAGCCAGCCTTCAAAAGCCTTAGTGGCACAATCAACAAAGTCAGTCCAATCTTGAGACTGAGTTTTCTGGGTGTCTCTGAACAGCATCCTGTATTGTTCAGTGGTTAAACCAAACCCATCAACCAGTGTATTCTTCAAGATTTTGTAATTGTTAGCATCCTCCACCCTTGTGGTGAGGAGCTTATCTCTACCTTTACCATCAAAGGAGAGCCACAAGATAGCTGCCCACTGACTTTGGGGAACACCCTGCACAGTGCAGGCTCTCTCCAAAGCAGTAATCCATTTGTGGATGTCATCCCCTTCTTTAAAGGGGGGCACTATCTTATTCAGGTGCTTTGTATCAAAACTCCTTTCCCTATTGCTAGGTATATTGCTGCCACCAGTGGGCTGTAGCCCACATAATTTTTTCTCTCTAGCAAGGGCAAGTCTCTCTTTGGCCAGGGCAAGTTCTTCCCTTTCAATCCTCAGTTTGACTGCCCTTTCTTCAGCTTCATACACTCTCCTCTTAGGGGAAGACATCCCTCTGTGAGAAGAGTTGAGAGAGCCATTGGTTCGAAGGGATCTGTTAGAGCCTCTTGATAGAGACCTAACTCGTCCATTCCCAATGTTAAGCTGACCTGAGAGTGGCCCCAGGGGTCCCCCAGTACCAATCTCATGTCTGCTTAAGTTGGACCTGGTTAGTCTTCTGACTTCTACCTGTCCCTTATCTGCCTCATCCCCAGACAACTCATCCTCATCCTCAGCATCATCTGCCTCATGGAGGGGATGGATATCAAAGGGACCCTGTAAGGAGGGCAAACTTCCATCTGGATTAGAAGGGTCTGGGTTACCAGCCCTACTGGCATCATAAGCCTATAAGAGACCAATCAGAAAAGAAGTGGTGGGGTTAGACCCCTGTTTTAGTTTCCTGAGAGTACACACTTGTCTCATCTCATGGAAGCTAAGAGCAGCATATTTTGAAGTAAGGACCTGTGGAGGGTCCACTGACACAAGGGGATACTCAGAGTTTCCTCCTTTGTCTGACATGCTGATTCTAGTGTGGTGTAAGTGATGCACCTACCTACACTATGTGTTTCCCTACTGATCCCTTGCTAAGAGTTGCAGCCAAGGTGTGCTAGGCCTTGAGGAGCTACAACAGCTGGTTCAGTAGAACTCAGAGTATTCTAAGCTTTAGTTATATGTACCTAACAGTACTTATGTGATCTTTCAACAAGATATTCTTAGGATACGTGTGGTAAAACAACAGCAAGCTCAAATCCCAACCGCTGCTCACCAATGTGAGAAGGTGGCCTGATATGCAGTGCTCACTATTCTAGTGAACACTATGTATCAGTCCAGCAACCCTTATTGATGATTGGTTGTAAGTCAACCTTATAGACCAGCTATCCTAGTAGCGTGGATACGAGCAGTCTAAGGCTAAAGACTCGAGAGGGCGTGTTAAGCCAGCTGTTTACCACACATATACCCCTTGAATACCCAGTGAAAGGACACCACACAAGTGTTATGAAAATAAACAGTTATTTATTAAGTATCACAACAGCCCTGTACTCTTTATGAGGACAGGGTACTAAGCACAAACCAAAACTCTTACAAAAATACTTAAGTTAGCACAGTACATACAAATGCCCGAGGGGCACGGAAAACCATATACTCTGAAAGTGGAATGTGAAATTACTAGCAGGTAAGTACAGTACTAATAGCTTTTGGAATCGCTAGGACTTGACTAGGGAATCGTTAGATTACTTCTAGGAGGCCTAGGGGACTCGGGTGCAGTGTGTGCACTCTCACGCGAGATGCGGACAAAAGTCTATGGTAGCTAGAAATTGCAAAGTTAGTGTTCTCGGGCGAACCCGACCTGGTAGGGAGAAAACGACAGTGGATCCTGACCCTTAGATAGTGAGGCTATGCTGGGGCACCGAAATGCCGAAGTTACCTAGCCCAGGGGCTGCAGCTGCATAGGTCTGAAAAGACGTCGGGAATCCTCGTAGACGGACCAGGAGCCGGAAGAAGAGATGCTGGCCGGTGACCAGTGTAGAGAGTTCAGTTGGATCCAAGCCTGGATCTTGAAGATAGATGACACCTGAAAGCAGAGGGGACCAAGTTCGAGACTACTAGCCAGTAGTCAGTGGGCACCAGGAGGGCACCGGATGCTAGCCACCTCGACTAGGTGAGTGGGTGACGCTGTACTCGAAGATCTCACGGACCAGGAGGCGTTGTCGGCGACCAGGATGGAGGATCGAGCTGTCCCACGAAGATAGAAGCTGTCGGCGTCGCTGGACCCAGGATTGGGCAACAAAGCCTTGGCAAATTCAAGCCCACGCGGTGGACCTAAAATGGCGTCTGGAGTGGACCAGGAGGGTCCGGGGTGCCTCTCTTGAAGAAGGAAGCAAGGGCCAGCCTGGAGCAACCAGACCAGCAGCAGTGATGTCGTTGGGCGTCGTTCAGAAGGCCACAAGCCAGCTGGCTAGTAGCCAAACAACGCGGTGCACAGCAAACAGCAGAAGGGCCCCACGCAGATCGTGGAGATGCAGGGAGGCTGACCTTGGGTGCTGGAGCTGCGCAGGGTCGGGGCTTCTCGGACCCCAAAGCACTCACCAGTGGAGGACACGGTGGGCTTGCAGTAAAGATGTCGTGCAGTCTTGGCGATCGTCGGTCCCTCGAGGTCTCGTCGCACTCACGGTTCTCAGCTTTGCTGTAGAGGTGAGTAGAGGTCAGAGGTGCCAGGGAAGCCGGGTCTCGTCGAGCTGGGTCATCGGATTCGTGAAGAAGGACTTGCAGCAGACCGCAGTGTTTCTTAGGATGGTGCCCGCTTGATGCAGGGTGACTACTCCTTAGCCACAAGGGAGAATCTTGATGAAGAAATCGTGAAGTCCTTTCGAAGAAAGTCGTATCTTGATTCCAAAGATGATCTAATTTGAACAGGGGGCCCGCTCCCATCTTTATACTAAAAAAGGGGGCTGACCCGGTGACTAGGTCCTGCCTATGGGTGGGACCAGGAGGGGGGTGGTTACACCCCTCTCCCCTGCCGGACTTCCCCAGGTCAGGGGCTGGTGTGCCCCTGGAACTGGTTCTGACTGGCCTATGCGTAGTGAGCACCGGGGTGCCACTCAGCAGTCACCTTCCTGAAAAGCCCTGCCTACCCAGGATACACAAAACCATGTCTGGGACGGTGCTAGCACCGCCCCGGACAGGAAACCCTTTGTCCAGGCCTCCCTCGCTGGAAGGACTCCCAGCAGCAGGAGGTCAGACTCGTGTCTGTGGTGGCAGCATCCATTTTGTGGAGCTGAGGCTTCAGTTAACTTTAACCGGGGTTCACAGTTACATACATGTCGTGTCCCTCTAGAAGGGTGGAATGCTAACCCCGTCGCCAGAATTGGCGAGGGGTTAGTATTCCAATTCGTATGACACCTTACTCGACATGTTTTGATAAAGCAATACCAAAGATAGCATTTAACCGCGAGGATTATAATAGACTTAAGAGTATATGGTATGCGATATCATGGAACAGCTATTAGGACTTGATTCCGCAAGCTGCAGACAGGCTCAGCTCATGCCAGAGCACCATCTCACACGATTCCAAGCACTCTGCCTTCAGGATTGTCAAGGCCTGCCATAGGAGTGACTGATAGGAATCTGTGTGTCCATTTTAGGGTTAGGTATAGGTATACTACACCTACAGCAAAGGGTGATTACACGACTTTGCCCCAGCTGTCATGCAGCCAGTTGTGTCAAATTTAGGAGGCCAGCCAGGGGTGGCATAATACATGCTGCCGCCCCTGGCAGCCCTGGGTACACCCATGCCCTGAGTTACAGGGTCTGATAGGGTGGCCCAGTACCAATTGGAAATGTACCTAGGGTACATGGAATCCATTTTAAAGAGAGAGCAGTAGGCCTGGGGTCCTGATTGGCAGGGTCCCAGGTCGACTATGTCCAAAACCAGCTAAAACACAGGGCAAAAAAGTTGGGGGCAACCATAGTCAGGATGTACCTTCCTACAAAAAGTATGAGGTTCAAAACCATCATTGAGATCACTAATAAGGGATATGCCCTTGAAGGCCCAGATAGGGCCAAAGCAAGAAGAGTCAGGTGTCTGGGGTCATTTGCTAAGTCATAATGACAAGTGAGTAGATTTATTAATGGAAGGGGCATACGTTTATCAGTTGATTTTAATACCTTGGCAGTTTGTAGAAGAATGTGCTGTGAATGGGCAAATATATGGTACATCGTTAGAAGGGCAGTCAAAGGGAAAGGAGGATATAATTGTTGTTTGATTATAAGTAGGGGTCCCGGTTTTATGGTATTTATATTTTTAACATTTCCGTCTGTATTTATCCATATTTATTTTTGGGCCATTTCATCTGCATTTATCCATATTTATTTAGTGTTTTGCATAAAAATGAAATTGTAAAACTACATTTTCAGATTTATATAACTGATCGACGCACACTCATACTTTGATGTCTGTCGTGTTTTAGCTAATTAAGCTGCCAAATATCACCTAAAAATACATCCACTTGAAAATAGTAGCATTATACCAAAAATGTATGTTGGCATTATTTAAAGAAATGTCATCCTGTTTTTTCATTTCCCATGCTGTCCAGCTGATCAGCTGTTGGGCTATAATTCATGAAAGACAGCACCGAGATTTGCTTAAAGAAGCACCATGGTCTTTATTTATCTACTTTAAAAAATAAATGCAGACAGAAAACACATTGTTTTCTGTCTGTATTTATCTGTAAAAATCCGTAAAAAACTGAAAACCAGGAACCTTAATTATAAGCCACAAGGGATAAGAGGACTGCCTATGCCAGAGCCACTGCACACCCTGGGTGGCAAGAAATGCTGCAGATTACAGCCTCTCTTGCTCTGCTTAAAACAGAGCTTTTTAAATAAGAGTCTGGCTTTCTCGTTGTTCCAAAGAAAGTCTGCAGTGATTTGTCGATAAAAAAAGAGTTAAAGACGCGGACTGGCAGCATACTGGAAAGGACATTTATTACTGGAGTAATCATCATCTTCAAGTTTCAAATCTGCCCCACCAAGAAATATGTTTAGGGCACCAAGAAGACAATAGATCTTTAATCTTCTGAATGGTTTTTTGTTCGTTGTATTTCACTGAATCTGACAGAATTTTATTAAACCCTATGCCTAAGTATTTGATATATTTTGGTCGCCAGTGTAGTCCAGTATTACCAATTTAATCAGAAAAGCAAATAGGATTAAGGGGCAGAACCCTTGCCTTATCAATATTTAGTGAATAACCAGAACATTTTGAGAAATTGTAGAATGGCCGTGAAGATCAAAATATCCTCTGCATCATCCGCATAAGCAGCAGTTGTGAAACAGGAGTTGTTAAAAGTAAAACCTTGAATGTCAGGGCAATTATTTAGCAAAATAAGCAGGGGTTCTACTGCCAACAGAAATAGGAGTGGGGATAATGGGCATCTCTGAAGGGTTCCTTGTTAAAGAATAAAAGAATCTGAGGTGTATCTATTAATATAGCCTTATAGCCCGCCGTAGAGGGCTATACCGGCTATTAAAGGCTCTCTCCAGCGTTAAAGGCCCCGAGCCAAAGGCGAGGGCCTTTAACAAGGGAGAGGGACTTTAATAGCGGTATAGCCCATCTACGAAGGGCTATAAAGCTATTAGAACATTCTGTCATTAGAGGACAGAATGTTCTAAAAAAAAACAAAATCTTTTGGAAGCGTGAGGGGATTGGAATCCCCTCATGCTCCCTGAAGCCTTTGTTCACAGCCAGAGCTGTGAACAAAGAAACATTGGAATGTTGGAGCTCCAGGCTTATACCAGCCATTATAAGCCCAGAGCACTCCATTGTTTTCAATGGAGCTCCCAACATTACAATGTTCTAATTCTGATTCTAGATGAAGGGTTTGCATATAACGCATTGATTATTGTTATAAAGCAGTCACCAAGTTGACAGAGCATGGCTTCTGTGACCTTATCAAGTGCTTTTTTAGCATCTAAAGCTATTGTAGCTGCTATGGATTCCGCCACCCAGCCCCTTTCAATTATGTTAAAAAAGAACAGTTGGTGACACGCACTAGCTGGCCCTTGAAGAAAGTCACATGAGAAACCTTAATCAGCTTGTTAATGATTAGTTCCAGGCATTTAACTAGGATTTTAGCATAGATTTTGGCCTCCATGTTTATCAAAGAGATTGGTCTATAAGTTTTTTGGTAGGGAGTGGTTTTTACCCTGTTTCGGTATAACCATGACGGTGGCTTCTGCTGCAGTACCTACAGAAACGGTTAGGAACTGACTTTAAAGGTACAATGATCAAAGCGGAGGAAGTTTTGTAGAATGAGATGGGAAACCGTCTGGTCCTGGAGCCTTGACTCCAGGAATCCACGCAATAGCATATAAGATCTCTTTCTTTTCCAGAGGTCTGTTAAGTTTGAGTTTGTCAGAATGAGAAACGGATTTCAATCAGGGCCGGACTGGGAACGAAAACCGGCCCTGGCAAAGTGTTCGGCCGCCCTCTTTGACGGGGCCGGTTTTCGGCCGATTTTGTTACAGGGCCAATTTTGCAAAAACAGCCCTGTAACAAAAGCGGCCCCCTGGGGCCCAAAACCGGCCCCCACCCGTGCGGCACACCGGGGGATTGCCCGGTGCCCGCTACGGCCAGTCCGGCCCTGATTTCAATGGAATCAAATATAAGAACTCAAGACAGGATTCTCAAGAAGTGGTGGTTGAGTGGGTGTAGAGTTTGGCATAGAACAACTTGAAAACAGTAACAATGTCTTTGGTTGTTATCTTAGTCACCCCAATAGTGTTATTTATGTTGGAAATAAGACTGTTGTTCCTTTAGAATTTCAAATAGGCAGCCAGGGATTTGCCTGTTTTATTTAGGTAAAAGTTTATTTTTAGCTTTTGGGTCATGGACCCAAAAATGTGTATTTTCACTGATGATTTTGTTGCATTTGTATTTAAGGTGTTTAAGGGAATTTAGGAGTGTGGAGTCTTTAAAATGTTGTGATATTCATTCTTTTAGTTTGATTTAGCTAGGCAGGGAGTCCGAAGAACTTTTTATGGATTTATTTTTCCTGGCCATGTGGCTTATGATCTGGCCTCTGATTGAACATTTAAGCATGTCCCAGGCATGCAGAAAATGATATTGGATTAAAATGGTCCTGAATGAAAAATTCTAATTCTTGATTTAGTTTACGAACATCACATTTGTTATCCAAAATGTAATTGTTCATGCACCGGGAGTGGAATTTGGTTTGTGGGGGTAAAATATGTAATGTGATCGTAACAGCTGCTTGATTAGAGATCAAAATGGGTTCAATTGGAAAGCATGTTTGTTTCTTGGAGGAGCGAAGCATCAACAAGTATGTAGTTAATCCTTTAGAAGCTAAAAGGGGGAAGGGAGAAAAGGGTGAAGTCACTGCCTTTTGGGTTCTGAAGATGCCAAACGTCTATCAGAGACTTAAGAGTGTGCAGAACAGTGATTAAGCATAGATTTGGGTGCCTTAGGAGATCTGAATTTACAGGCTGATTGTCTGTCAAGAATGGGATCCATTAGTAGATTAAAGAACCCCCCCCAATATCATATGGGAAGCACAAGAGAGAAGTCTAATTTTGGTGTTTAACACTGTCTAAAACTGAGGATTATAATTATTAGGTGTGTAAATATGTAAAGTATAGACTTAATAGGTTCTGCAGTTTAGTCTGTTAATAAGCCCTCTTCTCTCATTGTCCTGTTCAGAAGAAATTTTGGCAAAAGCTGAGTTTTTCGAGATAAGGTTAATAACACAATTTGTCTTTGCTATTGTGGTGGAACATGTCAAGTCCTAGAACCAACAAGTGAGGAACAATACAGTGTCTCTATATCATATTTTGTTGCTTCTTGAGGAAAAAAAATATCATCCTTGAGAGTGTTGAAGTAATCAGAGATCCTTTGGTTCACCAGGTGATTGAGTCCCTTGCAGGTCAGCGAGATAACTTTTTAGGAGGCCATTGTAAGGCAAGCATGAGCCATGACATCAGCATTGATGGTAGGTAATGAAAGGCGTTCAGAACCTGGTGGTAGAAAAGGAAGGGGTGGAAAACTAGCCACGTGGTGCAATACAGGCCTACGGAGATATAGAGAGATGTAGAAGAGAAAAGGAATAGTATAAAAGGAGAATAAAGAGCCAGAGAAAAGTTACTGATAAGTGAAACAGAAATAAACCAGAAAGTATGCCCAAAACAGGAAAAACCACTCCATGGATTGGGGTGGGAATGTTGACTGTCTAGACTCTGGAGAACCCATGCACCGGAACTCCAAGTGCTTCATGAAAATAACAGAGTAATTGGTTAGAGATAATAATGGAAAGAGAAACTGGAGAAGAATTGGGAGGACAACATTTCTAGCAAATAACCATGGTTCAGAAACGAACAATGATGTAGTTACAAAGCAAGACATACATCCGGAACATGCAAATTATGGCAATAGAGATATGCATTTCAATTAGAACCTCCAACAGTTATAAGAAAACAGTGTGTAAAAGTAAACATGAACATCGGTCCTAAAAGACATCTCATGTCTTGAACAACAAATGGAAAGAACCAGAAAATTATATCTAATTGACATTGGGGAAGTCAAAGGCAACCCACAACACTCCCGTCTGCCATACATCATATGACCTTGAGGAACAATAGACAAACACAATTCAAGACAAATGCAAATACTAGTGGTATCAAAATACAAAACTGTAAGGGCAACGGATAGGACTGGGGTCATTATTAGTTTCTGATATAAACCGAGGTGGTGTATAGGCTGCTAAGATGAAACAGGCAAAACATCCCAGATGGAACCTGAAGTCATCAGTAGGAGCTCCATCCTGCTCAAGAGTGTTCAAGGAGGTGGAGTTGGGATCAAGCTTCAAAGACCTTGCCACCTTTGTAACGCAACCCCCAGCCTCTCATGCTAACAGGAGCAGGCCTTCTTCCTGTTAACACCACCTTTTTGGCGGGAGGATAGCTGGGAAAATTAGAACAGCCCAGAAGGTGTGCACACCTCTGCCAACCCCACCCCACATTCTTTAGTGCCCCCTATCTTGCAGATGGCAGGCACTCTCTATTCAGTGTTAGGGATTGCGCACACTCCCCCACATGGAGTGATTACCCTAAAGTCATTAGCCAATTGGCTACTGATCTTGAGACCCCTACAACGCCCCCTAAATACAGTATTTAGGGGGCAGCCCTGAGCCCAGAATGCAGATTTCCGCAACCTACGAAGAAGAAGGATGAAAAAAGGCGCCCAGCTTAGGACTGCATTGACTGCTTATCTGTGAAAAAGTTCTAAGTGTGGAGTGTATGAAAATCTAAGAAACTGTGTTTTAAGAAAAACTGTTCCTTTTATCCATGAAATGTCCCAGTGTGATATCTAGGCATATCACACTGAGTAGAAAATGAATCCTGAAAAACGTAATCAAAAGTAATCCAAAAGTAATTTCATCTGTAACTGTATTTACAAATCTTTACAAACCTGTAAGAAAAGTCTCTTTTAATCCAGCTTGCTTTTTTACCAGTTTGTCTTGAAAAGTACGCTCATATTTATCTGTACAAAGTCCAGCTCGGTTCTAAAATAAAATACAACGAGAATATTTTTATACAAAACCATTTGTTAGAGTGCAGTCTTTGAGTGTGTGAAATAATTTCTTACCTGAGCGTGTACAATAAGTGCTTAACACTACCCTCTGATCCAGCCTTACTGCTCGCCCACACTACCACAAATAGAGAGTAAGGTATTATCTATTTTTACCTCTGTATGCCTTTAAGGATCCACTGGACTCTGTACACACTATACGTTACTTTGGTATAGTGTATACAAAGCCAGCTTCCTACACCAGGTTCGTGTTAGTCTTAGTGCTCTGGGTTAGTCCCTGCACTGTGTAGAGGATGAAAATTATGTCAGCTGATCAGCTGACCAATGCTCATGTGGGAGGTCACAGAAAGTATGGCAGTGTAGGCACGAACCAGGATACAAAGGAAGAAAGTTATCAAAGCCAAATAAACAAATAAACCTTAATCGCAGAGTGGAGTTAATGAAAATGTTGTGTGGCCTAATGACTGTGAATGCAGCCAGATCTAAAGGGCAGATCCAAAGTTTACCCTGATTGGGATGCATGGGTAGTTAAATTCAAAACATGGTACTGTCTATTCATGCAACAGTAAGTAGGAATAGTGCAGAGGCCGGTGCGGTGTCAATTTGGCACTTAGAATTGAAAGGCGCCTGGAAACTGTTGTTGTCTGCAATGGCAGCAATAGAAAGGGCACTTTGGGTGGCAGGGTTCATTGTTAAGTAAGGATCGGCACTTATCTTCAAGTAAGCAGGAGCACCTCCGTCGATAATTATGACCAGGGAGACATTGATGAGTATTCTCAAGCCTGTGTGAGCAGATTGCCGGGAGCCGCTGGCACACTGAAACAGTGAGGGGGATGGAAAGCTGTAGAGGCTCCAGAAGGTAGGTCAATGAGTGAGGAACTACTAAGCTTCACATGACCATTCCATCAGCTAGGGAGGTCATTGTCAAGTTGAAGTAGAAGCCAGTAAGCTGGAAAAGGGGCAATTCAGAAGCCTATGAGCAGATCGTGGAAGGCCAATAAACAGGGTTCGTTATCTATAGGGAGCCGACTGAGACAGAGGCATAACACTGATTTACTAGGTTTCAGTTTACTCAATCTCAGCCCAGTTCTTCTCCAACCTTGTGATCATCACTTTTTAAAGCTGCCTTCACAAGTTAACTCCTCTTCCAAACTCCTATGTCTGAGCCCTTTCCATTCTTCCCCCACCACATTTACTCTGCTCTCCCCTAAAGCAATAGCCCTTTGAACTAACATAATATTAGCCAATTGGTGTCCTTTCCTGTGCTGGACACCTTCTAATTTTTAGATTGAATTGTTCATACAGGAACTCTAGTCTTGAGACATGCATGCACATTGTAGGGAAAAAGTGGGCTACCCCTTACTACTTTAAGGCTGATTGCAATGTCTCTGAGTGCCTTGTTGAAACCTAGACAATTGGCCCTGTCATACTGATTCTTAGCATTGCAAAGATATGACCCAAAATCTGTCTTTATCAACAGTAGAAGATACAAGTATGCTGAACCCTGCCAGCTGGGAAAAATCAAATCCCCCCCTACCACATTAAGGCTGGTGGCAATGTCGTGGGCTAGCCTTGCTGAGTCCTGGCCGCTTGGTCCCACCCAGCTAATCCTTCCAATTGCAGAAATGATCCACAATTTAACTTTATCGACATTAAAAGATGAAAGTACACCGGGTCTGCAAGCCATTAAAAATTGAAAAATAAAACTATCACTTAGTACATTAAAGCTAGTCTCAAAATCTTGGACCTGCCTCAAAGATACTTGGGCTCTGGGCCTCCCCATGCTTACCCTTCCCATTACAAAGAAATAACATGTAATCTGCCTTCATAGAGATTGGTAGATGAAACTACATTCAGCCTTGTCAGCCAGGAAAAATGAAATTACCCCCTACCTCATTAAGGCTGGTGAAAGTGTCTCCAGCTAGCCTTACTAAATTCTTGGTGATTAGTCCTGTCCTGCTGACCTTCCCCATTGCAAAGAAATGAAACACAATCTGCCTTTATCAGTAACAGAAGTATATCATCTTTAGATGGTACTGATGGTGCAAGCAGTAGTCGCATATGACCCGAACCTGAAGCCTGCGTTGGACTCCTGCAGTATGCAAACGAGTACATATATTTTATCTAGTTACAGGTAGAATAAGTTTGAAGAACGTAGAGGCAAGCTTGTTAATCAGAATACATTTGTGAATCTGTCAAGTATGAAATTGAATCATCTTGTTTTAACCTGATTGGACAGTAATATGAGAACCATGTGTAGGTGTGTAAAATGTTGTGTTTGTTATTATAGTGCAGAGCTGAACTGAGCATCTTGGAAAGGAGAATTAAGAGCAGAGTAGCACAGATTAGAGCAGGAGACATTAGAGTACTCTCATAAGAGAGAGGACTGACTTTCCTTTCTCCTTCCCTTTGAGGCTACCCCAACACTGTACCATCCTCTAATTAATATGACTTTGATATCATTTGAACTGCATATACTTGCTATTAACCTGATTTTTGTCTTCGGCAAACCATTAACTTGATATGGGGTGTTTGGTTTCAAAAGAACCAATCAAGAAGGAGGGGCGTGGCCGTAAGCATGGCCATAAAGGCGACCAGGACAAGCGGTCTCCAGCTTAATCACCAAAAGCACTTGTGTCAAGAGTCCCTGCCATTAAGGCATCCCAAGGACCTAGTTCGGGCAACTCTCCTTTTTTGTCACCAAAAGAAAATTGATGTCACCACTGCCGGGAATGCCCGTGCAGGAGGAACAGAACAACGTTTTATATCAGAAGGCTGACGTGCTGTTGAGCCAGCCTCGATCACACTTGCCACCCTACCGAAGAAGCGCCAGCGTTGCAGGATGGCGATCAACAAGAATCAAGAGAACACGTGTCTGAACATACCCACACCTGCAGCCAGAACGCCGGTGACCGGGTGAAGATGGCGGCAGGGTCACAGGGGCATCATGAGCCAACATGGTGGTACTTATGGGGCAAAACAATCTGACCGGGAGCTCCTACCAGGAGTGAAGACAGCCGGCTCATCAGGTCTCACACTACATTGGTCGGCGCGGACGGTGGGGCCCCCGTAACCCTTGATGATCAAGGAGTGACCTGAGCACGGGCTGAATCAGAAGGCCCAGGGTAAGCAAAGATGGACAGAGTTGCAGGGGTGCATTGTAGTCCCAGGTTAATTATGGCAGATTTATACAGAGCATAGTTAGTCTAGCAGAGTAAAGATATTGCGGAGCACAGGATTTTCAGCAAGGGACTCTGGGAGTAAGCCCTCCCCCCTCGCCCGTTCCGGCCAAACCACCATGTCCCTGTTAGGCCTCAATGCGGCCTAAAGTGGTGGACTCGACCTCGCTCCCCAGGTTGCCAGTCGTTGAAGCAGTGTCCTGTTTTAGGACCACTAAGCTCTCCAAAGTGTAGCGCGGTGGGGCCTGAGGGTAGTGAGGCCTGCACAGCGCCTCACGTTCACCACTCAAGCCAGGAAGTCAGCAGGGGCCTGCTACGCATCCTCAGGACTACCTGCAAAATTCTTCCCTTGCACCCCCAAGACTCCAGGAAGCTCCTCATCCAGAGCCTTCTACTATCCAGACTGGATTATTGTAATGCTCTCTATCTTGGTGCCCCTAACAAAGTCATTGCCAAGCTACAGGGGGTTTAAAACTCCGCAGCCAGGCTCTTAACAGGCACTAACAGTAGGAGCTCTGCAAAATCATCCCTCAGACTACTCCACTGGCTGCCTATTCAGGAGCGGGTTTACTTTAAAACACTCTGCACGACCCATAAAATCCTTCATGACAAGGGTCCCCTCATCCTAAAAAATCTGATTAGATGCCATGAAGTCTCCAGAAACTTACGTTCAGCACACCTACATTTGGCCCATGTACCCAGAATTAAAATGGCTCGCACAGGGGGTCGCCTTTTTTCTTACAATGCCACCAAGATGAGGAATTCATTGCCCCTTACCATGCGTGCTGAACCTAACCTTCTTACCTTTCGAAAGCTTCTGAAAACTTGGCTCTTCCCTTAACCCCCCTCCTTCCTCTACTACCTCTGTCACTAGCGCTGGGACGCTCACGGGCAGCCATGCGCTTTATAAATCCTGCTTTCAATAAATACACCACCACACTATGGGCTCGATTCCGATCCGGTAAAAAAAATCCCCTGTACGATTCGTATTCGTAGCCGTTTCCGTACGACTCGTAAACACACCGTACGACCCGGCGAGTACGATCCGGACCGGGTGATCAGGACGCTATTCGTACGGTCCGCGTCAGGTAAGGGCGATCCGTACGGAAAAGCGCTCAATCACATACACACCGTACGCCGCATACCCCCCATGATCGCCGGGGTACGCGCCGTACAGCTGCGATCATGTGGGGTACGCGGCGTACACCCAGCATACATGGGGTGCGCACCGTACACCCACCGTACGCTGGGTGTACGCCGCGTACCCCACATGATCGCTGGTGTACGCCGCGTACCCCACATGATCGCTGGGGTACGGTGCGTACCCCGGCGATCATGGGGGGTACGCGGCCTCCCCGGGGGGGGGGGCGTTCTGTACTTGTTTCGGCGCGAACTATGCGTTTACGGCTGTTTCCAGCTCCCGTAAAAAAAAGGGTTGTACGTTGCGTACCCGACACGAATCGTACTTGCTGGGTCGTAAAAACCAGCCGCGAACCGTAGCGATGTCACGTACAGCGGGTTCCGAGTGAGACTCGTACGGATATTTTAGTCGTACGGAGTCCTGTACGACTCGTACGGTCTTTGGCTCCTGGTACGGGTTGTACTTCGTCGTACGTACGGGGACGTGTACGGGTACGATTCGTACGGGGAAAATTGCTCCATACGACGATTCGGAGCGCATTTTACCGGATCGGATTCGAGCCCTATATGTACATTGCTGGTGGGAAGACACTGAGCTGTCTCCTGCCGTTTATTTATCTCCTCGGGACGCGCCCACCCAGAGGAATGATTGTACTAGCAACAAGGTAGTGGAGAGCCTGGATGGCTCATCCCTCCTTTGTTTAGTATCAGTTTATCAGGTAGGCATGTTCAGGAAGATGTGCACATAAAGTCTCTCAGCTTCTGGCTGGGTGCAGGATTCGGCCGGAGACCCTACCTCTGGCTCCGGGAGTTAGAACTGGTCACTTCATCCGCCTGCGTGTTGGTGGGTGAAACGGTCGTGCTGTCTTGGCTGAGTCCTCCCGTGGCTGGAACAGCTGCTCCGCTCTCTCCTTGGGAGTGCCGGGGTATCACAGCAACTGGCCCCGGAGTCCTACACAGGCCATAACCCTGGGTGTCATCAGGTTCTTCCGTTCCTTCCGAGTCGGCGTGAGGCCCATGAGCTCTCTTGAAATATGATACATTCCTTGTGACCACTTGCTGTCCTCTTTGGGCCGTGACCATCGGACCTTGCACCTTGACAATGGTCCATTCCTCCAGCTCAAACGGTGTCCGTCCTTGACGACCACACGGTCCCCTTTTCTCAGCCGTGATTCTTTTGCGCCCCTGGCGATACTAGCCTTTTGATTGGTTACTGTTCTTCTTGCTTTAGTGGCCACACTGTCTCTCTCTGAAGGTTTCCACGCCAGGTCTTTTGGGATGCTATCTCGCGGGGCCCTTTTCAACAACAGGTGGGCGGGAGCACACTGGGTAGTGCTGTGGGCTGTCTGCCTGTATGCATCCAGAAATTGGTTGAGGGCCGAATCAACCTTTTCTCCTTTTTCCACCACAATCCTCACAGCTCAGTTAAGGGTTTGCATGAAGCGTTCCACCTCCCCATTGGTTTGAGGCCATAAGCGGCTGATCTTCCTGTGTCAAATCGCCTTGTTCTCTAGAAAGCTTTGGAATTCTCTGCCTTGGAATGGGGACCATTATATGAGCGGATCTCATCTGGCAGCCCAAGGAGAGCGAAGGTCCTTTCCAGCACCTTCTTGACGTGTAGGAACGCCGTCTTAGCCACCACCTCTACAACTGGGAATTTTGAGAATGAGTCAATGAGTACTAGCGTGTTGCGACCATCGGGAAAACTCCCAAAGTCAAGGCTGACTTTGGACCACAGTAGTTCCCACGGTTCTCCCGTGACGATCGGCGCTGGAGCGAGGTCTCCACCAGTGATGATGCATGAGTGGCACTGTTGTATCATGTCTTCCACCATGGTATCCATGGCTGAGAACCACATTTTATTTTGCAACCGAGCTTTGGTCTTTGCGGTATCTTGATGGCCCACGTGCGCCAACTGTATTATCCGTTCTTGAAGGGCTCTTGGGATCACAATGACATGCCCCCTTAGGATGACTCCTTGCTCCCCCACGGTCAGTTCATTTTGAACTCTCCAGACCTGCTGTCAGGCATGGCTGTCTTCTGCTTGCAGCGACGGGGCCCCATCCAAGAAGTGGGACCAACCATTCGGCAGCAGGGCGTTTTTCACTCTGGTCAGTGTTTCGTCGTCTGCAGTTGCCTGACCAATCTCCTCCAGTGTCATGGCTTTGGAGCAGGCTTCATACAAGACCATTGTTACAAACGCCTCCGAGTACGCCTCATCTTGAAGTAGGGTCCTAGCGGCTCCCCCTTCTGGGTGTCTTGAGAGGTAGTCTGCCGGGTTGGGAGCCCCAGGGCGGAACACCACCCTGAAGTTGTATGCCTGTAGTTGCAAGGCCCACCTTTTGATTCTGGAGGGTGCCAGCCTCGACGATCCCACAAAGAGTGGCAGGAGTGGTTTGTGGTCTGTCACCACCTGGAATCCTGGATACAGATAGAGGTGAAAATGCTGACACGCCCACTTTATTGCTAGAGCTTCCCTCTCTATTTGGGCGTATTTTGCATCGGTATCAGAAAGCGCTCGACTGGCATATGCGACTGACCTCCAGGTGTCTTGGTCATGTTCTTGGAGGAGGACGGCCTGAGGCCCACGAGACTGGCATCTACGACGAGTTTGGTGCGTCCCCCGGGGAGAAAGTAGGCCATCACTGTCTTGTCCATGAGTGCTGCCTTTATAGAATTGAACACTGTGTTAGCGGCTACAGTCCATTCCCACTTGTGATCACTGCGAGTGAGGGCATGGAGTGGCTTTGACAGGGAGGCCAAATTTGGTATAAATCTGCCACAGTAAGTGCCCATGCCTAGAAAATTGCACACTTCAGTGGGGGTCTTTGGCGCTGGCCGCTCGGAGGGCCTTGGCCTTCTTGGTGCCCACTCGCAGTCTATCTCTGGTGAAGATTTACCCAAAGAAGTCAACCGATTCCTTGTAGAGGGAACACTTGGCTTTGTGCAGGGCCAGCCCACAGTCTACCAGTCGCTGGAGGGTGGCTTGTAGGTGAACATGGTGTTCTTCGAGGGTGATCAAGAACACCAAGATGTCGTCGCTCAAATTGATGACACCTTGCAGGCCTGATAGTGCTTCCCTGATGGCGTTTTGGAAGACTTCGGCTGCTGATGACACTCCAAAACTGAGCCGTTTATATCTCCTGAGGATGACGTGGATGGAGAACGTGGTGATGTACCTGCTCTCCGGCTCGAGCTCAAGCGGATGGTATCCTGCGTTTAAGTCCAATTTTGGGAACCATTTGGCTCCATTCAGGTCGGTAACTATGTCGTCCATCGTAGTGGTGAGGTGACGTTCCCTTTTGACTGCTAGGTTTGGGAGCCTCATATCTACACACAGCCGTATGGCTCCTGGCTGTTTTGATTTTTGTGTGTTTTGGTTTAGGTGCCAGGACCAGCGAGGACACCCATGGAGTCGGGCCAGACACTTTCTCAATAACGCCAAGGTCTTCGAGTTTCTTCAGCTCTTCTTCTACCTGGGGGCGGAGATTGAATGGCTCCCTCCGGTGCCTCAGGGCAGTGGGTCGCACTGTGGTATGGATGTGGAGCTTGAATTGTTTTCCCTTCAACTTGCCTAGTCTTGTGAACAGTTCAGGAAACTGCCCTAGGATGGGGTCGGCATGGGACTCATGTATCTAATGGGCGAAGAAGATCAGACCTAGGTCTTCTGGCGTGTGGCAGCTGAGTAGGGTACCCTTCCTTCTTTCTGTGATGTGGAACCGTGACTTTGTGACATGGTGGTCACTGGCGAGTTCCGCCTCAATGACACCCCTGAGAAGTAGTGGATGGGTACCTCTGTAGGTATAGATCTGGGCCTTGGTGGGTGCAACAGGGGATTGTGGCGACAATACTTCGTACTGCTCCGAGTCCATTATGTTGATGGATGCACCCGTGTCGATGAGTGCCTGGACGGCAGACCCCTTGACTAGGACAGAGCACATCGGCGGTGGTCTCCAATGATTGTCACTTCTGCTGATGAAGGATATAACGAACACTTCATCGTCGTCTTCTTCGAGCGCAAAACACCGTCCGCGTGGCATGTCGTCCTCTTGTGTTTGTGGGTGTTCAAGCAATACTTGGCGTAGACATTGCATCATTCCTCGCGGCTTAGTGTAGGTGTGTGGAGACTGGCCACTTCTGCATACCTTTGCGGAGTGATTCATCTTCCCACAGCGGGAGCACATTTTCCCCTTCGCTCCGCACACTGCCCTAGGCAGGTGGTCATCTCTGCAGTTGCTGCACGCACCACTTGTTGATGTTCGCGGGGTCTGGCGAGTTGTGGTCAGGCGCCGTTGTATTGCTTCGACCCGTTCTTCTTTGATGCGTGTATAGCTCCGGTGGCGCAGTGACAGCTCTGTGTAGGGCGGTCCCCATTTCCCCTGCTCGGACATCAGAGAGTTTGTGCGATCTAGCGAGGATGAGGATTTCGTCCAATGAGATCCCCGGTTGTCAAAGGATCAGTTTCCGTAGAAAGTGTAGAGCGACACCCCTGAATGACCTGGCCACGTATTTTTTCCCTTTGGTCGGCAAAGGCGCACGTGCTTGCCAACCGGCGCAGCTGCATGTAAAACATGTCTACGTACTCCCTGCTGGATTGTGACGCCTGCCTGAACTTCAACCTTTTAAAATCCGGGTACAGCTGCGGGTCGAAATGTCTGTCTAGCGTGGTGACCGCTGCCTCGTTACCGTCATCGTTTCCTGTGTTGGGCAGTGTTTTGAATAGATCGTAGATCTCTGCGCCGCCGTAGTATACGAGCAGCAATCTCTTTACTGTGTCGTCTGTCTCTCTAGTGCCCCGGAAATAGTGGTTTAATCGTCCGATCCATTCTTTCCAGCATGGGGCCGCCGTGGCTGGGTCAGCCTTTTTGCTGAACGGCTGCAGCGGGTCCAACATTGTCTGGTTGTGGCTTAGGGGCGGGGCGTTAGGACCTCTCTGTTGATCAACCGCGTCGGCTGGTGGGCCAGCAGCACCTGCCTGCTGTTCCGTGGTCCTCGTGGTGGTGCTTGGGCGTGTGGGCGTAGCGTGACAGCTCCTTATCACCTTTTTGTTGCCCTTCTGTCCTTTGCTGTATCTCCCTCTATTATCTCACAAATGGGGTGTGACTCTCTCCCTTTGAAGGTGTTGGTGGCTGAACACTCCTGTGGGGCCAGTGCCTGGACAAGTGGAAGGCTGGGTCCGTGATCAACACCTTTGCAGAGCTTTTAGCCCGCTGGTGGGGCCTGTGGGGAAATGCACTGGGCACACATGCCTGCAGCTTGTCGGTAGGCTGAGGCTTGAGGTTGGGGGGGAGGAGGCAGACTCTCCCCGGCAGCTCCGTTACTTGTGGAGTGCTGGTGGCAGCTCCAGTGGCAGCAGAGTGCCCCTGGGGGGCGTTTTTTTTACCGGGGTCGGCAATATCGGCCCCCTGTAACAAAATCGGCAGAAACCACAGCTCAGACGCATCCCCTTACCCCCTAGTGGGGCCGGCCTAGCAGTTTGCCAGGGCTGGTTTTGGTTCCCAGTCCGGCACTGGAGACAAGTTATTATTAGGGGTTTGTGAGCAGGTGTCTGCAATGCGTTTACATGCCGCTATGGCACAGGGAGTATGTAAGAGGTCACGCAACTGAAAATGTCACCGAAGGCCTCTGGAAAATGCGCGCGGAGCCACTGGAATCATACTAGGTAAACTGAGTCAGGAAAGTATCCACAATGTAAGAAAGGAAGGGCCAACCAAAGACATGTTAAAACGTTGAATACTGGGAATACTGCACCCAAGTTAATTGTGTAGGCCTTCTTACCGAATATTCACAGGGCAGGGAGGGGGTGACGACACCAAATGACCAATTTATGATTCAATTGAGTGGCCCCCCTAACATTCCAGCCCAGCATCTCTGTTGCTAGGTGGGACTCTGCACGCCAGGGGGTGGGGGGAATTATGTTCTTAATCTCTTAATCAGTAATAACACCGGCTAGAAGCTTCTTTAAATAGATGGTCAAAAGACTGGCGCACGTTTGGTTCGCACGGAGAGCCATAGCAGCAGCTGTGCTAAACTAGTAGCAGATAGGTTTTCATCTTCTTCGCTTGTTTAGACACCCCACCAGGTTAATAGCTCAAAGCATCCATTCACTGTGGTGACCAAATTATGTCACGATTAGTCGCTAGGGTACAGCTTCGAATTGCTTATAATACAGATATAATTGTACTAACAGGGTTCATGGACCATTTTCGGGCTGAAGGAGGAAATACATATGCCCAACAATAAACCTTGGACTGCTGAGCAATAGAATGTTAACACAGTGGTGGTTGATTTTCGAAAAACAGCATTTGGCTAAATCCTCTCAGTAGATGGGAAACATCATTTACCACGAAGGCATTACCACTAATGACGTTTACCACGTGACACTTACCACGCAAACGTCTTTACAACGAGGGTGCCTTCCACGACCGTCTTTACCACGGGCTGGGGGGGGGAGACGTGGTATTCCTTCAAGTCGTTCTGCGTGGGCTTGGGGGGGCCGGGGGTGGCTCAGGGGGGGGGGCTCGGAGGGGGGCTGGGGGGGTCTCCCCCCCAAAAAAACAAACAAACAAAGGAGCGGATTACTCAAATTAAAAAAAACGCACTTCAGTACCACCGAAATAAAAGGAAAGTGCCTCCCCCAAAGACGTGCCGTGTACGTCAAAATAGCAGTCCTTTTTTAGTTTTGGAAGACGTGTTTTGACGCTTGTTTCGATGGTGGATGGAAGTACGGGCTGCTGGTGAAAGACAGGAAGGTGTCAGGTAAGAAAATAATCTTTATCATTTGTGCTTAAAGGACGTTAAAATGCGTGGTATAATCCTTTGTTGCAAATTCCAGCGTGGTAAAGCCACTTGCGAACTAAAATTCGCGTGGTAATGCCATGCGTGGAACTTGTAATCGTGGTAAAATCATATATTCCCGAGTCAGTTGAAGTGTCTCACCCAGGTAAGATTCAGGGAAAGCAACACGAGATATACTGCATTCGACTCAACGCGGGCCAACAGCAGCAAATTTTCTGGACGAAAGGCACTGGGGTAGAATTCATGCCAGCACGTGCTTGTGATGAGAAGCGGGAGGGCCTCACGGTGTCTGCGTTTGTCGCACTCTATATTTTCAAAAGTACTGCTCGGTCAGGGAATTTTAGGAACGGAAAAGCACAGGGATAGATCCTTGGTTACTAAAGCATCATGTATCAGGTTCGAAACACATCAGTGTTGATTATTTATTTTATTATGGTAGATAAATGCTCTCCTTTGGCCACAAGGGTCACCATCGCACTTTGGGTCATGTGGGAAATCACAGATGTCAGGGAACTCCCCCACCCCACCCACATAGTGTCCCGGTAGGTCCACAGATGAGAAGGATCATCTGCTGAGCAGAGAGGAAGTTAGGTTCCTCCTGAACATAGATTGGGCTCTAAAATTGATTTTCGTGTGGTATTAGGGGGAGCTGTCAGTGGTCGGTAAACAGCCTCCAGCATTGCGGGGAGTCACAAAGTTTACCAATAAAGATCGTCACAGAATGACATAATAGGGGACTTGCCTGAACATTGTCCTTGGGATGCCTTACGGCAGGAACTCTTGAGACAAGAGGCCAGAAAAGGTCCTTTGGATGCCTCACAGCAGAGTTACTTGAGGGCAGGCGAGAAAGTGAGGAATGGTCAGCGCTGCACGGACATGGCACTTGCAGCCCAGGCATGGACACAGGGCCACGAATGCCACACATTGGGTAGTAAGTTGAAGCCGCGACCTGCTGTACCAAGTGGCAGAAGTAGAGCTGCCACAGCAATTGGAAGCGATTTATGACAATCTTGAAGAGAAAACATGGCTGAAAGGTTGGTGCATTGGCGGGTTAGGCAAGATAGGGTTACTAATATGCAATAGAGTATAAGATGTAAACTGTATAACCTCATATGTCATAGTGAAATCCAAGATAAGCCAGAAATGAGCATGTTGATGACCAATGCCATCATGACAAGTGTGTACCAACTTATGATGTGAATAAACTGCGGCTGTTCTAATGCCGTAAATGTCTTGATGTAAAAAATTATAATTGTTGGGAAAGGAGGAGCGGCGGGAGGGCCAGTGAGATGCTCGCACAGCTGGGGGGGTTAGAACATAGAAAAGTCACAATGCATTTAAGCACATTGTATTCTTGTTTTTCGCTTTGCAAAGCCTGCTCTTCTCTCTGCATAGTCTGAGCACAATCCGTGCTAGGGTAAAATTTGCTTAGTAAATCAACCCTCGGGGATGCTAACAGATGTAGAACTGCTGCGAAAGCGATGACATACTGAACATGCACTGATATTGGAGGTAGTATTCTTAATAAAGATAGGGAATTCATGTCAAACAGATACATCTCTGAATAATATAGAAGTGAACCCACCAAGTTTGTACTATGGTTTCCATCACAGAAAAACGTTGTTTTAAATGTTATGTTGACTCATATTGACTTTTTAGCAAAGCCTTTTTAATTGTGAGGTACTCTAAGGAGCAATGTCAACTGAGGTGATATTTTAAATTGCGTTTCCGCTTTTGAAGTCCATTACTTTTGTTAGCCACATTTCCAACAGGGAATTGGATCTTAATTGCTGAAAGCTCTTTCTTTCTGTGATTACGTCACCGCTATAGTTCATATGCAGCATGTTTACAAAGCACACAGAGCAGGAAGGATAATGGAGATGAAGGGAAGAATGAAAAACAAAGGAGCCGAGAAAAGAAATGAGATATAAAAATGATATGGAAAAGGAAAGAATGCATTGATAAATTTAACAGCAGTAAAAGAGACATTGAGAACGACAGAGAGAGGCAAGTGGCAAAAGACTGCCTTTTGCCACTTGCCTCTCTCTGTCATCCTCAATGGCTCATTTACTGCTGTTAAATTTATCATTGCATTCTTTCCTTTTCCAAAAACTCTTGATCAGGGAGACCTCACAAAATTCATGCAAAGACTCATTGGAAGAAATCCTCCCTTTAGTAGTGCCCAAGATTATCTCTGAGGAAGAGACATGCGGTACAAAGTCCAGCCACTCAATAGTAATGCAGTTAAAAGCATAATGAAGAGTGCAAAATAAGATCGTGCAAAGAAACCTATAATATCTAGCCATTCCAATAATTTTCCGAAATAGTAACTTTTAAGATAGTTTCCTACAGTGGCTAATTTCTTATTTTTTTTGTTCCAGGTATTCTGCATGTAATAAATGATGTAACAGTACGATAGAATGTAAAGGTTCAAGATTAGGCAACTTTCTCAAAAAAATTTGAACGGATCCCTTTCAGCTTGAATATAACATTGAAAGATAATATGCATTTTTTGTCCCATTATTACTCTTCAGATTGCACACTGAATGAGCACCAGATTTTCCTTTTCCTAATCATAATCACAGATTTTCCCTACATCAATTATTTATTTGTCAAATAAATATTAAACATATTAACTACAAAACAAACATCAGTTGTACATATAAAACAACCCTTACGATGAGTATTGATTGTCACAAAATGATCAATACATTATCTTCAACATAATTGAGCACCTTTCATCAACTCTTATCACAAAAGCTCCAAATTTTTTTCCGAAAACGACATTCTGATTATAGGGATTGGATTCTTCTTCAAACCTGATACATTTTGCTTGGAAATTACAATCAAAAAGACATTAGTTGCTTTCAAAATACAAATAAAATGTTGACCAAGAGTTCCATAGTATTTTCCTTATTCATAGAGAAAGTAATGCTTCTGGGCTGTGCTGCAAGGAGAAGATGTTCAAGCCCTTGGAAACACACTTAGAATGTGGTGCATCAGTTTGGTTGATCATGTTTGAAAAACATCAAAGAATTGAAATAAAGGGTTCAATTTTGTGCATAAAAAGTATGGCCCACAATGTCTGAATAATCTGATATTTGGCAAAAGATTTAGAATGCAAATCCTCAGCATTAGTATTTTATAGAGCATTTTGATCATATCAAAATGTAAAATGGATGGACAGAGCCAATAGCCCTCACCTTTTATAACGAGACCTAGAGCTACTGTCTTTACAAATGCATACTCTAAATACAAAAAAATACATTCCTAAATGGATGCTAGTTAATAAGCACATATAGACACGTGGACAGCCATTGTGGTGCATTTTTTTCTTTTAGTTTGTTCTTTTTTCTTTTAATATTTATTTGTTTTATTGAACATGCAAGAACAACCCCTATCCCCCCCCTCAGACAGGTAAAACATCAGTACATAATTCATCAGGTACAATAAATATCAACAACTATCATAAGATAACGGTAGGCTTCCCAAGAGTATTAATCCTCCGGGTGCAATCCTTTGAATCTGTGTTCAGGTAGTATCCATAAAGGTGCATGTCACTTCCTGAAGTGACAAGTGCATATTCCCTTTTTATTAAAACAAGTCCATAAAAAACATGATGAAACATATATAGGATCTACCAAGACCCGCTACTCCCATGCAGCCATTTGACCGGGGATCCCAGATTTTCTTTTTATGTGCACAACAACCTTTCCTTTTATATATGGCTACCTCTTGGTTGCCAACAATCTGGCAAGCCATTGCTGAAAAATCAGTGACCTTGGATACAACCAGGCCGAGGCAATGCATATTCTTAAGACAACCATAGCTATAAAAAAAACATTCCATGTCCATTCCCTACTCGACTTGTTCCTGATGTACCTAATATTATTTCATCTTCTGATACTTCCATTTCCGTTCTGAAAACTTCTGAAACAAAACCGAGATATCCTTAAATAACTTTTGCAGTGCATTACAGGATGCGAACATATGGATGATGTCAGCTTCATAAGGTGCACAGCGTGGACATATTGTTCCTTTTCCAGACCCCCATTTGGCTATCTTATCGGGTGTATAATACAACGAAAAACATCTCTTATAAAACTGTGCTTGCAGCCTAGTGGACATTAAAAGAGATTGTGCCAGTTCATAAGTGTACAAAAAATTGTCAGCTGAGACCCCAAGTTTGGTCTGCCATTTTGAAGAGCATTTGTCCATATCGTCGGGCATAGCAGCATTGAAATAATTATAGATTTCACTGATAGATCCAGTTGTATCTCTAATTATACTTTTAATGATTTCTACTCCCTGAAACTTAATTCTTCCCCCTCCCTTTTGCCAAAGAAAGTCCCTAACCTGGACATATTTTAAAAAATCTTTTCGATCTAGGGTATAATCTTTTTTCAGTTCGTCAAAAGACGTAAGCCCTAAAGAGAAAAAAAAGCAGCCAATCTGAACAATCCCTGCCTGAACCCATTTATCCATATATAGATCTCCAAAAATCTCGGGGAGAATATGGTTGTTGGATATAGGTGTATAAAAGGATAATCTAGCAATTCCCAGTGTTTTACGTACGGTACTCCATACTTTATGGATACTAAAAAGAGATTTAAAACAAACTTTCTTGTCATATAGTTGCCACCACAGACATCCTCCCGTCTCCCCACCCAGTTCCCGTGGTGAAGGTTCCTTAGTATTATCCATATTTGTCCTAAGCAATTCACGGCTGTAGATTAGTGTGGTGACCCAATAATATAATTTCAAATTTGGGAGGGCCAAGCCGTTTCTGTCCCTCGGCAAGGTGATAAACCTAAACGCTCTGCGAGGTCGCTTGTACACCCATATAAACCTGGAAAACATACTCTCTATTGCCTTTAATCATTGAGGGGTAAATTCCAAACCATATTGCCCTAAAAAAAAAAACAATTCGGGAGAAACAGCATTTTTCTACATTGCATCTACCTCCAATGGATAAATGTAAGTTGTTCAGCTTTACAAGATCCTTTTTTGTATGTTCCATTAAGGGTTCCATGTTATTCTTACCCAGATTGTCCAGATTAGAGGTTATACTAACATCCAGGTATGTGGCTCTTTCAACTACCTGGTTGTCTGCCATCATGATTTTTCCATTGAGTACAATCTGTGTCTTGTCCTGATTCAAAGCAAACCCGGAAAAATGCCCAAAATGCTTGCCCTCATCTTCGGTTATCTTTATGGCCGTATTTGGATCATAGCTAACCAATGCAATATCATCAGCGTAGGCCAAGGTCTTAGTTGGCCAATTCTGCGACCAGATTGCCAGTACTAGTGCATTATTCTCTAGCTTACGGATAAAGGGGTCAATAAACACCACAAATAAGAGAGGGGAGCACGGGCACCCCTATCTGGTCCCTCTAGTGAGTACAATTTTTTGCGAGAGTATACCGTTCACCATGATTACTGCTGACCGTTCAATATATAGCATTTGTACTGCCTTGATAAAGTCATCCCTGATGCCATTTCTAGACATAGCCGTCCACAAATATTGCCAGGAGACCCTATTGAAGGCTTTCTCAGCATCCAACAAAATGAGTGCCATAGGGTCTAATGCTTTTAAGTAATACAAGGGAACCCAGGACGCAGTAAGCTAAGGACCATGGGTAGAAACTTATTATCAAAAGACAACGGTCCTTAGAAAAGGAAGGGAATTGAGACAATAAATATAGACTAACAAAGCTGAGCTCTCGCAACTACATGTATGGTAACAAAACAGGGTACAATGACCACATTAGGAAAAGAAGCGCAGAAGCAGGTTCTTTGGTGTAAATCTTCTTGTCACAGCAAGATGTAGTTTTAATTCTCTCCAGACTTGAAAAATGTAACATTCGCCGACACGTGTTTCGTCGTGTACGGTTGAGTCAACACGACTCTTCAGGGCTTCAACTCCAATTCCAGTTGTAAGGTTGGAGTAAGTCTGGGTCTTGTAATCTCTGTTCTGGCACTAAGTATTCTGTATGACTAAGTTATAGTCGATACTATTGAGAGAATGAACCAGTAGGAATATAAGGGTGGTGAGTCTCTCGTTTGTTGGATGATCACTTCCCACTGGTGGTGATGAGTCTCGAGTTAGGCGCTGGGTCACGCTTTGGTGTCAAGCGGAAAGCCGGGAGGGGATTCTACTGTTGTGCCACAAGAAGGAAAACGGGTGCGTCTCCTCTACGGCGGTATGCCGCTGTAGGCAATCCCTCCTCTGTTGGTTCCCGGCGGTCGTCTCTCGTGTACGAGAGAAAGGCATTCTCACGCTGTGCAAGGACCCCATTGTGGACCTGCATACTCCTGTTTTCAGACTCTTGGACCAGGACAACGGTACCCCCAATTTCATTGTAATTGCGTACACTCTATCCCTAGAGAGTCACCCGAATTAATACTCTCACCAAAGCGACCCACAGCTTATCCTGACTGGGGTTTCAAGCTTAATTATTAATTCTTTAGGCAATCATTTTTTGTCCTGAGGATGAACCAATAATGTGTGAGGTTCGAAACGTCGTCGACAATAAGTACACTAAATGCATAGTTAACATATATTTTGAGCATGCATATGTGTATACTGAGGATTATCATTTTGCAATTTTAATTGTTTGATAACCTACTGTTGCCTGAATATTCCCTCCATTGTGTTTGTTCCCCAAGTGTGTTGGTTGGACATCGGCTGGTGTCCCACTTCCATCACACTTTGTGCCCCATTCCTTTGTTTTACATTACTTTCATCAAGAAATTAAAGTGTCCGGCTGGGCATTCTTAACAATATAGCTCTATCTAGTCTATATTTATTGTCTCAATTCCCTTCCTTTTCTAAGGACCGTTGTCTTTTGATAATAGGGTCCAATGCAACATTGGTGATTTTGAATAATGTAATCACTCTCTGGATATGGACAATAGTAGACCTACCAGGGACAAAGAAAGTCTGCTGGCCAGCAAATTTGAATACATTTTAGAGTCACCATTAATCAAGGTGATAGGGGGATACGACCCCAGTAGTAGGGAAGGCTTATTTTTTTTTTTAAAGACCACAATATTCGCCAGAGACCATGATCCTGGAGGCCGTCCACCATAAAAAATATGAGTAAATAGATCATGGATTATTCCTTTTAGTTGCTGGAGCAAGGTAGAATAAAATGTAGTTAGTATACCATCTATGCCAGCCGCTTTCCCTTTAGCTAAGCTATTTATAGAGAGTAGAATCTCATCTCACTGTAGCGGACAATCTAAGCTATCCTGATCTTCTTCCTCCAATCTTGAAAGTGGGATTAAATCCAGATTTTCTTCAATCTGGCTCTACTCCTCCCACGTACTAGCCTAATATACTGTTTGATAGTACCTCTTAAATGCCGCCCTGTTCGCTTCTGGCTCGGTCGCCTGATCATATTTCAGTTCATTAGTTTCTCATATTAAATTGGATGTGGTTTTTTGTTTAGTACGGACTGCTAAATGGTGACTGATCTGTTCACTTAGTTCATACAGTGCTTCCTTTTGAGTTGCCGCCTTATTTATTGCTTTATCAGTCAATATATCCATACTGGCAGCTTAAGCGATTGCCACACGCCTTTGCTCCAATTCCACTTCCAGTCCCTCGTGCACAGCCCTTATCAATTCCTCCTTATCTGCCCCCAGATCTTCATGCAGAGTCTCCATTATTCTTTTAGCCACTTGTTAAGATTTAAGGAGTACCATAGTGTTTCCCCCAATTCCTGCTTTCAGAGCATCTCATACCACTTCAATTGATGTACTCCCCAAATTATCCTCCACAAACCTTGGAATCCATTGTCTCATATGTCAGCAATACCCCTCATTTGACAACATTGTTCTCTCAAAAGTCCAGGTTCTCACATTTGGATTAACTTTTTTCACTTCTATAATAAGGGCTAATGGGTTGTGATCTGATAAGACCTGCAGTAACTTTTCTATTCTACATTTCGAGCTCATGATGTTGGAGACAATCATGTAGTCCAGTCTAGCATGAGTCATATGTGGGTTGGAAAAAAAGGTGTACCCTAGGTCGCTTGGTTTCATCATTTGCCAACAGTCAATCAAAGCATGGGTCTGGCATAAATTCCTTATGGCCTGGAACACTTTCGGTTTACTCCCCTGATATTTATATCCAGCCACCACCGACCATTCGCTGGGTAAATTAATAATATAGTCCCCACATAAGATCAGTGGAAGGAGCCAATGAGCGAGTTCATTGGAGATGTTATCAAATACACTGGGGTCATTGCTTGTATTCCCATATACTGTACATAGTATCAATTTCTGACCTGTGCCGTATTGACATTCTGTGATTGCCCATCATCTGAATCTATCGGAGGCTGACCATGTAAAGTGCATCCCACCACCTTTAGCCAATACAGCAATGCTCTGTACCCTAGCCCCCTGCGTTGTTGCGGAGATCAGTCTATACCCTAGTGTTTTAAGCAGATGAAGCTGTGAACCTTCAATATAAGTCTCTTGGAGACAGATGATATTTGCCCCAAATGATTGAAATCCAACCGCTACCGTCTGCCTTTTCTTTATGTCATTGAGCCCATATATATTAACAGTTAAAAGTATCAATCTACCCATGTTGATTTATATAGATTCCATGACTCTGATTTCCCGTCATTATCCCACAAGCCTACCATGCCAATCTCTCCCTCTTTTCATTAACTAAGGTAACACCTATATAACAGGGCTCTGTTGCACCACCTTCTTTTATCCCCTGTCTGAGGAACCCCCCCCCCCCCTCCACCCCTTCCCTACACCGCCACAACTTAAGCAACCAGGCTCGACCATGAGCCTGCGTGATGGTGTCTGAACCACTCTTCTCCCCTCCACCTCTCCCCCCCAACAGTGCTCAGATACGAATTTAACCCTAAGACAAAAGAAAAAGAACTGGAAGAACGTCTCTCCACTTAGAGGGTGCCACAGTTCCATCCATCGCCTTTCTCATTTATGTAACCATTTTATTTGTTCTTGCTCCTAACGGTCCCCGCTGAGATGTCATCCAATAACTTCTGAGCTTGGACTTCAAAGATAAAGCTGTAATTCTGTCCATGAAAAACGACTTTCAACCTGGCTGGATTTTGCAAAAATACTGCAGCTCCTGCTTTCTGGAAGGGAGTTATTAGTTGTCTAAGCCGCCATTTCCTCTCCACGGTGTCATGTGCAAAGTCTGCTTTGGTAAAAAAGGAGAAGTTCTCAAAATTCCTTTTGGCATTAGACCTGGTTAGATCGTACACAGCCTGGCATAGCAGAAATTTTCCGAAGTAAATCAGTATGGCGTTGGGAAATGCCCGATCAATAGATTGGTGCTTTGCAAGCGTTAGAGAAAATCGATGGATGTGGTGGACTTCCTTGTCCCAATCCCAGTGAGAGAGTTCAGGCAAGGAGTTTTTCAGCATGGTAATTGTAAATTTCCTTATGTCACTACCTTTGCAGTTTTCGGGTACCCCTAACAGTCTCAAATTATTGCGACGCTGATGATTCACATACTCCTCCATCTTCCACATCACATCTTTCAAGGTACTCTCCTGTGATGTAGCCTGGTCCTCCAGCGTATCTACGGTGTTCTCCAATGCCCCAGTGCGCGTCTCCACCATATTTAATCTTTATGAGATCTCAGTGCATGTTTTCTCAATGTTGCGCATCGATCCTTGTAGTTCTTTTGAGATGAGCTGCGCCTGGTGGTTATCTGATTTGACCTCATCTTGAAATAGTCGCAGGGATTGCAGAATCAAGGACAGAGAGGGCTCAGCCGATTTCCCATCATTTGTTTGCACAGTCTCGCCCCCTGGATTCTCCCTTGGAGATTTCCCCTTTTCACTTATTCCATCAGGGGTAACAGCTGAGTGAATGAGTAATCCCAGCCTAATTCTTCCTCATCCTCTCTATCCCCAGGAGCTCTCTTATGGATTCTTTTCCCTGATGTCCTTTTGGTTCTTTTCAGGATACCCATTTCCCTTTGCATGCTGCTATTACTTTAAGGAGAAACTCAGCTATTGCTACCAGCAGATGTGCTAGTATCAGAACCTCCTGATTCCTCTGTTAAAGAAAAAAACGTTTCCAGAGAGTTGGGGAGAGGTATCATGTCTCCATGATCTTTCTTTGGAGGTTACCCCCTGTAGCAGTGCCATGCCTACTTTTATTTGCTATGTCTGGTGTATTACCACCCATCTCAGCCTCTGCTTTGTTGATGGAAGCATTGAGGGAGCTGTTATTATTTAGCACAGTTTCCTTCTCTTTCCCATCCTCAGAATGAGTATCTGAGGGTGGTTCCAGGATATTACTTTCACAGTTTGACTGCCATGGGGTCCCACCCTGCGCAGGTAATTTGTAAACTTTCTTTATTCGGTTTCTTAGCAATGCAAAACCATAAGTTATCACATCATACAAAATACACAAATATTTATAAAAACAATTATTATACACAAACGTTTTAAAACATATGACCAGTTTCTGTGCAAATTGGGTTAGTGGTGGGGCAACCTTCTGAGTTTTTTCTTCTATTTCAAAGGTTATTCCTATGCCTCATAATATACTTTAGGAAATTAAGTACGTTGTAGCAGGTAGATTCCGAGTCCAGCATCTGTAGTGCTAGCATGGCTGGGCGACATTGTCTGTGACCCCATCTCTTTAATAAAGGGATTATCCAGATTTTTCGATGGGTGTGAAAAAATTTGCAAAACATAATTGTGTGAATGGTAGAATGTTGAGACAGATCGTCACATGGGCAAGGGGCCAAATTAGAATTCCAATTGTTCTTTTCCGGAAAAGTCACTAGTCTATAAAAAAGATTCAATCTGAACCTTGTTAGGAGCATCTTATCGTATGCTGTAATTTCCAGGGTCAGATAAAGCTGAATTTTCGGGGAGTGCTGTATCATATTCGCATGGATCACAGATTTTTTGGTCGTCAGCAAAGTCAGTCTCAAGGACTCTAGATGGCTCAGCGCAATTTGTTTCAGATCTTTCTTGGATATTTCATTTAGTTTTTCTGGGCTGAAATAATACTTTTGTAATCCCAGGTCAGAAAAGAAATGTAGTATCAGAACCTCCTGATTCCTCTGTTAAAGAAAAAAACGTTTCCAGAGAGTTGGGGAGAGGTATCATGTCTCCATGATCTTTCTTTGGAGGTTACCCCCTGTAGCAGTGCCATGCCTACTTTTATTTGCTATGTCTGGTGTATTACCACCAATCTCAGCCTCTGCTTTGTTGATGGAAGCATTGAGGGAGCTGTTATTATTTAGCACAGTTTCCTTCTCTTTCCCATCCTCAGAATGAGTATCTGAGGGTGGTTCCAGGATATTACTTTCACAGTTTGACTGCCATGGGGTCCCACCCTGCGCAGGTAACTCTCATCCTCTCCCTCACCTCTTACCCTGGGCATTGTACTCTGTATTGGATTGCACAGCAAATCCTCCACATTGCATGTTTCCCCACTGCTGTCATTAATTCCTTGATTTTTCTGTCTCCGTCGTACCCCCCTTTCCTTTTCACTCATGTCTAGGTATAGAAACATACTTGAAATGGAGGGTTGTAGCTTTTACAGTTCCCCAGATAGTGGCATATGTTGGGTAACTGCCTTGCTATGCCCCCCAATCTTTTCCTTTTCTTTTTCCTGCTTGTTTC